>NW_028317857.1:6943076-7255000 GCF_062004578.1 Staurois parvus | reverse complement strand
TTTATTGAGAAACAAACAAGCAAACAATAGCATAAAACGAGATGGCAATAAAGTCCACCCACATGGCGGAACGACATATAGAACACAAGATAGGCACGCAAAAAAAAGTGTCTAACAATGGCTATAGTGATATACACAGCGAGTACCAGTACCATCAAGATATTCAAGTTTCAGCAATCAATAAAGAAGAAAGGGAGAGAAGAAAGAGGAAACAACTCTTAAGGGAAAAGGAGAAAGGGAAAAAAAAGGGGGGGTCAGCTGTAAGACTCTCATGATATAGAAATATAACTGATCCAAGGCTCCCAAGTTCCCTCAAATCTGGACACATCGTTATTGACAATACTTGTAAGTTTATCGTTCACCATTCTCCAATTAAGTTTTCGTTTTACCCAGTCTAACGGGATCAAAGATTGTTTCCACCTTCTAGCTATAGTAATACGAGCCACCAGCAAGAGGTATAGAATTCGTTTAGACGATTTTTTTGGAACGTGAGCGGGTAGTATATGAAACAAGGCCACTTCCGGTGATCTACGGATATTAATTCCTGTTACTGAATATATAAAATTAAACATACGGATCCAGAACCTACTCACTACTGGACATTTCCACCAAACGTGGAACATAGTACCCTCCTGACCACAGCGTCGGAAACAGCTAGATGATACTGAGGGGTACATCTTGGCTAGGCGAGTAGGAACCAAATACCAGCGAAGTAGAGTTTTATAATTGGATTCAATAAGATCAGTGTTAATCGAGATCTTTGATAAAGTATGAGCCGCATTCCACCATGTATCTAAATCTAATGAACTATTTAAATCCCCCTCCCATTGGGTCATGTAGGATAATTTAGTGAGGGGATCAACAATGGATGCATATATAATGGATAAACGACCTCGCATCATCCCACTAGCCCCACAGGAGACCTCAAGGGAAGTAAGCGCACAAGGTTCTGGGAGTAATCTAAGTTTGCTAGTGATAAAAGATCGAAGTTGGCGATAACGAAATATCTCTCTGGGAGGCATCTGATATTTTGTCAAAAAATGTTGAAGGGACCGAGGGCGAAACCCATCTAAATAGTCTTCAATATGCAACAAACCCTTATTCAACCACCATTGGAACACCGTCGGAGATAGACCCGGAGCAAACTCAGGATTACCAAATACTGGAGCTAATGGGGTATGTGGAGAGGAGAGAGGTTTGCGCGCTCGCCATCTATCCCACACCGATAACGAATAAGATAGAGTAGGGCACAAAATAGGAGGACGCAATCCACTGGGAAACCACATGAGAGTACCGATAGCATATGGATGGCAGGATAGAGCCTCAATCCCAACCCACTGGGGGACATATCCCCTGGCCATAGTACACAATAACTGTAAGGGACTGCCTGGCGGTACCACTAGCACTCCACTGATCGGATGTTCCCAGCGCACGGAGTCTAAGCCCCAGAGTACTTGTTTACCAGGGCCCCTGATGGTGGGGAAGGACTTGGAGTACCCCAGGACCAGGTCGTGACTACTGAGGACACCCGTCAGTGGTAGGGGTATTCGCCAGGGGCTCCCACGGGAGAGAGCCAGGTATGAGGAGGTCTGGAGACCCCGTTGAGAGGGACGGATGGATGGATGGATGGCTGAGCAAGTGCAAGGTCATACAAGCCGGGTCGGTAACTATGGGGACGGTGCGGTACAGAGCAGCGGGCAAAGAATAGTCGGGTCACACGCCAGGTCAGCAACAGCAGGTCAGATCTAATAGGGGGCATTCAGGAGAGAGGTCAGGCAAGCAAGGGTCAAGAACAGGAGAAAACAGCAAGGTCAGGGCACAATCCGGTTCAGCAACTTACTTTAAACAGGTTCACAGGATTCAAGAGACCAAAAGGCACTGAATGACAGCTCAGGGCCGTTTAAATATCCCGCCCTGCACTGTCATTGGTGCCAGGCGCGCGCCCGTGGTCTCTACTGCGCATGCGCGAACATGGTTGCCGCGGTAGGCCAAGTCCCGGCGCCCGCGTACAGGGAGGTGTACTGCGCCTGCGCCGAGCCCAGCGGCGCGGCGATCTCCAACAATAACTGTGCTATTTGAGCCACCTGAAAGTAGGCCAAGAGATTGGGGAGTCCCAAACCGCCATGCCTTTTCAAGGAGACTAAGGTAGACTTGTTAATCCTAGAGCGTTTTCCCCTCCATATAAATCTAGAGACTGCAGTTTTCAGTAATAACAGTTCCCGGTTGGGGACCATGATTGGTAACGTCCAGAAATAGTACAAAAGTCTCGGTAAAAAGGTAATTTTAATAGAGTTGATTCTACCAAACCAGGAAAGTGGAAGATCCTGCCAGTCTAGTAAGTCCTTTTTAAGTCGTTTGAAAGGCGGGAGATAGTTGGTCTTGTATAACGTCAACATAGATTTTGTGAGATGAATCACTAGATAGGGGAGAGAACCAGAGGCCCAATGAAAATCAAAATTTTCCTGGAGGAAATGAACCTCCGAATCGGGTAACGAGATATTTAGGGCAACCGTTTTAGACGAGTTAAGCGTAAGACCAGAGGCCTCAGAGAACCGATTAAACAAATGGAAGAAACCAGGTAGAGACGTTCGAGGATCAGATACATACATGAGAACATCATCAGCGAATAAGGCGCATTTATGATCTCGCTGACCACAGTAGACGCCCAAGATAGTGGGATCAGCGCAGATAGCAAGCGCAAGTGGTTCCATTGCCAAAGCAAACAATAATGGAGAAAGAGGACATCCCTGTCTAGTTCCTCGTTCTATCGAAAAAGGGGCTGATTTATATCCACAAATGGAAACCTGAGCAGACAGATTAGAATATAAGGCCCGTAACAGCTTTGTAAAATGAGGGCCAAACCCGAACTTGTCTAACGTCTGAAACAAGTAGTCCCAAGACAGACTGTCAAATGCTTTCTGAATATCCAGTGAGAGTAGTAGAATTTCCCTTTGTGGTAATCCGTCCCAATTGGACTGCACAGCTGACAGTAATGTTAGAGTCCGACGAATTTTGATCTGATGTTTGTCGACTGCTTATAAAGCCAGACTGGTCATCATGAATATATAGGGCCAGAAATTTATGGAGACGTAGGGCCAAGATTTTAGTAAGAATCTTTAAATTGCAATTAATCAAGGAAATTGGAGACCATAGAGGCGTCTTTGAGAGGCTTGGGGATGACACTGATGAACGCCCTATTTTCATCCGGGAGTACCATACCCCCATCCCACAAATAATTAAAATAGAGGGCCATATGGGGCATCAGAATATCAGGGAAAGCTTTATAATAAGTATTGGGAAGACCATCTGGTCCTGGGGCCTTATGAGGAGCAAGGGATTTTACAGCATTCCCGATTTCGTCGCCCGAGATAGGCCGTTTCATCATCTCCCTATGGTCCTCCTGAAGAGGGGGAAGTGAGACAGACCCCAAAAAGGTGTCAATAGATAAAGTACCCGCTGGGGCGAGCTATAAAGTTTAGTGTAGAAAGACTGAAATTTGTGGAGGATCTTACCAGGGTCCTGGGATAGCGAACCATTATCCAATCTGAGTGAATGCCTGGGAGTCAGCTTGCGTGCTAATAAAGTGCCAGGTCTGTCCCTCCAAGTAAAGAATTTAAGATCAGACCAACAAAGCTGTTTGTCAGCAATGGTAGTAAGATATAAATTAAGATCCAGTCGGGCCTGGCCAAGTTTCAGTAACAAATCCGGACTGTGATTTTGCTTATGTTGAGCAACCAGGTCATTCTAAATTTGAGTTTGAGTGGTAAGTAGGTCAGTTCGAGCTTTTTTAAGTCAAGAAGAAAGTTGAATAAAACATCCCCTGACCGAGGCTTTATGAGCTGCCCAATTAACTGCCGGGTTCGTGTCCTCTGCTTTATTGAGATCAAAAAATGCTTGCAAGTGTGAGGAGATTTCCCGACAATGAGAGGGGTTACCCAAGTTTGAGTCATTAAGACGTCAATTAAAAGCCGTCTTACCAGGTGTCCCGGATGACAAAGTTATAGAAACTGGGTCATGGTCAGACCAAGGTGTGGAGAAAAGTTTAGCAGTAAGAAGTCTGGGGAGTGAATGTGTATGAAGAAATATCAATGCGGGAGTAACTGTTATAAGCCCTGGAGTAATGGGAGTAATCTCGAGAAGTAGGATTAGCTTCTCTCAATGCATCAATAAAGTCATAGCGAAATAATAGTTGGGCCAATTTACGGCTCCGTCTAGGAGGCTGAAGCGTAATGGTTTGGGAACAATCCAGAGTCTGGTCCAGTGCTAAATTGGAGTCACCGGCCAGAATTACATCACCCTCAAATTCCTTGACCATAGAGCATAACAGGGACTGAAAAAATTCCACCTGATTGGTATATGGAGTGTAATAAATTAGAAAGGTAGTTAGGTTTCCTTCCAAGTGGCCTTTCACCAGAAGATAACGCCCCTCCCTGTCCCGGACAATTTTAGATTTGGTAAATAACAGTCAGCGAGAAAAGCAAAGAGCCACCCCCTGCTTCTCCTGTAGGGCAACAATATCCGCCCCAAGGGCATGGTATGAGCTAAAAGCCTGTATGCATTTGGAGGGCGAATTGAGCCCCTGAACATTGTGAGGAAAGTAGACGAATCACTTCTCTAGTGGACCGTAGGGAAGTCATTATAAACAATCAAGGAACTATGTAGGATACAGACCCTCCATTCCTGACAAGTGAAAATGTTCTGAATTGTCCCTAAATGTCGCCAGCTGACCCCGGAGTTAAACAAGGAAAGATAAGAAGAGAAGTGGCGAAAAAGAAAAGAGAAAATAGAAGACATGCGGAGCACAAAAAACCGCATGTCGAGTAACCCAAGAGCAGTACACGAAACAATACTATATAAACAAAGTAGACTATGTACCAAGAAAAACAGAGCAATAGCCCTGTAGTGGAATGGATCTACCCAGAGAAACTATCTCGGGGAAGAGTCTTCCAGTCAAGGAGAGTGCAAAGACACTCTCCAGCACCGACAGTAACAGTAACCCATCAGGAATATATCAAAAGTTAAGTGCATATAAACAGAAAAGCAAAACAATCGAACCTTCTTAAATTATATTCAGCAAACAAATGCAATGTAATCCCCCGGTCCCCTCCACACTCCCCTCCCACCAATCCCCCCACAACAACAAAGCAGCAGCGGCCAACGCTCCCCAGGAGCCACAGAAAGGCCACTGCCTATCAAAAAGCACAGTAAAAGGACCGCAAAAAGATAAAGAAGTTCAAGAGGTCTTCTCAGGTGGCTTCCGTGACCCCCTCTTCTTAGAATTTGGCGTAGTCCACAATGGTAAGAGTGGCGGAGGGTGAAAAGTCGATCCCGTAGGGGAATGGGATGCTGGACTGCAAGAGAACGCCCAGTTGAAGCAGCAATTCCTCAACATCCTGGAATGTAGAAAACCCATAGTGCTTGCCATTTAGAGTGAACTGCAGGCGAAAGGGGTAGGCCCAGCAATATCTAATGCCTTTCTGTACTAAGTGAGAGAGTAGTGGCTTGAGGGATCGTCGCTTCTGAATAGTGGCCGGAGAGACATCAGCAAAAATTTGTATCTTGTGCCCCGTAAGCTCCAGGTCCGGATTCTCCCTGCCATACTTCATAACCGCTTCCTTGACCCGGAAAAAATGAGGCTTGACGATGACATCCCTGGGATACAGGGGGGATCAGTGCTCTGTGGATACAATTAGAGATGAGCGAATCGAACCAGGCGAAGTGGAATTCGTTTCGAATTTCAGGAAAAATTCGATTCGCGGCGAATCCGAATATTAGCATACTTCGGGTGCGCGAATCGGATTTTTCCCGATCAGCCGGCAAAAGTGTCCCTGCAGAGAGCTCCGCTATTTCTGACAGTTCTCTGACAGTTCCTTCACATGTACAGCGGTTGAAACATTGTATCTATTTGTTTCCATTTAGGATACAGATGTTTTTATTCGGAAACAGATACAATGTTTCAACCGCTGTAAATGTGAAGGAACTGTCAGAGAACTGTCAGAAATAGCGGAGCTCTCTGCAGATACACTTTTTGCTGTACTGGAATACTTCTTCTTTTCATTCTTCTTTTCATTCTTCTCATTCTTCTTTTCATTCTTCTTCTCATTCTTCTTTTCATTCTTCTTCTTCTTTTCATTCTTCTTTTCATTCTTCTCCTTCTTCTTTTCTTCTTCATGAAAAGAAGAATAAGAAGAAGAATGAAAAGAAGAAGAAGAATGAAAAGAAGAAGCAGAATGAAAAGAAGAAGAAGAAGAATCTTTTCATTCTTCTTCTTCTTCTTTTCATTCTTCCTCTTCTTTTCATTCTTCTTCTTCTTTTCATTCTTCTTCTTTTCATTCTTCTTTTCATTCTTCTTCTTCTTCTGAGGATGAAGAAGAAGAAGAAGAAGAAGTAGGATGAAAATAAGAAGAATTCCAAGCCGGGAAAAAGTGTATCTGTCAGAAATAGAGGAGCTCTGCAGATACACTTTTTGCCGGCTTGGAATTCTTCTTATTTTCATCCTACTTCTTCTTCTTCTTCTTCTTCTTCATCCTCATCCTCATCCTCTTCTTCTGAGGATGAAGAAGAAGAAGAAGAAGAAGTAGGATGAAAATAAGAATTCCAAGCCAGCAAAAAGTGTATCTGCAGAGCTCCGCTAAGTGTATCTGCAGAGCTCCGCTATTTCTGACAGTTCTCTGACATTCACATTTACAGCGGTTGAAACATTGTATCTATTTGTTTCCATTTATGGAAACAAATAGATACAATGTTTCAACCGCTGTAAATGTGAATGTCAGAGAACTGTCAGAAATAGAGGAGCTCTGCAGATACACTTTTTGCCGGCTTGGAATTCTTCTTATTTTCATCCTACTTCTTCTTCTTCTTCTTCTTCCTCATCCTCATCCTCATCCTCTTCTTCTTCTTCTGAGGATGAGGATGAAGAAGAAGAAGTAGGATGAAAATAAGAAGAATTCCAAGCCGGCAAAAAGTGTATCTGCAGAGCTCCGCTAAGTGTATCTGCAGAGCTCCGCTAAGAAATAGCGGAGCTCTGCAGATACACTTTTTGCCGGCTTGGAATTCTCCTTCTTCTCATCCTTCTTCTTCTTCTCATCCTTCTCCTTCTTCTCATCCTTCTTCTTCTCATCCTTCTCCTTCTTCTCATCCTTCTCCTTCTTCTCATCCTTCTCCTTCTTCTCATCCTTCTCCTTCTTCTCATCCTTCTTCTCATCCTTCTCCTTCTTCTCATCCTTCTCCTTCTTCTCATCCTTCTCCTTCTTCTCATCCTTCTCCTTCTTCTCATCCTTCTCCTTCCTCATCTCCAAGGGCATTTAAATTAAAGGTACAGTGTTCTGCACTAATATAAAGGCTCTCTGAAGCCTAGAAACCCTTTTTATAAGTTAAATTCGCAGCGAATAAATTCGCATCGAATCGAATTTCTTCCTCAAATTCGGCAAATCAGCCGAATCGAATTTTTAAATAATTCGCTCATCTCTAGATACAATCTATCTCAAGATGAAGGTCATCAATATCGGGCAAAGCAGACCTCATGAGGATTTTTGCACAGCTAGTGAGCTCCTTAACCGACTCAGGGAGACCTCAAATGCGAAAATTGTATCGCCTGGCCCGATTCTCCAAATCATCAATTTTAGAGTATGCTTCCTCTAGGTGATCTTGAAATTTAGTGATCATGTTGGAATTTTGGGAGACACTATGGGCTGTTGCATCAACTTTAGCCTCGATACTGTCCAGTCGTTGGCCCAGGACCTGGAAATCCTGCTTAAGGTCAGCCTCCAACTTTGAGTTAGCTCTATCCAGTTCGCGTTGCAGCAAATCTGTGAACCGAGCTATCCGGGTCGTGTCACCTGAATATTGTGGCAGGTCTGGAGGAATTGTTGGCGAGGAGGCAGGGCTGTCATCTGCGGGCTCTGGACCGCTATTCTGGCTGGAGAAGATGGTAGCGATCTCGTTACTCAATGGCGAGGAGACAGGGGAGTCTCGGCCTAAGGAACAGGCCGAAGCCTGGGACTCTGGTGGTACAGGGCTGGAAGGCGACCGGGGGGGCTGCAGGGGGTCACTCGCCCTAGCCGGCAATGCTGGCACAGTCCTCCTTGATCCTGGTGGGGATAAAGTGCCTGATTTTCCCCTCTGGGGAGAGGTGCTGCGTTGGGAGAGGCAGAGGAGGTGACAGAAGCCACGGGCGCCAATTCGGGCGCCATCTTGGGCCTCCCAGTCCACGCAGGGAGCAGCATCTGGGAACCACCACGGCTCTTCCCTGCCGTTTTTCCCGGCATCATGCGGGTGTCTGAGGTTTGGTCTAGGCCCCGGGAGTTGTGTCACACTATGCCCTTATATGGGCTGTTATCGGCGCCGGAGGTGTGCGGAGCTAACGCCGGGACATCCGATCCCGCCGACCGCGCATGCGCACTTAATTCCCCTATTTAAAATAACGAAAACCAAGCTCATGGACTGTTCACTGACTGTGGATGCAAATGTGGAAAATACATGTTGCCTGGCTGTGTGGAGATTAGGGAGACCTAGAAGCACATCGGCCCTCAATAAGGTAGCGCCACAGATAAAAAGATAACAAGATTTAACTCTCATAGACCTCATAGGAATGCTCACTGCCCTCAACCTTGAATTAGACAACTAAGAAGCCGCAGCAGACTGATGACGAATTCATCTCTCTTCCATTTCTGTTAGGCAGGTGATTACAAAAGACTGACATCAAGACAGATTTGGGTACATGAAGTAGAACTAGAAGCAAAGCTTCTTTTTTTTTTTTTCATTTTGGATAGAGTAAGGGAGGGTTATACCAGCTTATTTTTTGCCATTAGTGTCCCATTTGGGAGATGCACATTCAAATTCTGTCTCATAGTCAAAACAGGAAGTGAAACAAAAACCTCTGCAAATTATTTATTTATTACAGGTACTTGTATAGCGCCGTCAATTTACGCAGTGCTTTACATATATATTGTACATTCACATCAGTCCCTAACCCTCAAGGGACGTACAATCTAAAGTGCCTAACTCACATTCATTCATACACATACTAGGGCCAATTTAGACCGGATCCAATTAACCTACCAGCATGTCTTTGGAGTGTGGGAGGAAACCGAAGTACCTGAAGGAAACCCACGCAGGGACAGGGAGAACATGCAAACTCCAGGCAGGTGGTGCTGTGGTTGGGATTCGAACCAATGACCCCAGTACTGCCAGGTGGAAGTGCTAACCATTTAGCCACTGTGCTGCCCTTAAATTAGATGAAATCCTTGGGGAAGATTTGCACAATATTACTTTTATGGGGAGAACCCCAAATTTGGGATTTCTTTTACTTTCACTTTTGATGATGATGGTAAACAGAACAAATTGAGAGGGTAAATCTCCTTAATGGGAGCACAGATAGCAATAAACACCTAATAGGTGTTCTAATTCATCTTCACTCTGTCCAGAACTAAAAAAAAACCCTTTTAATCTGCCTAGTGTTCAACTTTAAGTCCACGTTAAACATCTGAGCAATATGAAGGTTAATCAAAAGATCCTGAGGCTCTGTTCACACTATTGCGGGCCTTGCAGCCCGTGTTTTCTCGGGCAAGGCAGCCCATTCATTTGAATGGGCATTAGACTGCTGTGCCGTGTTTCCCACAGCTGGGGATCAGCTAGAGTGAAGGGATCTGTGGGAGGAGTAGAGGAGGCAGCCACACCCCCAGCCCTGCCCACCAGCTCCAGCTGCCTCGGGAGATATTGACGATCCCCAAGGGAACATTTAAACTAATTAGACAACGGGGGAGTGGTACAGGCAGCCTCCACCACCCCCTTGCTGACCTGATCATCGATTTAGCCAGTCAGTACATTTACGGTTTACAAAGCTGCAAGGAGAAGAAAAATGTAACTGCATGCAGTATTGTTCAGCAAGCAGGGAGAGCATTCAGGGTGGAGGGGGGGGAAGTTGTCTTTGGAGGGGCACAACTAAAATATGGGGGGGCAAAGCCCACCCCAGCACCCCCCTAGATCCAGCCATGGTTTTCTTACCTTGTAAGTAGCTTTCCATTGGCTAAAAAAAAGTTTTAATCGCTCAAGCCTAAAATGCACTAATCTAAACACAAAATGTTGGTATAAACCAGTGTTTCTCAACTCCAGTCCTCATGGACCCCCAACAGGTCATGTTTTCAGGATTTCCATTATTTTGCACAGGTGATTTGATCAGTTTCACTGCCTTAGTAATTACCACAGCTGTTTCATCTGAGGGAAATCCTGAAAACATGACCTGTTGGGGGTCCATGAGGACTGGAGTTGAGAAACACTGGTATAAACACTCAAAAGAAGGCCAAAAACAACCAAAGATGCCCAGCTCAAATGTGAATGGGGTTTAGTTACCAAAACACACATTCCATCCATTGCAACACAGATAAAATGTTTCAAGTTTATATTCTCACACAAATATTGGAAAATATGTATGTTTTGATACACTAAGAACAGTAGACTGATATGAGTTGAATATAGTCTTTGTGATGCAATACAAACTACACCTAATAGGCTTGTTACAAGTACTGTAGGATGAGCAGATATCAGTAATAAGAAATTATAACAATTTGTGGCATTCAGTCATGAAGCGATTTGCTGTAATCCCTGTAATTACTTCTTGACGAACTAATCAAATTGCAGAATTATATTCTATCTGAAAATATCTCTCATTTAGTAATGTGTGCTAATTACACCTTATGTTAAAAATTCAGGTGCTGAGCGTTCATATTCTGTATATGGCAAACTAAGTGGGTTTGGACAGAAGTCTCAAAGGGGACTTTCCTAAAAGCTGCAACTGATATTTTGCGATTTTTTTTTTTTTTTTTTTTTTTTTTTTTTTTTTTTCAGGAAATATTGCTTCTGACAGTTTTCTCAATTTATATAGCTGCTCTGGGCAATTTCTCCATTCATTTTTGCCATATGTTAACAAAGGTAAAAATAACCCAGTGAAATGCATTTTGTAAATGCATCTCAGCAATTCATGTAAATGAGCTTTGTCGGAGAATTTGCAGTGTCCTAAAGCTGCCCTAACCCAGTGCACTCAATGGAGGTAAGCTGCCAGTGGAACTGTCCCCAAAGTACTATTTTGCGGACTTTGCTTTTTTGCTTTTCACAAATCGTTTTATGCAACCTTATATTTTTGCACCATGCTTCAACAGTGCAGCTTTCCATGTCAAGCTTTTATAAACTGGGCAAAGGGCAAAATGTAGTAGAAACATGAGACAGTCATAAGAAGAATGGGTAAGGAAGCATTTATAGTAAGTGTAAACTACAATTACATTTCTGTTTATTAGAATATTTGTATTTGTTACAGGATTATCAGTGATCTGAGTGCGAGGTATGACAAAGATGCAGCCTGCAGTATCTGTATCAAAGAGGAGACAGAAAACACGTGGCTCACTTGCTCTTTCCGAGTTAATGTGACAAACAGAAATGGATCACATTATACAGATAATTACTTTATTTATAGTGGCAGCGCAGGACACATGGAAAAGCACAACAGTTTGTGTTAGAGAGTCACTATTACTAACATATAGGATACGAAACAGAGAAAGTGAATGTCAGAACAAACAAAAATCTGAACAAAGATAGTGTAAAGCAAGTGTGACTAACCTGTATTTAAAGAGGATACAGAAAACACAAATGGCTCACTTGCTCATTCCGAGTTGAAAGTGGTAGTAAATTCCTACTGGACACTTGTACCTACAGGTAAGCTTATAATAAAGCTCCCCTATAGGTACAAGGAATATCTTCTATACATGCAATGTTTAGCAGATATTCAGCGTCCCCGCAGCCGCTGATGGCACCAGTGCATACTCATGTTGTTCCTTCAGCGCTCTGACATCATGGCGGCTCAGCCATTCAAGCGGCTTGAGCTTGCGAACCTGGAAGGAGGACCTGGTGAAGATGAAAGCCCTGTCAGTGGTGATAGTTTGCCGCCGGAGGGCTTTGTTTCAGAGTAAGCCTTTCATAATGTGCTAGTATGCGATGCATACTAGTACATTATGACATTATTTTGCAGGGAGAAGATTTTTTTTCCCCCATAAAGTTTACTATCACTTTAATGTGAGCTTGTTGGTTGTTAGCCTCCTGAAGTCATGCTACAAATCATTAGAGCTCCCTCTAGCTGCAGCCTAGTAATAGCATTGCTGGGAGGTTTATTCAATTAGGCATAGAACAGCAATTTTATAACGCTTAATATAAAACATAAAAAATGCAAACTAATGAACATGCCTGGAGGTTGCAGTTACCATGCCTGTGAATTGGGTATCTGTATGATACAACCTACTACAGCAAAACTGACATTTAGAAAGAAAATATTGCAGTTAAAATTGCCAGTAAATGACAGTTTCTAGCTGCTTCACTCTGTCTGTAAAAAAAGGGAATTCCATTAATCTGTACCAGATCCTTATCCTACACAAGGGTCTGGTATAGATGTCAATGGGGGACCCTATGGAAAGAAAAAAAATTTGAGGTTATCTCATGCTGATGAATACAAAGACCTCTTACCCACAACCCTGGCCCAGTGGTTGTGGGGGGTCTGTGGGCAGGGGCTTATCGGAAGTCCCTTTAAAATAGGGGGCCCCCAAATAGCAGGTCTTTTCCGTGCATGAAGGAGTACTCATGTAACCTGTAAAGTGTTTTTTTGTGTCAGCCACCATTCCCAACCCTTTTGTTTACATTCAGCTGCTAGCCAGGAGCCCCGGCTGACAACTGAATTTAGTTTGGCTGTTCTCAAATCTCAGACTGAACATGAGTTTAGTCTGAATCCAAAGCTCACCAAACTGATTGTCCACCAAGCCAGGGAACATCAGCAATGGTCAACAAAAAACAACTGTTTCCCAAAGTTATCTCTCACCTGAACTATGACAACTCCCTCATTGTTGGCCTACCTCTACAAAGACTGTCCCCCAATCAGTCCATCATGAATGCTACTGCTAGACTCATCCACCTAACCAACCTCTCAGTGGCCACCATCGCTTTCTGCCAATCCTTCCACTGGCTTCCGTTCACCCATCATATAAAATTTAAAATATCAACCACAACATACAAAGCTATTTGCAACTCTGCCCCCAACTACTTCATAAACCTTATCTCAAAATATCACTTAAGCCATCCACTTTGCTTTCCCAAGATCTCTTGCTCTCTAGTCCCCTTGTCACCTCCTCCCTTGCTCATCTTCAGGATTTCTCCAGAGCCTCTCCCTTCCTCTGGAACCACAACCAAGCCAGATATCTCCTACTTTGTCCACCTTTTGGTGAACACTGAAGACTCCTTTTAGGACAGCCCATCACACCTTTGCCTAAAAACTGTACATTCTCCAGCAACTCACCCCAACACAGTTATTACCTTTTTGTTTCACTATGCCCTCCCTTTTTAAATTGTAAGCTCTCATGACCAGGGCCCTCTAAGTCCTCTTCTATCGAATCGTATTGTAACTGTACCATCCTCCTTAGTTTTCTAAAGTGCTTTGCAAAGTGTTGGTGCTATATAACAACCATATGACAATAATAATAATAAAGTACCACATTGAGTGAAGGTTCTCTAATGTCTGAAACCCCTTTGTAGTTTATCACAATCACCCAAAGATATCTTATCAGTTTGATGGAGAGCCAGGAACTATGTTTGTCAAGTGATGGACAGAAGCAGATCCAATACATAGGCCGCTAGCAGTTTATTATCCTGATACAAACCAGATCCTAACAGTATTAAAGTGACACCATCTAAAACCTTTGTTTATCGGTTTTGTCATTGCGCACAGCCTGTTCCCACTGTTCTGATGGTTTTTCCCTAAGATGAACATTTGTCAAGATTGTATGCTTAGATTGCACATTAAGGCTCAGAAGACACAATGCATCACATCACATCAAAGACAGTTTATACAATGGGATGTTTAAGATTTTATGAAAATCCTGGAAGTCTTACTCCTGTTCTTCAGGAGGTTCAATAGGTTTACAAATGGTGAAAGAACCGTAAACTACAACTGAAGCAAATCCTGACTTCCTCTGTATAATATAATTCCACTGAGCTATCATTACAAAGAATGTAATTATCTGCATTCTTTTTAAAGTTTGAAGCCTAATAACGAGTATGTAATTTTCAGGGGATATATCATGAATAAATCAGGTGGTTATGAAGCAGTTCTATAATCGTAAGGTTTTTATCTGTTTATCTCGTCTAAGCTAACAAAAAACTTGGAATTTTTTCTTGGAACCTGAAAACACTCCCATTGATTTTAGTACATAGTTATAGTTTGTTCTATTCTTTTTTAGCCATGCAGGTCTGTAGGTAACCTATGTGAGCTACAACAAGTATCTAAAATAGATATAAACCTTAACTGAGTTGCATTTAGCAGCCTGCAGATTCTTTGCAGCCACTTCCATAAGCATGGACTGAAAGTGGTTTTAAAGGCAGAAGGTTTTTTACCTTAATGTATTCTCTGCATTAAGGCAAAAAACTTTCTGCATGCAGCTCCTACCTACCAGCCTCCCCTATACTTAAATATAACCCAAAATCTGCTCTAAGAGAAATAAACACCAATAAATAGCAGCTGGACATTGTACCGCAATACCAAGCACCTTAAATAATGTACAAATAAAGTGCAGCTCTTAAAATATTTCAAACAAGAACAGTATTAACATATTGAAAAATAGTTGATAATTAGTCTCAAAATGTTCATAAGTGAAATATCAAATGGTGATATCAAAGCAGAACAGTACCCAAATGCCATGATGAGATAAGAAGACTTCCAAGGATAGCCAATGTGGCACCTACCACTTGCATGCAAGGCTTACTGGAAGATATGTGACCCCTGCTAAGAGTAGTCAATCTGCGCTTTTATAGGTGACATCCAGGGAAATGGATGGTAAGAATCGTCTTCTGGACACCTAAATAATAGACTGGTAATCCTCCCAAGTCGGTCTCCCTGTACCTGATGACTCCAACCACTCTAAACGAGTTATATGTGACCAGAGCTCGTGGCGTTAAACCTCCTTCGCCTGTTGCTCTCCCATAGTCTCTGCAGCCTGAACCTCACATGGCCCCAGTGAAGGAGAGCCGGCCGCACCCCCTCCTCGAGACCTGCACAATCAATCTGCGAATCTCACAGGCTCCGCTTCTCAATGATGTTCTCAGTCGGAGACTCCTAAACTCACCTCTTGATCCAGCGATGTGCACTAGAGCAGAGGATCTCTTGGCTCTCTCCTCATCAGCTCAGAGACAGCAGAAGAAGCCAGTGATGTCAATTACAGTCAGTGAGCAGAGTCTGGGGCTGAGCTGTGCTCTGTGTTTCAATGGACACACAGGCCCATCTCATGAGCAAGCTTGCACAAGCGCCCCCATAGCAAGAGGTTTGATATGGGGGACTTGTCAGGGAAGAAGAGCCAGGAGCACCAAAAACCAGAGAAGAGGAAGATTGGGGTTGACTGTGCAATACCGTTATACAGAGCAGGTATGTCAGTTTAGTATACAAATAGGGTTAGAATCACTTTAAGTTATGGCTGCATGACATTGTAGTGGAGTGCCTTTTACTCCACATCAGGGCTTTTTTTCTCAGAGAATAGGTGCAGGAACTCCCCTTTCTGAGTCTCCGCCCCCTACCCACCTCTCAGTACTGCCCCTTTTAGAGAATATAGAGCCAAGTATCAATTTGTGGTGTTAAGTAATTTGTATGGAATTTCTTAATAGCAGTAAATTAGATACCCCACAGCCAGCAGCAAAAGGCCCTCTTCAGCAACAATAGACCCCGCCCCCAGCAACAATGGACTCCAGCAACAATAGACCCCTGGCAGAAACAACAGATTTCCCTGCAGCCAGCACCAATAGACTCTCCAGCAGCCAGCAACAATAGACCCCTCCCTCAACAGTGCATCCCTTTCAGCAACAATTGACCCCCCCAAAATATAAACCCAGCAGCAACAATAAACCTCCTCAGCAAAAATAGACTGCCACAGAAAAATATATGCCCTCCACAAAGACCTTGTATCTCTGAAATTGTTCACCTGTGTTACCAAAGCCACCCTGGACATCACTGTGAGGGACACTGTCTATGAGGATAAGGTAGCTGTTTGTGTTCTATAAGTCTCCATTCACATATGGGCATTTTTAATTATTGCAATTCTGCCTGTGATTTCAAAGCGATCTGCTAAATTGACAAAATGATGAATTTCAAATTACATTCATTTTAGTGGCAGCTAGAAATACAGTGCACTTCTGCCATGATTGTTCGGTGATAAATTGCTGCAAATTACATCGAACTAAAGTTGTCACCCAAAAGAAGCTCCTGCACCTAAAAACGCAGTGCAGTTTGCTGCAATTGCAGCACGATTTATTGCATGACAATCATGGCAGGACCTCACTGCATTTTCAGGCACCATTAAAATGAATAGAATCTGCAATGCGCATTGTGCGATTTGTCATTTTAGCAGAGCGTTTTGAAATCATGGGCAGAATAGGGCCAAATCCATATGTGAGAGGAGCCTCAAGAATGTGATGTATGGGTGCCAATAAAAGAGCCCAAGTTATGTAGCTTTTAAAGTTTTTTGTTTTGCATTATTCCGCAGTGTATGCATGCTCTGCCATTCTGTCCCTGTTTTGTATTATTGATTCTAAATTTTCACCTGTTTAATCACCTTTAAGTTGTGGGACACCTCATATGGAAGAAAAATATATTTGAAATGTATTTTAAAAATATCCTTCCCAAATATATTGACCTATATTTGAAATGCTACAATTTTGGCCATATTCAATATATTTCAAAATATATTCCCATAAATATATACTGTATGTTGAAATGCATTTTTATTACAAAATACATGAAAAATATTTTTTAAAATACATTTCAAATATACTGTGTATGTATATGTGTGTGTATATGTGTGTGTGTGTGTATGTATATATATATATATATATATATATATATACGTATGTATGTGTGTGTGTGTATGTATATGTGTGTGTGTATATATATATATATATATATATATATATACGTATGTATGTGTGTGTGTGTATGTATATGTGTGTGTATATATATATATGTATATATATATATATATATATATATATATATATATATATATATACACAAGTCTACATTTTTGGAATACATTTACAAATATATGTTAAAATTACTTTTTTATATGTAAAAAGAAATCTGAAGAAATTGCACTTCATTCATGTAATCTGCCACAGGCAATTTCAATGCTGTGGAGGAAACGCTCAGGATTCCCTGCGTTTCCCATGCCACATATTTATGATCTGATCATTCAGCCAATTACCCATCTTGTTACAGCATTTCACAGGACAGGTTTTAGTTATCAGGTTTATGTATATTTTATGTTTTGGCTGAAGTTTAAGATAATTTTCAACAACAATTTATTCTATGACTGCATCCCTGTTTGATACATTTAGAAGAATCCATGATAAACCCAAAGCAGTCTGAATGTTATTTTTCCCAGGCTGGTCTAAAGAAACAGGCCAGCTGGTGTTCTTGCCATGTCTACTTAGCAGCTGAAGTTAGAGCTATCAACTGTTAGCATGGAGCAGGTGGTAATCATCTAGTGTTCTGCTAATGCCTGCCTTGTGAAGAATGTGATACCTCCAGCCCTCCTTCCAGTTGAGCAGCAATAGATGGGTGACGCCAATGATTACATTAGGCTTGCTTTAAAGAGGAATTCTAGCTTATACCATTGTTTGGAAATTATACAAGGACCTAGTGCATTGCAACATTTGCCATGTTAAAGTAAACTTGTCCTGAAAGAAATACACAGGCTTCTTTGCTTCTGAGAATGCTAGTTGTCTGGCTGTTTAATTTTAATACTTTCTGACCTAGAGCAATTATATAGATCAGGAAAGTTTAAGTAAAATCAGAACTCCTGATAAATGAATATAGTCAGTGACTTAAAGAACTAAAGCAAGCGGATCAGCACAACAGCTGGCCAGCTATTATTTTCAGAAGTTGAGCCAAAAATATCAGCCTCCATGTTTCTCTCCTGATAAATTTCCATCTGAATGCATGTGAATTGCAATTTTGCAAACTGCTACCATTCAGATCTGCCCAATGTAGTATTCTCTATGTCTGAGCAGTGGTGTTTTAATTTCTTGTGCTGCTCTCGGAACCACCAGCAGCACCTTCTCCGCCACCACCACCACCCCGACTCCAACATCCAATCACCAGGCATCCCCCCCTCACCACCACCCTCTGCCACTTCCGCCAACACCCAATCACCTGATTAAAAGCTTAACTTGCATAACTTGCACAAGAAGCAGCCACCCATCCCTGTACCCTCCAGCAGCACGCAGCCTCCTCACCAGGTCCCTGCAAATTCTTCCGGGGGGGGCGGCTCAGACCCCTGAAAATTGCCACCCTAGGCAAACGCCTTGTTTGCCCCTCAGTAAATACATATGTTAGCATGTGATTTTCTACAGCTATTAAGGTAATTCCCATTACTTAACAAAATTCAGCCCAACTCCTCCAATCCTCCCCCTTTTCCCCTGGATCAGTTTTTCCTGGGCTATCTAGTTATGGTTATAACGGGAACATGTCCTTGAGGGCATTCCTTTTTGAAAGTGTTAGTTGTTTATCTACAACATGGTAGTGTTGGAAGAGTTGGCTGGGGTTTTTTTCAAATTACAGTCATCAAAGGTATGAAATCTTTCTGTGGCAGTTCCATCTTTTGAGACTTAATGCATAAATTAAATTACATGAATGTTTACAACACTCCCATAAGTAGGTTTTTCCTTATTAATTTAATAATTTGTTCAATGTACTACACACTGCCACCGCACTTAGGTGTTTTTTTTGAGTCATAAGACATCCCCGGGCCGTGGACTAATGTCTACTGCAGGTTTGACTTTGGTGTTGTCCTATGATGATCCACTTTTACCCTCTGTTCACACTATGTGGGCTGGTTACGGGTGCTGTTATCGCATCTGTTCCTGCACCCGCAGCCAAATCATGCTCCCTTTACAAGGTGCGCAGGGCTGCCATTCTTTCTGAATGGCATCCCCAAATCCAAATGGTCCAAATGGTCAGTCCGCCCCTGTAACTCAGGTTATTGCAGCCTCTCACACTATTACCAGGGATAATCCCAAGCAGCAGGCAGAAGCAAACTATAACCAGAGCTTAGTTGAGAAACAAGAAATCTGAATCAATAATTAGGCTTAGATAATTACAGTCTACCAACTCTAAATTTGAATAGACACTCCTCCTTTGGACATGGTGGATACTGATGCCTGCTTTTTGCTGCTATCCAGCTTCTTCGGATGTAAAGGAAGACAAGTTTCTAAACAAGCAAAACCTAGTTGTACAAAGCAACTTCTGGAAAACCGCTTGCTACACAAATATATGTTTAATTCTTTTGCTGCCAAGGGGCTTTAATTATTTTTACCCACTCTTGTGATTTACAAAACTTCACCATAAAATACCTAAGCAGGTGACACAATCTTTTCTTCATGCAGAAATGCAGATTCCTGTGTCACCTCTCCGCCCCCAGTCTGGGCTGTGATAGAATGAAAATCTTCTAAGCACTGGCATATATCTTATAACTAGATTTTATTCCATGGGTGAAGGAGGAAACCCTTTAACCTGTTACAGTTGGCCTTTATTTTAAAATATCATTGTAAACTACAGTAGGAACAGGGTGTAAATAAAACCTTGGCATCTCAAAAGAACACATATCAAATAGCCTTTATCCACCTCAATTACTTTATGATTAATTATTCATCTAATATTTATGTTATGCAGCCATGCTAGACACATCTAGCAAACAACATACAGTATATATCTAGTTTTATTTTGACACTTTGGTAACAGAGATTATATAAACAATTGTCAAGCTCAAAGTTATTATTAGCTTTACTTTCCAGTTAAACAATTCATTTTTGTATATAATACGCAGTGGGTTTTCAAATCTGCTCTAGTAAATGTAATATATGTAAAAGTGCTGGCAATATTTAAAAAAATAATGTTGAGCCATGTCTAGATAATGGATGGACAATATCTTTGCAAGCTCATAGTACCCAAATGTACCAGTAAGTTTGTTCTGGTTAACAATTAATAAAATATTCTAATTGATAAGTAAATTGAGTCTAAGGACTTCCTTACTATACAGTGAGGAACAGAAGTATTTGAACACCCTGCGATTTTGCAAGTTCTCCCACTTAGAAATCATGGAGGGGTCTGAAATTCACATTGTAGGTGCATTCCCACTCTGAGAGACAGAATTTTAAAAAAAATTCAGGAAATCACATTGTATGATTTTTAAAGAATTTATTTGTCTTGCACTGCTGAACATAAGTATTTGAACACCTAAGAAACAGCAAGAATTCTGGCTCTCAAAGACCTGTTACTGTGCCTTTAAAAAGTCCACCTCTACTCCACTCATTAATCTAACTTGGTAGCACCTGTCTGAGCTCTTTAAAGACACCTGTCCACCCCACAGTCAGTCAGACGCTAACTACTACCATGGGCAAGACCAAAGAGCTGTCAAAAGACACCATAGACAAAATTGTGGACCTCCACAAGGCTGAAAAGGGCTACGGGGCAATTGCCAAGCAGCTTGGTGAAAATAGATCAACTGTTGGAGCAATTGCTAGAAAATGGAAGAGGCTAAAGATAGCTGTCAGTCTCCCTCGGACTGGGGCTCCATGGAAGATCTTACCTCGTGGGGTATCACTGATAAGAAAGGTGAGGAATTAGCCCAGAACTACAAGGGAAGAGCTGGTCAATGACATGAAGAGAGCTGGGACCACAGTTTCAAAGGTTACTGTCGGTAGAACACTACACCATCATGGTTTCAAATCATGCATTGCACGGAAGGTTCCCCTGCTCAATTTATCACATGTCCAGGCCCGTCTGAAGTTTGCCAGTGACCATCTGGATGATCCAGAGGAGGTATGGGAGAAAGTCATGTTGTCAGATGAGACCAAAGTAGAACTTTTTGGTCTAAACTTCACTTGTCGTGTTTGGAGGAAAAAGAAGGATGAGTTGCATCCCAAGAACACCATCCCTACTGTGAAGCATGGGGGTGGTAACATCATGCTTTGGGGGTGCTTTTCTGCGAAGGGGACAGGACGACTGCACTGTATTAAGGAGAGGATGAATGGGGCCATTTATTGTGAGATTTTGAGCAACAACCTCCTTCCCTCATTCAGAGCATTGAAGATGGGTCGTGGCTGGGTCTTCCAACATGACAACGACCCGAAGCACACAGCCAGGATAACCAAGGAGTGGCTCCGTAAGAAGCATATCAAGGTTCTGGAGTGGCCTAGCCAGTCTCCAGACCTAAATCCAATAGAACATCTTTGGAGGGAGCTGAAACTCCGTGTTGCTCAGTGACAGCCCCGAAACCTGACAGATCTAGAGGAGATCTGTGTGGAGGAATGGGCCAAAATCCCTGTTGCAGTGTGTGCAAACCTGGTCAAGAACTACAGGAAACGTTTGACCTCTGTAATTGCAAACAAAGGCTTCTGTACCAAATATTAACACTGATTTTCTCAGGTGTTCAAATACTTATGTTCCACAGTGCAAGACAAATAAATTCTTTAAAAATCATACAATGTGATTTCCTGAATTTTTTTTTTTTATTCTGTCTCTGAGTGGGACTGCACCTACAATGTGAATTTCAGACCCCTCCATGATTTCTAAGTGGGAGAACTTGCAAAATCACAGGGTATTCAAATACTTCTGTTCCTCACTGTATCAGGGCAGAGATCAAAGATCTTGTGTAGGTGTATTAACCTATAACAACCAATCAGATTTAATTTTACTGTTCACTGAAAAGTATTTCAAAATAGTTAGAAAAAAAGGGGTAGTAACACATTAATAGGAGAGTACCATTATCCCTTTTTCTAAACATACAAAAGAAAAATTTCAACAGTTTGGGATTTTTCAGGCACTGAGTAGAAGTCAACTATGTCCATAAACATTTTATTGGAACCATGTATAGCGCCCTCCAATTTAGATAGGATTTTTGTCTGTTAGTCAGAGGCTTGCTAGAAGCCTGGGATGAGTCAGCCTGGAAGTGAGGCAGTGAGTTTACCTTAGATCAGGCTGGAAGGCTTCTTGAGCCCTCCCATCCTTCTAGAAAGCTTTGGCACTTTCTAGAAGAGGAGGGGAGGAGGCCTGGATTTGTATGTTTGAAGGAAACTGGCCAATCCCCAGGCAGGAAGCCTGGCATGGTGGCTAGGACCACCTTTTAAATATGGAAGAGCCTGTAGAGCAGGTAGAGTCAGGTGGAAGATGGTGTGAAGGAAGGTTCTGGTGTGTGGAGCCTAGAAGGGAGCCCCAGTGGATCTCCATTATTATACAGTCTACTAGGAAAGACAGCCTGTCAGCAGGGAAGAAGCCAGCCCAGCGTAAGGCCTGAAAGCAGCTGCAACCCTGTTAAGCTACATGAAAAGAATGGTATGAATACTTCCACACCCCCTGGACCAAAGAAGGATCAGGTACAATACCCAACTAGTTTTCCATGGGACTACTTCATTGCAGATCTTGAAATCCTTTGCTCAGGGACCCCCTCAGGACAGCCAGTGAATGCGGAGATTTTCATCTGGGGTCTGAGGAGGTTCACCAAAAGTGTCCCAGTGCTCCTTACAGAGATTGTTTACTGATTTTTGTCCCTTTATGCCAAGAAATTCATTCTCAAAGTTGTACAGTTCCTTGGGTATCCCATATAATCCTAGACCCCATCCAAGTTGTTAACCTCTAATAAAAACAACAAAATCAAGCTCAAGGACTGTTTTACTGACTTCGGCTAGAAACTCTGTGTTGCCTGACTGTGCAGAGTTTAGGGGGGACCTAAAAAAACTCAGCGGCCCTCGAGGGGATAGCGCTACACATTAAAACTTATATATCATAGAATATGGTAAAAGGTTGACACATATTTTTTACACCTATTCCTCATATTCTTTCATCACATCATGATGTGATGTGTGATGAAGCGTTAGAAAATCTGACAATGTCTTTTTTGCTGTCTGTACTTTCCAGTCTCAGAGGTAACCACACACAGCTATAGGAAATGTGGGAACATCTACCCAGTGGGTTCAGAGGGAGAAATGAAAACCTGCCAGAAGCTGATTCCTATTTTATTCAAACCTAAAAAAATTACTTGGGTGTTAAAGCTCAACTCTAGGCAGATATACAGTACACAAATGAATGCAGATATCTAACCATTAACACATCATTAAATTATTTTTTATGCAAGCAGTTTAAGAACTTGAATTTGACCTGCTATCAGCATTTTACATTCCCCATATAGGAGGCCTAGATTGTGAGAAGACTCAGTAAATGGAGCCAGTAAGTGCATGTGTTAACAAGAAGCATGCTGACAAAGGGAGAAAGCAGAGTAACATGTCGTGTACTCCTAACACAGGTGGTCAGGTACTATAGCTGGCTTCTATGTTCTTCACCTATAGCAGCCCCTTTCATGTAAAGGCAAGAAGGCCTACAGGTACTCAGTTGCCCCAAGGACTTATACACAAAGCTATAGTGCCTGGCTACCAGGTTGGGGCAGGCGCAAACTGAGCTCAGCAAACAGGTACTTGCAATTGGCAGACAGTGGTTCAATGACAGTCCAGGTACAAGGTAAGCAAGATTCAGAGCAGTCAGGGTTCAATCTATAGTAAAAAGGCAGGCATAATTCAGGGAATAGCCAATATCCTATCTGAGGTCATAAACAGAGCAATCCAAACAGCAGAGCAGGACAAACAGGGAGCCTGAGCACATATTACACATGCTAGCACAAGCATGAGGCTGCAGGCTTTGCTGGCTTAAATCAGGTTTTCTCGTCACCCAGAGGCTGGCTACATCAACTACCCTGCAGGTGGATAGACAGGGAAAATCCATCACAATCAAAACCAGGATGCTGGAACCAGCAGCTATGATGGAGCAGGAGCGCTACACGCTCCTGACACTTTCACTGACCAATGACAGGCTAAGGGCAGGTCCAGGGCAGTCTGGACTCAAAGGAAGTGGGCTAAATGATGTTGGCTATGGACTGATGACCTTATGGGGCTTATTTATAAAGCAGTGAATATAATTTTCACTAAACATTCACTTGTAGTGAATCAATCACTGTCATTTAAGATTCACTGCTTTATAAAAAGTGTCAGAAAAATACATTCTGCAGGGGAGCGCTCTGGACTGAAAGTTAATATTAAACAAAACCTACTTTTTACTGTATCTTCTAATTAGTTATTCATTTTTATCTTGGTGTTTTCAGCTAAATATCTGCTTTAATCTAAATGTATTTCTATGGTACAGTGCATCTGATGTATTAGTGAGCCCAATAAAAATCCTAACCCAATAGAATTGTTTCTGATTGTCCATTTTTGTAGAAGATTCTCTCATTTGCACCCATAAGTGAACATAACATTGAATATGATCTTTAATTCCATAAAAGGCATCACCCACTTTCTTATCTTGAGAATTCATTTGGAAATCTGAGCACTAAAACAATTTCATATCCCATGATTGAGGAATGGAAGGGGGTTGGGTTCATTCTCGGACTCCAAACACAACAGTCTTCTTGTCCCATGAAGATTAATGTGAAGTTTTACTCTGGGGATAGTGACAGGAGTCTAAATAACATTAAGCCATTACATTAGTGATGTCATGTGAAGCCCAGAAACCCCAAAGTGCTGCTGCATAAACATAGCTGTCAAAGATTTGTTATTTTAAAGCTGGAACTTGTCAGGAACATATATTGGCTCAGGCACCCCATTCCCAAGATGCAGCTTGATTCATGGCTAATGCTTAGACAGAGGAAGTCAACGTCTACTAAAAACCAAACAGGGCAAGAATAAATTCCACAAGAAGTTAGATAAAAAAGAGGGGGTCAAATAATTTAAAATTTTATGAGTAGATTTCACAGCTTTACCATTAGAGAGTTAATTACAGGTTACTTTGACAGTGAGACATTTTTTCAGGAAATCTACAATGATACAAAAGAGAGGCCACACAATATTACGCACTCTAATGGTGTAAGCAATGTGGGAAATCATATATCAAGCATGAACACAGAACTCCAACTAAAACATTTTAGCTTTAAGGAGGGGAAGGATTAGATCCTGTGTTGGGTTTCATTGCTATTTGTATCCTTCCTGGAAGAACCATGAGAAATTAGAAGAAATCTCCCCAAAGTTAGGGAAAGTCCCACTGCACCCTGTCCTCAATAGAACAAGTGATGAAGAAAAATCTACAAATGGGGACATCTGACTGGTGGCTAGACATGTGTGGTTTGTTTGTTTCATTCGAATTGAAATTTGGACAACATTTTTGTTATGTACCTGAATTTTTTTAATTACAATAGTAATGAATTTAAATTAATCCAAAATATTGAAACAAAGTTTTGTATGAAATTCAAAAGTAAATTGAAATTGAAAGCAAATTAGAAGTATAAACATACTTCTGACTATTGTTGTTTTGCTCCAAAGACTATGTGTATTAGAATGTGTTCGAATATAGCTGTCTTCCAACATTCAAATTTCGAAAAGAATACAATAGAATAAAGCTGAATAGAATACAGTAGAATATAAAAAAATAGAATAGAAAATAAGTAAAATAGAATAGACTAGAGAAAAAAGGAATACAATAGAATAGAAAAAATAGAAACAGATTTGAACTGAATAGAATAGAGTAGATTGAATATATCCGTCTTCTGAAACACGGATTATGAAAATAATAGAATAAAACAGAAAAGAACAGAATGGAAAAAAATATGGTAAAACAGAATAGAATAAAAAATGAACAGAATAAATTGAAGAGAAAATAAAATAGGATATAGAAAATAAAAGAATAGAATAAAACAGCCTGGCAGTACTAGGGTCGTTGGTTTGAATACCAACCATGACACCACCTGCCTGAAGTTTGCATGTTCTTCCTCTGGCTGTGTGGGTTTGCTCCGGGTACTCTGGTTTCCTTCCATAATTCAAAGACATGCTAGTAGGTTAATTGGATCCTGTCTAAATTGGCCCTAGTATGTGTATGTATGAATGTAAGTTAGGGACTTTAGATTGTACGCCCCTTGAGGGTTAGGGACTGATGTAAATGTACTATATATATATATATAAATATATATATGTAAAGTACTGCGTAAATTGACAATGCTATATAAGTACCTGTAATAAATAATAATAAATAAAACATAATAGAACATAAAGGAATAGAAAGAAAAGAATTTAAAAAAAAAATAGAATAGAAACAAATAGAATAGATTACAATAGACTAGAAGCAAATAGAAAAAATATGGCCCTCTTCCGAAATTCAAATTTTGAAAAGAATGGAATGAAATAAAACAGAATATAATAGAGTTAAACAGAACAGAATAAAATAGAAAATAAAAGAATACAAGAAAAAGAGTAGAATATAATAGAAAAAAACAAAACAAAATACAAAGAATATAACCGTCTTCTGAAAATTCGAATTTCGAAGAGAATAAAACCAGCTATTCTTCACAATTAACTTGGAATGATTCAAAATTTTCTATTTGAATTTGAGTCAAATTTGATTCAAATACTTCAAATCCATTGAAAAAAATCGAACCCAGTCAAAAATGAATAAACAAAACTAGACAAATTCCTTTACAAATGCAAGAAAATGAAATTAGTAACTTGACAAATAGATTGGAAACAAAATTATACACATTTGTTTGCTTTGCACATTTCTACTGGTGGCAGCCAGCAAAGTTTGGCTTACACTGGGGTGATTTTCCACTTCCACTTTAGTAGGGAATTACCTTCAATGAAGGAAAAGAAAGCTTCAATAGTCTGACAAAATATCTTTCCTTTTCCCTGTTAAGGTCACTTCTGAGCAATACATCACTGAGTATAAGGTTTCAATCACAGGAGAATGTATTACACGTGTCATGCATGTGATCCTTGCACATAGTTTTTTTTTTTTATCTCCCTCTACTAATTAAAAATTTTGTTTCAAGTGATGCCCATGTGCCTTTGGTTCAATCCAGTGGAGTCTTGTGGACAGAGTAGAGCCAAGCGCAAACATCACTAGTGGCAACTGGCTAAAGAATGCCTACCCTGGCTGGCAAAAAATGCCTATCAAGCAGGCAAAAGGTCTGAAGTCACCTCCAGTACCGTTACTGAAACAAACCAAGCCCAAAACCCCTATGTTCGAGGACCGCCGAAGACTACATCATCAATATATATTTTTTGTTTCACAAATGTTTTATTGAATAAACAAAAAGTGAATAGCAACATTACAGTTCACAATTCACAAGATAAAATCACAACCTAATCAATAGACAGGAAGAACAAATAATTACACTTATTCTGTAATCCAGATAAGGAACACACGTGGTTGTCCACAAAATAACAGCATAACATAAAACTTGAAAAGAAGTGGTAAAAAGCTGAACCCCAATTGTAGCTAGTCATTGAACTCACACATAGAGGGGTCAGCTGGCTGGAGAGAAGTTATATTGGAAAAAATTGGGGATAAAAAGAGGCAAAAAAAAAAGAGGGGGGTGGGGGTAGGGAATTTGGGATAGGGAAATGGGAGGGGGATAGGGGGGACTGTGAAAGGGAGAAGGGTAATGGGTGACAATTCATCCAGTCTCCTGCCCCCTGCACAACATATGGCAAGGCCCCCCCCAATGCTCTGGGTTGAGTCTCTGCTTGCCAGCAGTCTCCATATAAATAATCAAAATACATACATTCATACACATTACAGACCAAGTAAATACAAATTCAAAATAAAAAATTATCTTTATCAATATTATCAGATAATAGAAAAATGCTTATGTTGTCCAACTAAATATGAATTTGTGCACAAAACACATTAAGGTATGCGTTGACACCTAGTACACAATTCTCTCTCTAACGTACCAAGTCATTGTAACTTTATCCTAGATATCTGTATAATCTCCACAACTAATTTCATTGTTTTAAACACTTTTTTACATGACTTGACACTCTATAAAATGTATAAGTAGATACTGTAATATTTTGGGTTTTTTTTTTGGAGTCCTCAATCAAATGAAGAATTGTACAAGGCAGTAGAATTGAAACATGCACCTGCTCTCCCAGCCCACCAACCAAGGGTGTCTTCTGCAGACTATAACCTGTGCACTTCTATCCAGATATGTGGAACATTCTACCATGTCCCAGCTTTGCACAGCACTTGCACGCTCACATTTTCCCAGCCGAATGGCCAGCCAAAATATCTTCTTTACCATACTGGCCATATGCCATTGTACGGGTCATTTCTCAGCTAAAGGACGCCCTTTTCCACCCACAACCACCTTCAAACACACTTTGCTTCCTTATCTTTTCTTTGTAATTGTATTGCAAAGTTTTAAGTTGAAATCAGAAGAATATGGAATAGCAAGACACTCTATTGTCTTATAATAGTACCTGGTTAACCTGCCAAAAAGATCTTTCTGCACGCATGCGCTGTTATAGGGTGACAATGCTCTGTTCCTGTCTAATCATTTCTTTCCTGGGTTGTCACCCTGCCACATGGTGGAGACTATGCAGGCATGGCATTTTGTGTGCATCTAGCCGTGATCGCCGCAGGTATTCCCTGGCTGTGCCAAAAGTCATGAATAGCTGTTGCTTCTGACAGCCTGTCATTGCACTATATGGGCGGCCGAAGCTATATGCACACAACTGTCCATTCCAGCAGCAGAACTCTGCAAATTCTTGCCTCTGGAAATCACAGCATGCATATTAGCGTTTAGCTGCTTTTTGCCATTTTTTTGGCATTTTTTTTGCGGTTTTCTATACTAATAATACGGTTTTTTTTTGCTCATTTTACTGCATCTTTCAGCGTTAGAGCATTTTTACAGCTAAAAAACTCCTCTAGAAACCCACTCTGTCCTGGGGTTTTTCTCCAGTCAAAAAAACTGCCCTTGCCAAAAAATGCTGATTACAGTTTGTGTACATGGACACATAGGATAACATGCTGGGGAGTTTTACTGGCTGCCAAAACCCAAAAACAGCAGCTGTAAAAACGTCCAGTGTGCATGAGGACTAAGAGCATTGGACCTTCATCAGCCATTTCTGTAGTAATCAGCAGCAGTCTTTCACATCTGCAATGTCAAAAAAGGTTGTAGTATGGGCATGATTTCAGGAAAATGGGTTTGAAATGGTTTTCCACTTTCAGTGGCATACCCCTGTTACCAGTATGCTGTATCATCCAGAAAATGTTTACAACTTCTTAGCTCAGCATGCAGTTTAAAACTTTAGGCCAGCTGTAAAATTGTTAATGGAAGGACGATGCAGGCAGGCCGGTCAGGAGCCAGAGAAAGGGGCTTTCATTTGTCTATTTTTAAAATATAACCCAATTACACAGTTGATAAGGGCAGGGGCTTTTTAGAGCCCTCAGCTAAATGCCTCAGTCTCCTGATCCTTAGGGTTTGTTCACATCAGCATGCCACACTAATCGCATGGCCACCGGTGTGCACACAGAGCAGCAGTGCCGATGCGCCAATCCCAGCACATTACACCATTTTTCCTTTTTTCTTTTTTTGTTTGAACATTATTGAAATGCCCCAAGTGATATTCAATTTGGTTCTATTCACTGCAGCAGTGTTGGCATGTTGTAGTTTGCTTCAAAACACTCTGTGCTGCAATAATGTACTCCATGCAGAGATTTTTTTGTGATAGGCAAGGTTGTCTAGAACAACTTAGAGTGGCTATTTAGTTGAGTGATTGTAGTTTTAAAATCACACAGTAGCTAAGGACATAAAAGGGTTGTTTCAATCAACCACAAGGAGATGGGATCAAAATTGCCTCAAACCCTGCAGAAAAAATCTGGTCACTTTCAACAAAATTTCCAAGTATTTTTTTCTAATTTCAAAGGATTTTTTATTTTTTTTTTTAATTTTTTAATTTGTAGTGTAATTCAAGTGGTCCATCAAACTTGTGAGTGGTAGATTACTTGGTTTCAGGAAACGACTCCTGAATGAATATTCAATTCCTGGTTGATCGAACGTTGCCATAATTATGGTCGGCTTTAATTTGGACCCTGACTCTATTTGTATTGTACACATCCTTTAAATGAAGCTAGTTTGAAGTATGCGATTTAGTTTTTTTTTTTTTAATCTTGACTACAGTTATTTTAATTAAAAAATAATTTATTTTTTTTTGATACAGACATTACAGATATATATGTAGATGCATTTAATATTCGTTAGAACAGAACTATCCCCTCCCTGCCTCTAAAAATAAAAGTTTAATTACACCTAAAAGACTCAGAACTGTGTTTCCTTTGATCTAATACATTTAATTTATAAAAGTAGCCAATCTTATTAAACAAAAAAATCAAATGCATAATTAGAAACATTTCCCTTACATGGATTGTGTAAAATATTTCAGTGTGGTTTTTTTTTCTTCTTTGATATCATAATTTATCATAATTTAATGGTCTAGTCATTTTCATAACAAATAGGTAAAGTAGTTAGAATATCAACAATTACATTTGCTGTTAGTTCAGTAATAAGGAGAATTAAGCCCCAAATGCTTTTTCTTAGCTGTGTTATTCAGTAAAATTTCTTATAAGCTTTTCTGGTGATCCTTTGCTCAGACATTCCCTGAAATGAGGTGACAACATTATGTTCCCTTTTCCCATTTGTACTCAGGTGTTGTTACCCTGTCACATGGCTTCAAACTGAGACTGCAAGGCTGATGACTAGAGGGCTAGATCATCATCATTCAAAAGCGAATAATATTATTATTATTATTGTTATTATTAATGTTATACAGGATTTATATAGAGCCAACAGTGTGCGCAGCCCTTTACAAGAGGGCACACAGTACAGTTACAATACAAATCAGTACAGGAGGAATCAAAGGACCCTGCTCGTTAGAGCTTGTTCATTTTGAATTATCCAATTGTGTGAAAAGAAAATTCCTGTTCACTTTAAATACTCAATCATGACATTTTATTTTTACATCATTGGATAACTGACGTGAATATTAACTCATTTTATAACTAATACCTAATAACTAATTTACTGAGGGAAGTTTTGGAACTCTTTTAGTAAATACACCTCAATAGGTGGCCTTTTAACACACATTACGCAGTCATGTTCTACTGTGGCCACTAGAGATGAGCGAATCGAAGTATCCGAAGTGGAATTCGAGTCGAATATCGGAAAAATTTCGATTCGTGCCGAATCCGAAAAATAGCCTAATTCGGACGCGCGAATCGAAATTTTTCAGAAAATGGCGGCTGACATGTGCGGCGACGGAGCGGGGATGTCTGGGAAGGCGCGCAGACAAGGCGCGCTGACCCATAATGCATTCCTCAACTACATGTGATCGCATCAGCCAATCAGCAGCCAGCCAGCCAGCACTGTGTAATGGTCGAGCTATAAATAGCGGCCATTTTGGAATTCTTCATTTGCCTGCAGTTATTGAACAGAGGCAGACCGCTCTGTATTAGGGACAGGGACAGAGTTAGGGCCACAGAAACGATAATTGGGGACAGAGAAAAGTTACTTAGGGACAGAGAACCATTACTCAGGGACACAGACTTGTTAATGAGGGCCACAGAATCGTTATTTAGGGACAAAGAAACGCTAGTTAGGGCCACAGAATTCATACTCAGGGACAGACAGAATTGTTACTCAGTGCCAGAGAATTGTTACTTAGGGCCACAGAAACGTTATTAGGGCCACAGAATTTTTACTCAGGGACAGACAGAATTGTTACTGAGTGCCAGAGAATTGTTACTCAGGGACAGACAGAATTGTTACTGAGTGCCAGAGAATTGTTACTTAGGGCCACAGAAACTTTAATTAGGGCCACAGAATTTTTACTCAGGGACAGACAGAATTGTTACTGAGTGCCAGAGAATTGTTACTCAGGGACAGACAGAATTGTTACTGAGTGCCAGAGAATTGTTACTTAGGGCCACAGAAACTTTACTTAGGGCCACAGAATTGTTACTGAGTGCCAGAGAATTGTTACTCAGGGACAGACAGAATTGTTACTGAGTGCCAGAGAATTGTTACTCAGGGCCCCAGAAACTTTACTTAGGGCCACAGAATTTTTACTCAGGGACAGACAGAATTGTTACTGAGTGCCAGAGAATTGTTACTCAGGGACAGACAGAATTGTTACTGAGTGCCAGAAAATTGTTACTTAGGGCCACAGAATTGTTACTCGCACAGACACAGAATTGTTACTCGCACAGACACAGAATTGTTACTGAAGGCCACAGAACTGTTACTTAGGGCCACAGAATTGTTACTCGCACAGACACAGAATTGTTACTCGCACAGACACAGAACTGTTACTGAGGGCCACAGAACTGTTACTTAGGGCCACAGAATTGTTACTCGCACAGACACAGAATTGTTACTCAGGGCCACAGAACTGTTACTTAGGGACAAAGAAACGCTAGTTAGGGCCACAGAATTCATACTCAGGGACAGACAGAATTGTTACGGAGTGCCAGAGAATTGTTACTCAGGGCCACAGAAACTTTACTTAGGGCCACAGAATTTTTACTCAGGGACAGACAGAATTGTTACTGAGTGCCAAAGAATTGTTACTCAGGGACAGACAGAATTGTTACGGAGTGCCAGAGAATTGTTACTCAGGGCCACAGAAACTTTACTTAGGGCCACAGAATTTTTACTCAGGGACAGACAGAATTGTTACTGAGTGCCAGAGAATTGTTACTCAGGGACAGACAGAATTGTTACTGAGTGCCAGAGAATTGTTACTTAGGGCCACAGAAACTTTACTTAGGGCCACAGAATTGTTACTCGCACAGACACAGAATTGTTACTCGCACAGACACAGAACTGTTACTGAGGGCCACAGAAACTTTACTTAGGGCCACAGAATTGTTACTCGCACAGACACAGAATTGTTACTCGCACAGACAAAGAACTGTTACTGAGGGCCACAGAACTGTTACTTATTGCCACAGAATTGTTACTCGCACAGACACAGAATTGTTACTCAGGGCCACAGAACTGTTACTTAGGGACAAAGAAACGCTAGTTAGGGCCACAGAATTCATACTCAGGGACAGACAGAATTGTTACGGAGTGCCAGAGAATTGTTACTCAGGGCCACAGAAACTTTACTTAGGGCCACAGAATTTTTACTCAGGGACAGACAGAATTGTTACTAAGTGCCAGAGAATTGTTACTCAGGGACAGACAGAATTGTTACTGAGTGCCAGAGAATTGTTACTCAGGGCCACAGAAACTTTACTTAGGGCCACAGAATTTTTACTCAGGGACAGACAGAATTGTTACTGAGTGCCAGAGAATTGTTACTCAGGGACAGACAGAATTGTTACGGAGTGCCAGAGAATTGTTACTCAGGGACAGACAGAATTGTTACTGAGTGCCAGAGAATTGTTACTTAGGGCCACAGAAACTTTAATTAGGGCCACAGAATTTTTACTCAGGGACAGACAGAATTGTTACTGAGTGCCAGAGAATTGTTACTCAGGGACAGACAGAATTGTTACGGAGTGCCAGAGAATTGTTACTCAGGGCCACAGAAACTTTACTTAGGGCCAGAGAATTTTTACTCAGGGACAGACAGAATTGTTACTGAGTGCCAGAGAATTGTTACTCAGGGACAGACAGAATTGTTACGGAGTGCCAGAGAATTGTTACTCACGGCCACAGAAACTTTACTTAGGGCCACAGAATTTTTACTCAGGGACAGACAGAATTGTTACTGAGTGCCAGAGAATTGTTACTCAGGGACAGACAGAATTGTTACTGAGTGCCAGATAATTGTTACTTAGGGCCACAGAAACTTTAGTTAGGGCCACAGAATTGTTACTCAGGGACAGACACAGAATTGTTACTGAGGGCCACAGAACTGTTACTTAGGGCCACAGAATTGTTACTCGCACAGACACAGAATTGTTACTCGCACAGACACAGAATTGTTACTGAGGACCACAGAACTGTTACTTAGGGCCACAGAATTATTACTCGCACAGACACAGAATTGTTACACAGGGACACAGAACTGTTACTGAGGGCCACAGAACCGTTACTTAGGGCCACAGAATTGTTACTCGCACAGACACAGAATTGTTACTCGCACAGACACAGAATTGTTACTCGCACAGACACAGAATTGTTACTGAGGGCCACAGAACTGTTACTTGGGGCCACAGAAACGTTAATCAGGGACACAGAATTGTTACTGAGGGCCACAGAACTGTTACTTAGGGCCACAGAATTGTTACTCGCACAGACACAGAATTGTTACACAGGGACACAGAACTGTTACTGAGGGCCACAGAACCGTTACTTAGGGCCACAGAATTGTTACTCCCACAGACACAGAATTGTTACTCGCACAGACACAGAATTGTTACTCGCACAGACACAGAATTGTTACTCAGGGACACAGAACTGTTACTGAGGGCCACAGAACTGTTACTTAGGGCCACAGAATTGTTTCTCGCACAGACACAGAATTGTTACTCGCACAGACACAGAATTGTTACTGAGGGCCACAGAACTGTTACTTGGGGCCACAGAAACGTTAATCAGGGACACAGAATTGTTACTGAGGGCCACAGAACTGTTACTTAGGGCCACAGAATTGTTACTCGCACAGACACAGAATTGTTACTCGCACAGACACAGAATTGTTACTGAGGGCCACAGAACTGTTACTTGGGGCCACAGAAACGTTAATCAGGGACACAGAATTGTTACTGAGGGCCACAGAACTGTTACTTAGGGCCACAGAATTGTTACTCGCACAGACTCAGAATTGTTACTCGCACAGACACAGAATTGTTACTGAGGGCCACAGAACTGTTACTTGAGGCCACAGAAACGTTAATCAGGGACACAGAATTGTTACTGAGGGCCACAGAACTGTTACTTAGGGCCACAGAATTGTTACTCGCACAGACACAGAATTGTTACTCGCACAGACACAGAATTGTTACTGAGGGCCACAGAACTGTTACTTGGGGCCACAGAAACGTTAATCAGGGACACAGAATTGTTACTGAGGGCCACAGAACTGTTACTTAGGGCCACAGAATTGTTACTCGCACAGACACAGAATTGTTACACAGGGACACAGAACTGTTACTGAGGGCCACAGAACCGTTACTTAGGGCCACAGAATTGTTACTCGCACAGACACAGAATTGTTACTCGCACAGACACAGAATTGTTACTCGCACAGACACAGAATTGTTACTCAGGGACACAGAACTGTTACTGAGGGCCACAGAACTGTTACTTAGGGCCACAGAATTGTTACTCGCACAGACACAGAATTCTTACTCGCACAGACACAGAATTGTTACTCAGGGACACTGAACTGTTACTGAGGGCCACAGAACTGTTACTTAGGGCCACAGAATTGTTACTCGCACAGACACAGAATTGTTACTCAGGGACACAGAATTGTTACTCAGGGACACATAATCGTTTAATTAAAGAGTATGTCAGACAACATGCAGAGGAGTGGCAGAGGAGGCAATGTTTTAGGAGCGAGCAGAAGTGGCAGCAGAGGAAGGGGTCGAGGCAGCACTATTCGCAGCCAGAGGCCAGTGCTCCCGGTGTCATCCAGCGGTCATGACTCCACCGACAACCCTGCCGTCATCGATTGGTTGGCTCGGTCGTCTTCCTCTTCCCAGGTCACCTCTGACACCTACAGCCAACGGTCGGTGGGTACGTCAGACACAACCGTTAGTTGGCATGGCCCGGGACCAAGCCCACTGAAATCACGTGTCCTCTACCTGCCCCTGTCCTTTGGTGTTCCCTCACCAAGCGAAGTATCGCATGCTGTGGGCTCAGCCCCACTGTACAGTGAGGAAGAGCTAACAGAGGGCGGTCAGGAACGGGGGGAGACATCCGCCTTTTCAGCAGCTAGGCAAAGAAGTAGTGGCGAGGAGAGTGGCCCGGTAGCCGGTCTAGAGACAGGTCTGTCTCCTGACCCAGACGCAGCCGAGGGGGCTAGTAGTGAGGCGGAGACCCTACTTGATGATGAGGAGGTTGATCGCACTTGGCAGCCTCGTCGTCATCAGGCAATTTCTTCCGCATCATCAGGAGAAGAGGGTGGCAGCTTGGCAGTGAGCGAAACAGTCGGTGGGTTGCCCAGGAGACAGCAGCAGGGTCGCAGCAGTGTCAGTGGAAGCAGTGTCAGTGGAGCCAAACGGCCACGGAGTAGAGCACCAGCTCCACTGCAGCCTACCACCACGGCCAGTAGTGGTGCCGGTGTGCACGGAGGAAGCAGCAGTCAGCCAGTGAGGAGTATCGGGGGCAAAGTTTCCTACTCGGCGGTGTGGCAATTTTTCGTCAAGCCGCCCGAGGAAGTAAACGTAGCCGTATGTCGACTATGTGGCCAGAAAGTCAAGCGTGGCCAGGGGGCCCATGTTGGGACTACAGCGTTGCGGCAGCATATGCAGCGTCGCCATTTGGTGGCCTGGGAAAACCGTGATAAAGATACGGCGGTTCTGCCCGCCCCAGCCCCCGCTCCGTTACTTGCTCAGTCACCCGACGTCAATCGCCCTCCATCAGCCAGTCAAGGCTCCAACACCTCTGCTGAGGGGAGTTGTCACTCGTTGGCATCTTCCGCTCGTTCAGATGCTCCTTCTCCTGCTACTCCTCTTCACGGATTCTGTCAGCAGTCTTTCTTGGAATCCGTTTCCAAGAGACAACAGTTTGCGAGCACGCACCCGACGGTGCAAAAGCTGAACGTCCTCCTGTCCAAGTTGCTGGTGCTGCAGTCCCTCCCTTTCCAAGTGGTGGACTCAGCACCTTTCAGAGAAATGATGGCTTGTGCCGCGCCGCGGTGGAGAGTGCCAAGCCGTCATTTCTTCGCCAAAAAGGCAGTGCCAGCCCTGCATTCACATGTAGAAGACATGGTGGGCCAGTCTTTGAGCATGTCGGTCTCTGCCAAAGTGCACGGCAGCGCCGACGTGTGGAGCTGTAACTACGGTCAGGGACAGTACATGTCATTTACGGCCCACTGGGTGAACGTGGTGCCGTCACAGCCGCACCAGCAACTTGGACAGGTCACGCCGCTTTTGCCTCCACGTTTGCACGTCCTTGGTCCGGCAAAGATGTCCGCCTCTACCACCTCTTCTTCCGCCGTGTCCTCAGCCGCCACCCCCGTGCCAAGTCCCATTACCCGACCGGCATATCACATGTGCAGGGCGCAACGGTGTCACGCTGTTCTGCACCTGGTATGCCTTGGCGAACGTAGTCACACAGGGGAGGAACTTCTGAGTGTAATGAACAGAGAAATCGACAGATGGCTGTCTCCGCGCAAACTGAAAATCGGAACCATGTTGACCGACAACGGAAAGAACATGGTGTCTGCTCTGCGTCAAGGAAGGTTGTGCCATGCGCCATGCATGGCTCACGTGTTCAATCTGGTTGTCAAGCGGTTCCTAAATTCCACCATCCCACTGCAAGACATCCTTAAAATGTCACGTAAACTTTGCATGCATTTCAGCCATTCCTACACCGCAAAGCACACCCTCCTTGAGCTGCAGCGGCAGAACGGAATTCCACATCATCGCCTGATCTGCGACGTTGCAACAAGGTGGAATTCAACCCTACACATGTTAGACCGCCTTTACGAGCAGCGAAAGGCCATCACCGATTTCCTGATGTTACAAGCGGATAAAGGTACTCCCCTGTGTAACTTCGATGTCAGCCATTGGCAGCTCATGCGTGACACCTGCCGCTTGCTCAGGCCCTTTGAGGAGGCCACGCTATTCGTGAGTCGGCAGGACTATGGGATGAACGACGTCATTCCTCTGTTGCACGTCCTTGAACAAATGCTGTTAACAATGGCTGGTCAGGGTGCGGTAGACGTGGCGCACAGATCTCAACGCCACATGACCCCTGTGGGGGCAGGACAGGAAGAAGAGGAGGAGGTAGAGGAGGACATTTGTGCTCAAGAAATTTTGAGTGAAATGGGTGGTTTTTCCACTCAGCGGACAGGAGTGGAGGAGCAGGAGCATCTGGTAGAGGAGGAGGAGGAGGAGACAGAGGACCCAGACGCACCGTGGCAGTATGCTGTGGAGATGGAGGCAGGGAGTCCCTCGCATTCCTTGGCACAAATGGCCCATAGCATGCTCGGTTGCTTGCGTAGCGACAGCCGAATAATAACCATCAGACAGAGGGATGACTTTTGGCTGTCCACCTTGTTGGACCCTCGCTACCGTTCAAAAATGGTGGCCTTTTTCACACCTGCTGAGAGGGAGGCCAAAATAACGTACTATAAAAACCACCTATGTAGTCAGTTGGTCTCTGCCTTTGTGCGCCAACGTCCATCCTCAGACACTGTGGGCCCTGTGCGCTCGCGTTCCGCTGCCATGGCAGCAGGGGAGGGGTGGGGTGGTAGGAGCAGTGGCAGCTCCACCAGCAGCGGCTGCCTCAGTCTGCAGTCGATGATGAGTAGCTTTCTTCACCAGCGCAGTGAGGAAACTACTAACCAGCCGCAGCAGCAGCAGCAGCAGCATCAGGTGGACCTGGAGCAGGACCTCAAACAACAGGCTTGGGCCTACTTGGACAGCACCCTGCCAACCGAGGTAGACAATCCCCTTGACTACTGGTCAACGAAACTTGACCTTTGGCCCCAACTAGCTGAATTTGCCCTTGAAAGGCTGTCATGCCCGGCCAGTAGCGTGGCATCGGAGCGCGTGTTTAGTGCGGCAGGAGGTATTGTAACTCCGCGGAGGACACGACTGTCCACCCAAAGTGTGGAGAGACTCACGTTTGTGAAAATGAATCAGGCGTGGATTAGTCTGGATTTCAAACCACCAGTTCCTGACACAACTGACTAAATCCGCCATGAATCATGCCTCAAACATGTGCCACTTTCAGGTCTCCTCACACACTGCTGGTGTGTAGAATTTTTTGACATAGGGTGCTGGCAGATTACGGGCCTCCCATAGCTGCTGCCAGGACCCTAATCTGCCATAGGCCCCTATATACCGCCTCCTCATGCTGCTGCCAGGTCCAGAGTCTCTCATGGGTCCCTGTACGGCCTCCCATTGCTGCTGTCTCCATCGCCACACTCTGCCATGTGCCACTTTCAGGTCTCCTCACACACTGCTGGTGTGTAGAATTTTTAGACATAGGGTGCTGGCAGATTATGGGCCTCCTATAGCTGCTGCCAGGCCACTAATCTGCCATGGGCCCCTATACCGCCTCCTCATGCTGCTGCCAAGTCCAGAGTCTCTCATGGGTCCCTGTACGGCCTCCCATTGCTGCTGTCTCCATCGCCACACTCTGCCATGTGCCACTTTCAGGTCTCCTCACACACTGCTGGTGTGTAGAATTTTTTGACATAGGGTGCTGGCAGATTATGGGCCTCCTATAGCTGCTGCCAGGCCCCTAATCTGCCATGGGCCCCTATACCGCCTCCTCATGCTGCTGCCAAGTCCAGAGTCTCTCATGGGTCCCTGTACGGCCTCCCATTGCTGCTGTCTCCATCGCCACACTCTGCCATGTGCCACTTTCAGGTCTCCTCACACACTGCTGGTGTGTTGAATTTTTTGACATAGGGTGCTGGCAGATTACGAGCCTCCCATAGCTGCTGCCAGGCCCCTAATCTGCCATGGGCCCCTATATACCGCCTCCTCATGCTGCTGCCAGGTCCACAGTGTCTCATGCCATGTGCCACTTTCAGGTCTCCTCACACTGCTGGTGTGTAGAATTTTTTGACATAGGGTGCTGGCAGATTACGGGCCTCCTATAGCTGCTGCCAGGCCCCTAATCTGCCATAGGCCCCTATATACCGCCTCCTCATGCTGCTGCCAGGTCCAGAGTCTCTCATGGGTCCCTGTACGGCCTCCCATTGCTGCTGTCTCCATCGCCACACTCTGCCATGTGCCACTTTCAGGTCTCCTCACACTGCTGGTGTGTAGAATTTTTTGACATAGGGTGCTGGCAGATTACGGGCCTCCTATAGCTGCTGCCAGGCCCCTAATCTGCCATAGGCCCCTATATACCGCCTCCTCATGCTGCTGCCAGGTCCAGAGTCTCTCATGGGTCCCTGTACGGCCTCCCATTGCTGCTGTCTCCATCGCCACACTCTGCCATGTGCCACTTTCAGGTCTCCTCACACTGCTGGTGTGTTCAATTTTTTGACATAGGGTGCTGGCAGATTACGGGCCTCCCATAGCTGCTGCCAGGCCCCTAATCTGCCATGGGCCCCTATACCGCCTCTTCATGCTGCTGCCAGGTCCACAGTCTCTCATGCCATGTGCCACTTTCAGGTCTCCTCACACTGCTGGTGTGTTCAATTTTTTGACATAGGGTGCTGGCAGATTACGGGCCTCCCATAGCTGCTGCCAGGCCCCTAATCTGCCATGGGCCCCTATACCGCCTCTTCATGCTGCTGCCAGGTCCACAGTCTCTCATGCCATGTGCCACTTTCAGGTCTCCTCACACTGCTGGTGTGTTGAATTTTTTGACATAGGGTGCTGGCAGATTACGGGCCTCCCATTGCTGCTGCCAGGCCCCTAATCTGCCATAGGCCCCTATATACCGCCTCCTCATGCTGCTGCCAGGTCCAGAGTCTGTCATGGGTCCCTGTACGGCCTCCCATTGCTGCTGTCTCCATCGCCACACTCTGCCATGTGCCACTTTCAGGTCTCCTCACACTGCTGGTGTGTAGAATTTTTTGACATAGGGTGCTGGCAGATTACGGGCCTCCCATAGCTGCTGCCAGGCCCCTAATCTGCCATAGGCCCCTATATACCGCCTCCTCATGCTGCTGCCAGGTCCAGAGTCTCTCATGGGTCCCTGTACGGCCTCCCATTGCTGCTGTCTCCATCGCCACACTCTGCCATGTGCCACTTTCAGGTCTCCTCACACACTGCTGGTGTGTTGAATTTTTTGACATAGGGTGCTGGCAGATTACGGGCCTCCCATAGCTGCTGCCAGGCCCCTAATCTGCCATAGGCCCCTATATACCGCCTCCTCATGCTGCTGCCAGGTCCAGAGTCTGTCATGGGTCCCTGTACGGCCTCCCATTGCTGCTGTCTCCATCGCCACACTCTGCCATGTGCCACTTTCAGGTCTCCTCACACTGCTGGTGTGTAGAATTTTTTGACATAGGGTGCTGGCAGATTACGGGCCTCCTATAGCTGCTGCCAGGCCCCTAATCTGCCATAGGCCCCTATATACTGCCTCCTCATGCTGCTGCCAGGTCCAGAGTCTCTCATGGGTCCCTGTACGGCCTCCCATTGCTGCTGTCTCCATCGCCACACTCTGCCATGTGCCACTTTCAGGTCTCCTCACACTGCTGGTGTGTTCAATTTTTTGACATAGGGTGCTGGCAGATTACGGGCCTCCCATAGCTGCTGCCAGGCCCCTAATCTGCCATGGGCCCCTATACCGCCTCTTCATGCTGCTGCCAGGTCCACAGTCTCTCATGCCATGTGCCACTTTCAGGTCTCCTCACACTGCTGGTGTGTTCAATTTTTTGACATAGGGTGCTGGCAGATTACGGGCCTCCCATAGCTGCTGCCAGGCCCCTAATCTGCCATGGGCCCCTATACCGCCTCTTCATGCTGCTGCCAGGTCCACAGTCTCTCATGCCATGTGCCACTTTCAGGTCTCCTCACACTGCTGGTGTGTTGAATTTTTTGACATAGGGTGCTGGCAGATTACGGGCCTCCCATTGCTGCTGCCAGGCCCCTAATCTGCCATAGGCCCCTATATACCGCCTCCTCATGCTGCTGCCAGGTCCAGAGTCTGTCATGGGTCCCTGTACGGCCTCCCATTGCTGCTGTCTCCATCGCCACACTCTGCCATGTGCCACTTTCAGGTCTCCTCACACTGCTGGTGTGTAGAATTTTTTGACATAGGGTGCTGGCAGATTACGGGCCTCCCATAGCTGCTGCCAGGCCCCTAATCTGCCATAGGCCCCTATATACCACCTCCTCATGCTGCTGCCAGATCCAGAGTCTCTCATGGGTCCCTGTACGGCCTCCCATTGCTGCTGTCTCCATCGCCACACTCTGCCATGTGCCACTTTCAGGTCTCCTCACACACTGCTGGTGTGTTGAATTTTTTGACATAGGGTGCTGGCAGATTACGGGCCTCCCATAGCTGCTGCCAGGCCCCTAATCTGCCATAGGCCCCTATATACCGCCTCCTCATGCTGCTGCCAGGTCCAGAGTCTGTCATGGGTCCCTGTACGGCCTCCCATTGCTGCTGTCTCCATCGCCACACTCTGCCATGTGCCACTTTCAGGTCTCCTCACACTGCTGGTGTGTAGAATTTTTTGACATAGGGTGCTGGCAGATTACGGGCCTCCTATAGCTGCTGCCAGGCCCCTAATCTGCCATAGGCCCCTATATACCGCCTCCTCATGCTGCTGCCAGGTCCAGAGTCTCTCATGGGTCCCTGTACGGCCTCCCATTGCTGCTGTCTCCATCGCCACACTCTGCCATGTGCCACTTTCAGGTCTCCTCACACTGCTGGTGTGTTCAATTTTTTGACATAGGGTGCTGGCAGATTACGGGCCTCCCATAGCTGCTGCCAGGCCCCTAATCTGCCATGGGCCCCTATACCGCCTCTTCATGCTGCTGCCAGGTCCACAGTCTCTCATGCCATGTGCCACTTTCAGGTCTCCTCACACTGCTGGTGTGTTGAATTTTTTGACATAGGGTGCTGGCAGATTACGGGCCTCCCATTGCTGCTGCCAGGCCCCTAATCTGCCATAGGCCCCTATATACCGCCTCCTCATGCTGCTGCCAGGTCCAGAGTCTGTCATGGGTCCCTGTACGGCCTCCCATTGCTGCTGTCTCCATCGCCACACTCTGCCATGTGCCACTTTCAGGTCTCCTCACACTGCTGGTGTGTAGAATTTTTTGACATAGGGTGTTGGCAGATTACGGGCCTCCCATAGCTGCTGCCAGGCCCCTAATCTGCCATAGGCCCCTATATACCGCCTCCTCATGCTGCTGCCAGGTCCAGAGTCTCTCATGGGTCCCTGTACGGCCTCCCATTGCTGCTGTCTCCATCGCCACACTCTGCCATGTGCCACTTTCAGGTCTCCTCACACACTGCTGGTGTGTTGAATTTTTTGACATAGGGTGCTGGCAGATTACGGGCCTCCCATAGCTGCTGCCAGGCCCCTAATCTGCCATGGGCCCCCGTACCGACTCCTCATGCTGCTGCCAGGCCCGTAATCTGTTATGGGCCCCTGTTGTCGCTTGTTGGCATATTCCGCTCGTTCAGATGCTCCTTCTCCTGCTACTCCTCTTCACGGATTCCGTCAGCAGTCTTTCTTGGAATCCGTTTCCAAGAGACAACAGTTTGCGAGCACGCACCAGACGGTGCAGAAACTGAACGTCCTCCTTTCCAAGTTGCTGCTGCCAGGCTCGTAATCTGTCATGCGCCCCTGTACCGCCTCCTCATGCTGCTGCCAGGTCCAGAGTGTGTCATGGGCCCCCGTACCGACTCCAAATGCTGCTGCCAGGCCCGTAATCTGTCATGGGCCCCTGTACCGCCTCCCCTTGCTGCTGCCAGGTCCAGATTGTGTCATGGGTCCCTGTACGGCCTCCCATTGCTGCTGCCAGGCCCGTAATCTGCCATGGGCCCCCGTACCGACTCCTCATACTGCTGCCAGGCCCGTAATCTGCCATGGGCCCCTGTACCGCCTCCTCATGCTGCTGCCAGGTCCAGAGTGTGTCATGGGTCCCTGTACGGCCTCCCATTGCTGCTGTCTCTATCGCCACACTCTGCCATGTGCCACTTTCAGGTCTCCTCACACTGCTGGTGGTTTCCATTTTTGTCATAGGGTGCTATATGGCCTCCCATTGCTGCTGCCTCCACCGCCACACTGTGGCTCCACACTCTGGTTTTGGCCCCGTGACTGCCCAAATGAGTGAAGTGTGCGGTGATTCTAAGATCGACGGCACTCATTTGCATGTCATACTGCCTGACAGTATTATTTCTCTTCCCCAGCAGACTCCAAGGGCATTTAAATTAAAGGTACAGTGTTCAGCACTAATATTAAGTCTCTCTGAAGCCTAGAAACACCCTTTTTTAAGTTAAATTCACAGCGAATATATTCGACTCGAATCAAAATTTTTCCACGAATTCGCCGAATCAGTCGAATCGAATTTTTGAATACTTCGCTCATCTCTAGTGGCCACCATCATGAAACCTGCCCTAAGATATACCTTGCAGCCATCGCTGACCAGAATAGCTGCAAAGAGGTTGCAAAAGGATGAAAAATGCAAGAAACAAGTATTCTTATTTTTTTAATGACAACTGTTTAGCATACACAGTGCTATAAAAAAACAAATGTCATTTAGCTATGGTTTACATCTACCTATCCCAATACTAGCACGAAGTGCAATACACAGTTTCCGTAAAAACCAGGTAGAATTCCCTTTATTTTAAACAGTGGAAATTTGATTTCATCTGGTTGCTATTGAACTGATCAATTGAGAAAGCCCAAGAGTTTTCATAAGGTTTAATTTCAGAAAAAGTTCTGTTTGTTCTGTTTCTTATGCCATATGAAAGTATCATTTCAACACTCTTGATATATTCAGTAACACATAAATGTTAAAATGGTAGTAAACAATAGTAAATAACCCAGTAAAGTAACTTAGATCGCGCAAACACAGTGGGGTTTGTTTACTAAAACTAGAGAGTGCAAAATCAGACTCATTTCTGCATAGAAACCAATCAGCTTCCAGGTTTTATTGTCAAAGCTTAACTGAACAAGCTGAGGTTAGAAGCTGATTGGTTTCTATGTGGAAGTGAGTCTGATTTTGCACTCTTCCGCTTTAGTAAATAAACCGCAGTCTCAGCAATTCCTCCATGTAGTGGTATCTCACCACATTAGCCCAGTCCCGCAGGTCACTTCAGGTTGCTGCTAAGCCATGTTCTGATGACTTTCATCATATCTGATTTTTCCAAGGAGATCAGGTGGGATTGGACTTGAGATATACAATATATATATATATATATATATATATATATATATATATACAGAAAAAAGTTTGATCTGCAGCACCTTGTAAATTTATTAACCACTTGCCATCCTGAGGATTTATCATCCTTCCTTACCAGGCCTTTTTTTGCTATTCGGCGCTGCACTATTTCAACTGGTAATTTCGCAGTCATGCAATGCTGTACTTAAATGAAATGTATTTTTTCACACAGATAGAGCTTTCTTTTGGTGGTATTTCATCACCTGTGTGCTTTTTGTTTTTTTGCGCTATAAACAAAAAAAGACCAAAAATTTTGAAAAAAAATATATTTTTTACATTTGGCTATAAAAAATATATAGTAAACTCAAAGTTAGTCATAAATTTAGGCCAAAATGTATTCTGCTACATGTGTTTGGTAAACAAAATCCCAATATGTGTATATTGATTGCTTTGTGTGAAAGTTATAGCGCCTACAAACTATGGTATAGATATTGCAATTTACGCCATTTTTTGCTATACAGCGCTGCACTAGTTTAACTGACAGTTGCGTGGTCATGCAATGCTCTACAGAAATGAAATTGATGTATGTTTTTTCACACAAATAGAGCTTTCTTTTGGTGGTATTTGATCACCTGTGCGCTTTTTTTTTCATGCTATAAACAAAAAAAGACTGAAAATTTTGAAAAAAACAATATTTTTTACTTTTGGCTATAAAAAAATATATAGTAAACTCAAAGTTAGTCATAAATTTAGGGCAAAATGTATTCTGTTACACGTTTTTGCTATAGAGCGCTGCACTAGTTTAACTGACAATTGCGTGGTCATGTAATGCTGTACATAAATGAAATTTATGTCCTTTTGTTCACACAAATAGAGATTTCTTTGAGTGGTATTTGATCACCTGTGCGCTTTTTATTTTTCACGCTATATACAAAAAAAGACCAAAAATTTGGGAAAAAAAACGATATTTTCTCATTTCTGTCATAAACAATATTCAAAAAACTCACATTTTGTCATAAATTTAGGCACGCTTGCTGGGAAGAAGTTGTTTGAATGCAAGGCAGCCAGAACAATTAATGAGGGACTCATCAACGCAGATGTTTTACTGGAGAGTAAAGACATCTGCAAATTTTTGGTTAAGGTGATTTACGAGGGGCTGAATTGTTTGGAGCCGGCCAAATTCAGGTTCACACCGACGACGACGAGTGTGTTATTGAAATGCATAAAATGCATTATACTCTCATATTTATGCCTGGCTATGGCAGCAGAGAACATCTCAGCAACCTGGGAACAGGGTCAGGTATGCCTGATCTTTGCAGGGACCTTTACTCGATCATCTGAGCTATCTGTCAGGGTACCAATGCTGTCTACAGGTTCGTATTCTGAGGCTGATTATGTCAGAGAGCCTTCCCCTTCACTCTCACCTGACATGATCAGAATCCTGTAGGCCTCTTCACTAGAGTACCTTTCCATTGACATTTTGGCAACTAAATTTATAGGTACCTAATGCGACTCATGGGAAAAAGAGCACCTGGCTGTCAGGGACTGCTTGAACCGCTACAAAAAAATTTACCGGCAAGTATTCTGCGAACACTGTGATTTTGTGTGTAATGTTTCAAGTGACAGTGAGCTACTGACATTGCACTTGCTGGGGGAGAAAGGGGGGGGGGGGTGTTGGCAGGTGCCAGGGCTGATTCAGCTGGCACTGCATTTTTGGGGACACTATACTAATGTGAACGCTGGTATAGTGCTGATCTGATCAAAGATATTGAGCCGTTCAGACACTATACAAGCAATGGAGGTTTATTGTGTATGTGAGCGTGTTCCTGGAAATCAAGGGGTTAAATGTGATTACTGGTATACTGACGAGCAATCTGAGGGTATCTGGGAGGGGCGCTAATTGATCTGAAATCATCGGTAACACTAATACAGTGATCAGCAAAAAATCTGTACACTGTACTAATGACACTGGTGACAGGGCAGTGGAGGGGTTAACTGGGGGGGGGGGGCGATCAAGGGGTCAAATGTGTCCTAAAGTGTTCTAACTGAAAAGTGTGCTGCTTTTACTCACTGTGTCTTGATTCGTCTCTCTCTGGGACAGAATGTCGGCAGAGGCGCTCGCGCTCCCCCCTGGCCCGCAAAAACCACGGGAGCGCAAATCATGTGTGTATATATATATATATATATATATATATATACATGATTTTGCGCATCCGTGCCGCCCTGTAGCAGTATTTCTGCTATAGGGTGGCGTGGAAGTGGTTAAGAGAGTTAAAAACTCATAAATATCAAAATAGCAATATTTCCAACTTGTTAAGATCCTTCATCAGGCATAACAATTTTAAAAATCACATAGCATTCAATATATGTGCCATTTTGACTTTGCTTTTGAACTATGGACCTAACTGTGGAGTTAACATGATCTGTACATATGACAAATGGCCGACCCTTACTTGACTTTATTTCAGTTTAACCTTGGGTGTAAATAAAGGGGTGCTTTGGAGTTGCTAGATAATATATAGTTTATATACATCATTATTCTTTTTCCTTATTTAGCTTCTCTCGCCTGCTATGGAGGAAGCACCCTAATTTAATCTACTGAAAGTTCCCTAAAAGTTATAGGGAGCTAGGATGAAATAGGTAAGCCTTTTGTGCTTCAATATCTCCAAGCATTCTATGTAGCACATATGGATATACAGTATATATATCTTGTAACACCTTTTATATAGATTACATCAGCATTCAACTTTAGAATACAGGTATATACATAGTCATATTGAAGTGTGAGGTGCTTTGAGATGGAGTCCCTATCCAGGGGCCTGGCATGCGCTGTCACCGGCTGCACATCTCCGCAAGTGTGAATATAAGGTAAAGATTAACCTCCCACTTTTTTCTTTCTCCTCTCTTGTTTCCACTTCTATCCTCTCTTATGATCCAGAGTAAGACTGAAGTTGTTACAACAATAATCTTCATGTTATGTAAAATCTAATGTGTTTTTTTAAATGCAAAAATTGTCATATACATATTTTTTCTAATTATAATTTATGTGTATAAGTTGTTTTACCAGCTCTATATTGATTCGAGATCCTGTCCTGAGGAAGCAGGTTTTACCACAAAACACATCGACCACTTACAATTCAATCTCATAAACAAATGTATGGCCATCTAGAAAGGCTAAGATGCTTACATGTTGTTTTTTAAAAATGTTTTTAATGGATATGTTTGATATATGTGAAATAAAGTGATTTTTTACATTTACATGCTTTGTATGCATTACACCTTTGGAGGCATACACAAAGTCCCAATTTGTGATTTTTTTTGCTCCTTTTTTGTACATATCGAATAGGGATGATATTTCCTAGGGTTTAATATACCCAATGCCTATGCCCCACATACAACGTACATATATTAACCCCCTGGCGGTATTCCTGAGTGTAGCTCGGGGTTAACTTTCAGTATCAGAAGCGGTAACCCCGAGCTACACTCGGGATTACCCTGCAGCGTTGCTCTGGGATTCCCTCCAGCACTTACCTTGTCTGGCATCCATCTTCCGGGTTCTTTCCCTGTGAGTGTCGGGACGTACAGGACATATGGGGGACGGAACTGGCGGGAATTTCAAAAGTGTAAAAATGTGACATTCACTCAATACACTAAAATCTGATAGTATTACATTACTGTATCAAAGCATTTCACATACAATTTGTCCCGAGTGCTTTGTCCTGTGCCCTGCCTTCATATTTACTGTTCTTTCTGCCTGGAAACTGAGAAACGTCCATGGCGTCCAAAAAACGTCCCTTTAGGTCAAAATCAGTTTTAGACCAGCTAGAGAACAGCAATAGTAAATTAGAACCACTTAGAACCACTTGCAGAATTGAGTGATAATGATTTGTGGGGAAATTTGCCATCAGACACTGAAAACGATTTTGCGACTAAGCTTAGTGTTTTTGGTTTGATTACATTATTGAATTAAATTTATTATTATATTACTATTTTTTATGATTATTTATTATATTATAATTTATGATTTCGTGTTTTAAATTTTATCATACCCGGTATGTTTACTAGACTCTTGTTCGGACAGATTTCAGTGCGTTATTCCTAAGAATTACAGGCCTACAATAAAAAAAAAACATATTTCCATTGAAAACAGTGTAGTGATTTGAGCACAGAAATACTGACATAATCAGACTGCTAGGTAGGTTAATATTAGTATATGAATAGTCTGTTCCATTTTTGCAAGAAAATTACTTCTCCCAACCCCAAAGAAAAATTAAAACTTTAGTTTACAGATTTACCTCAAGTTTTAAAGAAACGGTTGTGTTCAAAGTGGGAAATCCAGGCACCTGTACTTGCCTATTACACCCCTGTTCATGTTTGCTCAGGGTTGCAAAGTTCACAGTTCTGTACCTTACCAGCCATTAGACGAATAATTGTACATACAAGAGTGCACTTATCTGGGAAGCAACACATTAGCAGTTGGAAAGGTACAGATGTGAACATTTTCCTCTGCATTGCACTCTTATAGCTGTCCCGTGGTGTGTATAAATAATGATTGAAAAAAATGACGTTATTAGTACAGAATTGGACTGGGACTATTTGATGGTTTTTCTGAAATAATTCACTGTAATGTACATATTCATGCTTAAAATATTTTTTTTCTTTGCTTTCTAATTCCTGATCTAAGCATTATAATGATGAGTAGGCAATCATAAATCTCTCCCTGCCTCTAGAAGCAAGCAGGCCACTTAACTTGACCTGGAAAGGCTTAAGCCCCTCATTAAACTTGGTAGCTCAGATGGTTGAAATAATTGGATGATAGCCAGAGGGCATCTATTTAGTCTATAATTAGGTCATTTCATTTTCTTCCCTTTCAGCGAGTGTGCTTATAAATTAATTTAAAATCCTGCTGTGAAATGAAAAAAAAATACAAATAAATATAGCATAGGCTACAAATCCTTTTTCCAAGTGCCTATTGAAAAATATCTTTTACCTCCATTATTGTTCTGAGAAATGTATGCAGCGGCATTGGAGGTACACACTGCTGCTCTGCTGGATGGTTATTAATGCTCATACCTGCTGTATGGTATCCTATTGATTGTCAGCAGTTACCATTTCCCAGAGATAACAGGAACGGAGTAAAGATGCTGTAAAAACCATATGGGCAGAAATGTAATTTTATATAGCTGGAAAGTATTGCCTCTTGATCAAGTCTTTAAATATGGACAGACATTATAACTTCACTCTACCTTTAGATTTGCATGCCTTTGGGTGGGGGGCAGTGTTATTAAGTGGTGTAGGTTTAATAATGAACATATAATCAAAACTATTGTCCAGAAGATTCAGAACTTTAGCCATTCACCTTAGCACATGTGAATTTCAATATATATATAAAAAGGAATCTGTCAGGTTAGAAGTAGGGCTTTGTTATTACAAACTCCTTTATTATCTTGTTTTTATTCTTGGCCATCATCTCATTCTTGGCTCCATACTGGTAAATGTAACTTAAAGTCTTTCAGGCTGAAAAAAAAACCAGGATGATCAGAACAGGTCCAGATGGTTGGGCATTGGAGAGCCAGAGGTCCAGGACATGTTTAGCACAGGATGGGGGATAAGTTGAGAGTCAATACTAGCTACTATGGAAATGGTAATTCAAAGTCAAAATGTATGGCAGAATCACAGATGAGGATCAAACAAGGATAAGAAAAAAAAGGATCTAAGTAAATGTAAGAAAGTTGCACTCATTATCCAGTACAGTGTGCTGGGATGAAACAAATACAGTATGTTTCTAACATTTCATGTTGTGCCTCCTTTATTATTCCATAATTTGGCATGAACTTTTTTCTATGGAGATCAATTGTTTTCTCAATCCCCTTATCTGCACCGCTTTCACTTTACTGAAGAATAGTAAAAAGTCAGGACTTTATATACTGTCTAGCAGGGGACTCTGAATCAAAAAGATTGGATGAACAAAATTGCAAATCTTTTGGTAGGTATACAATTCACATATGTATTCCAATGGTGTTTTCCATTCTGGCCTTGGTTATTAACACTAATACAGTCTTCATGCCGCTGTGGATTTGAAGACAACAAAGATTAGAATGTGCATCAGGTTGACCATCCACCTAAGCTTTGGAGAGGTCTGCATAATTACATTTATTGAGGCAAGTCTCATTGCAATCCACCATGCCCCATCTCTTTTATATCATTTTTGATCATATTTGAAGTTGTGTTTTACCATCAAATAATTTTCATATAGAAATACTATATCACTTTTTTTTTCAACAACACTTACCACAGCTCATTGGTGTCTTCTAAAAATATATTCAATGGTTACTATTAACCCAACTTTCTGGGTCAGGTATTAAGTGTAGCACTACCCCTGCAGGGGCTGCAGATATTGACTGGTTCTTCCCCAAACAGTATAAAGGATGCCAGTCACACAAGCAACAGTCCATGCACTCTGGCTCCGATAAACAATCTAAGGGTTGTATTTCTGTAGTTTTTTGCTGGTAGAACTTGGAACAGGAGAGGGATTAGGTCACTGGATACTTCAAAGTGATTAGCAAACAACAATTGGAGGACAACCTTCTCTTGAAGTAAATGCAAATATTGAATAGTCTAATCTTTCACATCTGAAGTCCAAGAGAAAGTCTTTTTGGAATTTGGCTACCTTGTGCCAATACATAACTGCTGGTATCTAGTGCAATCTCAAGAACTCTAAACAGTCGGCGATGCTGGGTGGTAGATAGGTGGGTTTGGACCAGCGATTGGCTCTCAGCACTATCAAAGGTCAGGTTTCTTCAGAGGTCTGCTGATTGGCTTTGAGGATAGCAGCGTTAAATTAATTCTACCAACTATTAGCAGTTTGTGATGGCATGGCAGGATGATCAGAAGAGGAGGAAAAGGGTACATTACGAGCCCTCAAAAATGGTTGTTATGCAGTCTTGAGGAAGAGGAGGAAAAGGGCACATTAGTTGTCCTAAAAAAATGGCTGCAATGCACTCTTGAGGAAGAGGAGGAGGAAAAAGACTCATTAGCAGTCCTAAATAAATGGCTGCTATGCACTTCTGAGAAAGAGGATTGCTGGCCTTTTGCTGCCGACTTATCTCATTGAGGATCTGTTCCCACCGAACTCTGTGGTGTAGACATGTGTTGCCTCGTGCCTATGGTACACAAATAGGTGGTACTTTTGCCATGGCTGATTTGCTGCTGTCAGCATCAGATACATTAAAAAAAGGCTCACACTGTAGAGCATTATTTTTGCTCCCTCTTCAAGTGATCGTGTATTGTCATCACACTAGGCAATTTCTACTAAACACAAACTTGAACAGTTTGTAGTTGAAGTGTCAGTATTTTATTATTTTGCATTGAAACTTATGCCCTATGACAATGCCCAGTTCCTCATTCACATTTTGGTAAACACATGCCTATTAGACTTGAAAATGTCCAGAGTTGATTTGCCTATCATAGACTTCAGTAATGTTTGATTTTAAACTTTTCGGACTTTGATTACCCCCTTCCTTCCCTGCAAAGTGAACCCAGAGGTATTTGCTTATCCCAAGTTGAAGAGAAGCGAAAGGGTCCAATAGCAGCCTTCTAAAAAAAGTGGCTGCTCTCCTCTTTTAAAGTGGAGCTTTACCTAAACAAAAATGCTATCAAGCAGGATTTTAATGCAGAAAAGACATGCTACTCTATGTCTCTTATGCATTAAAGTTACTTAACTGCTTGACCTCGCTGTACATTGAGATGTGCATTTGCAGTTTATTTTAAGAATTCTGGAAATGCCAGGGTGACTGAACTCAGTGATGGGAGTGTTGTCATCTCAGCCCGGCTAATGGAAACTGCCGGAAGATTTCAGTGGATGGCATGGAGCTCCAGGACATCACAGCACTGAAGAACAGGTATGTAAAGTTCCACTTTAAAGACCAACTAGTACAAATCCATTATCAAGGAAATCAGAGAAGTGACCCATTTAAAATTGTGGGTACCATTGGATGGAAGGGTTGTGCCTATTGTAAATATATACTCAATGTTCAATTGCTTGGTAACACAAATTGCTAATTAGCCAATAACATGACAGTAATGCAATGCATTTAGCCCATTAGAAGTGGTGAAGACGACTTGCTGAAGTTAGAAATGAGCAAGAAAGGGGATTTAAGTGACTTTGTACATGGCATAGTTGTTGGTGCCAGATGAGCTGGTCTGAGTATTTCAAAAATTGCTGATCTACTGGGATTTTTATGCATAACCATCTCTAGGGTTTACAGTGAATGATCCAAAAAAGAGAAAATATCCAGTGAGTGGCAATCGTGTGGACGAAAACGCCTTGTTGACGTCAGAGGACAGAGGAGAATGGGCAGACTGGTTCAAGATGATAGAAAGGCAACAGTAACTCAAATAACTACTCCTTACAGCAAAGGTATGCAAATATAACAACTCTGAATGCATGACACGTTGAACCTTGAAGCAGATGGGCTATAACAGCAGAAGACCACACCGGGCGCCACTCCTATCAGCTAAGAACAGGAAACTGAGGCTACAATTCGCAAAAGCTCACCAATATTTGACAACAGAAGATTGGAAAAATGTTGCCTAGTCTGTTGAGTCTCGATTTCCCTAGTGATGGTTGTGCGTGAAAATCCCGGTAGATGAACAGTTTTTGAAATACTCAGACTAAGCCATTTGGCACCAACATGCCACATTCAAAGTCACTTAAATCCCCTTTATTGCCCGTTCTGATGCTCTGTTTGAACATCAGCAAGTCATGCTGCTATTAGATTGGCTGATTAGCAATTTGTGTTACCGAGCAATTGAGCAGGTGTACCTAATAAAGTGGCCAGGTGAGTGCATGGTAATACAGGGCAGGACAGACTACCAGATGGATCAGTTGAAGCATTATGTGAATTGCAAATAAGTAGGAGTAATTTATATCATGAGATGTCGGTGCCACTCATTCTATGTCAGAAAGGTCAAATGTGTATCTGATGTAGGGTTTATGACCACATGTCAATATAGAAAATGGGGAAATTGATACCACCCCCCTCCCCCCCAAAAAAAACTGCACCCAAAAACATTTGCTCATCTCAAGCTGAGACATTGGCTCCCCACGATCTTTGAGAAGCAACTAAATGACTTGCTGATTTGCATAAATTGCTAAATGTTTTTCTGCTTCTATAGAGGGTAATGCCACTGATGTTGTTTTTTGCTGTTGCAGAGCCACTTGTAAAATTGCAAATACTGAGATTACCTGCCCGATCTAATCTGGGTCACTCTTTGCAAATAATCTCAGGTTCAGGTCTTGAGTCTTGTTTAGTTACTTCATGCCTCTTTTACTTGCATTTCAGTCCCTTTTGGCGGGATTTACTTACAAATCTGCGGGGAAGTAACATGGCTTGTCTTATGTCTGCATGTGTAGTAGCTGCAATGTAATAAAAAATGCCCCAACTGCTTCTCCGAACTTCTCCTTACAACATTAGATATGCTGTTTCCATTGATGTGATTACACCCTTGCAAAAATGCCAAAATGTTTAAGAATAACATTCATTTTATTGCTTTGATTTAGCATATTCTCCTAGATTGTAAGCTCCAAGGATCAGGGCCCTCCTATACCTCTTGTATTGAACTGTATTGTTGCTGTATTGTCTCCCTTTATATTGTAAAGTGCTGAGCAAACTGTTGGCGCTATATAAATCCTGTATAATAATAATAATAATAATAATAGCATAAACCTTCCACTCTTCTCACATTCTATTTGCATACCTATGTAGTAGGACACATATCCTAAGTGCTTAATTACAAATTGCGTGTTGAGAGCTTCACTCAATTTTGCAGTTTCCTTATCCTCTTTGTGAGAAATAAATCATCGACACAGATCAGTAAATGCATAAATGGATCAGATCTGCTTCATGTAAACCTTTGTCTAGTAAGACTTTATGCATTTTTAGTTCCATGTTCTTGATGATTGTTTGAGTCAATTCAATGATCTACACCTAAAAAGATGTTCTTCAACAACTCTTACATACCCTTATGCTTGTATCATGTACAATTTTTTTGAATGTTACCATTAGGAAAGACTGTTTGCGTTAAATTTGATCTGTATCTGTAGTGGCATTTAGTACTTTAGCTGCAGCTAGGCCCATAGCCTGTTGAAAAGCTCTTGGTAGCATTGCTTGTTTACTGAAAAACAGGTGTAGAACTTACTTCCAAAGGAGCAGCTTGAAATTTGCCCAGGTTCTTTCCCAATGGATTGCACCACAGCCAGGCACACAGTCTCAGTCACACTCTTCCTCAATAACCGGAATTTGGATATGGTTGAGGGAATTGACTGAGATACTCCAGAGACAGAAACTATGTACAGTACAAGTTGGGGATCTTCTTTTTATAAAGCTAAAGCAGAAGTTCTTGCATATAGAAAACCTTCTAATAGAAGCTGTAAAAGCACACAAGCTTCTTCCTTTAGAGCACGGGTGTCAAACTGGTGGCTCTCCAGCTGTTGCCAAAATACAAGTCCCATGAGGCATTGCAAGATTGACAGTTAAAAACATGACTCCCAAAGGCAGAGGCGTGATGGGACTTGTAGTTTCACAACAGCTGGAGGGCAGCCAGTTTGACACCCCTGCTTTAGAGCAACAAGAGCAGAGTCCCTTTACAAAGAACTAGATAGACTAAGCTCTTCAGAACACTAGCCAATGTTCCCTTTAGGAAAAACGCTGCTGACTTTCTAGCACAAAGAGGGGTTGGTTGCCTCCTTCCAAATCCAAGCAACACTCTTCTCTAGTGATACCAGATTGGATCTTCAGCAGACAGCCCCTCAGTCAGCTCTCTGTAGCTTCAGCATTCAGACACTCAGGTTAGCCCTCCAGGCTGGACTAGTCCTCAGCAGGAAAAGACATGGAAGCCAAGTCTTTATGCAGTTAGCCAGAAGTCTATAGGGCCTTCCACCCTGGGATTGGTCGAGGCTGCATAAATATTCATACTGCTATCTGCATAGCTCCACACCTATGTTCTAGAGAATTCTACCACTTTCTGGAAGCAGAGGAAGCTATTAGACTTGCAGCATCTGAGAATTTTGAACTATTGAACTGACCTAATTAATCGGTTGCACTGGATACAGTGAGCAGAGCTAGATTTGCCTAACACATTAATTACAGCCACACTAGTTACAGTAAGACAAGCTAAATTTATCTAACAAAACACACCCAGCTCCACTGAACACAGTGCTAGGATTAGCACTAAATCTAACTAATCCTAGCACCTGTCTAGGAGGGTGTTATGCAGGAACACAATGAGACAGGATATTGCATGAAAAACAAGGTAGGTCCACAAGGAAGAACATTAACCACTTCCCGACCGCCCTATAGCAGAAATACTGCTACAGGGCGGCACGGGTATGCAAAATCACATATATATATATATATATATATATATATACGTGATTTTGCATTTCCGGGTAGGTGGCGGACGCGAGCCGCACGCTGCCATTCGCAGCCGCGGTTGTCAATCACCGGTTTCCTGGCCAGTGATTACTTGACGGCACCCGGTGATTTCCGAGGATCTCCGATGGGGAGGAGAACTGTTTTGTTTACTAACAATTCTCCTCCCTGTCAGCTCAGGCACACTGCTTTTGATGGCTGTGCACAGCACAGCCATCCCGATCAGTTTGCGTACAGTGAAGCACACTGACACAGCCCCGTAGTAAAACACTCCCAGCATATAGTTAACTCTTTGATTGCCCCTCATGTTAACCCCTTCCTGCTCAGTGCCATTAGTACAGTGTCAGTACTTTTTTTTAGCACTGATCACTGTATTGGTTTCACTGGGGATGTCAGTGACACCAAGTCAATTCCCTCCAGTGTCAGAATGTCCGCCGCAGTCCCGCTATCGCCGATCGTTGATTGCCACCATTACTAGAAAAAAAAAAATCCCAGTATATATACCACCATTTGTAAATGCTATAACTTTCACATAAACCAATTAATTTACACGTATTTGGATTTTTTTTTAGCAAAGACATCTAGCAGAATACATTTCGGTGTAAATTTATGATGAAATTTGATTTTTAAATTTTTTTTACTGGCCATGTTTAATAGCAAAAAGTCGAAATATTGTTTTTTTCTTAAAATTGTCTTTTTTTTTATAGCGCAAAAAATAAATAATGCACAGGCAATCAAATACCACCAAAAAAGGCTCTATTTATGGGAAAAAAAGAACGTAAATTTCATTTGGGTGCAGCATTGCATGACCACGCAATTGTCAGTCAAAGTAACACAGCGTCGTAACGCAAAAAATGGCCTGGTCAGGAAAAGGGGTAAATCCTCAAGAGGGCAAGTGGTTAAATAAGCAATAAACATAATATTACCACCTAATGGCAGGACTACTAAACACAGTATAACTGTATAGTTACATAACCGGGGTATCTAATTATGATCATCCTGAAAATAATCATGAAAAAATAATTACATATCTTGGAAATTACAAGCAACAGATGACAGTTAGATGAGTGGTCATGATAACTGTTCTGGGTCAGTGATTGAAAGGACTGAAGGACTGAAGTCAGTATGGCAGACAGGCAACTAGCATTTTTAGAATAAAGCCTCAGCATTAGTAGCCTTTGCATTTTTATCATGACAGGTTCATTTTAAAGGTAAACTCCAGAGAGAAATTATTGCAGCTCAGTATTCATTAATGAATCATTAAGGATGGATTCAAAGTATGGATATTTTATAAATAGCTACATTGGTCTGGCTTGGGCCAATGTAAATATATACGTATATACCATGCCTGGCCAATGTCCCTGGAAGTTGTAAATAACTGTAGTAGACACCGCTACTCCAGTGATCTCCACTTGCTTCCAGATCCTGTGCTGGCCTGCTGCATTCTGAACACAGGATCTCAGCTGCTTACCACGGGTGCCATTCAATTCTTTGCTTTTATTTAATAAATGTAAAGCATTATCTGGTAGATCAAGGTGGAGAGCATGAAGTCAGCTCCCCAGATTTCTACTTCATCCAATCAGACAATGCTTTGTAAAGGAGAGCTCAGAATGGGAGAGTGAGAGGGAGCACAAGGAACCAATCAGTTGTGCTCAAGTGCTAACAAGGACCATGCTGATAGGTGGGTAGAAATGAGTGACCAAGTGATGAGCTTATTAATCTGCTGCTTCTAATGTGCAGTGTGGCAGAGCTGTGTAAATCTAAGGTCTAGCTGGACAGAAATATAATTCCTTTGACAGTTTAAACAGCTCTCATACAGTCATGGCCAAAAATATTGGCACTCCTACATTTCTGTCAGATAATGCACCACTTGGCCCAGAAAATTGTTGCAATTACAAATGTTTAGGCATTCTCACATTTATTTCTGTTGTTAGTATGACACAAAAATGTGGAGAAACAAATAGCCATATCTGACAAATTCTATGCAAAAACCCAAAAATGGACTGGAAAAAATTAATGGCACCTCCTCAAAATTGTAAGAAATAATTGCATTCCAAGTTTGTGATGCTCCTGTAATTCGTAATTAAACTTACATGTATCAATTAAAAGGTGCTGACAATATATAAATCAAACTGGAAACCAATTAAAATGGTGAAAAACTGACTCAAACTTTCTGTTTGTCTCTGAGTGCCACATGGAGCATGGAGAAGAGAAAGAGCAGCAAAGAATTGCCTGAGGATTTGAGAACAAACATTGTGGAAAAGCATGGACAATCTAAAGGTTACAAGTCTATCTGCAGAGATCTTAATATCCCTGTGTCCACTGTGTGCAGCATTGTCAAGGAGTTTACAGCCCATGACACTATAGCTAATCTCCTTGGATGTGGACAAAAGAGAAAAACTAATCAAAGCTTGCAACAAAGGATTGTTCGAATGGTGGGTAAAGAACCTCGATCAACTTCCAGACAAATTCAAGCTGAGCATTATGCACAGGGTAGAACTGTGTCAGCTTGCACTATAGTCACCATCTGAATGAAAAAGGACACTATAGTTGGCCAAGGAGGGCTATAGTATATAGAGGGCGATAGGGCTATAGCAGATCCAGAAGGACCCCATTGCTGACACAGAAACATAAAAAAGCCAGAATGGAGTTTGCCAAAACTTACCTGAGGAAGCTGAAATCCTAAAGAAAAGAATACAGTCCCTGGGAGTCTGGCAAATCCCAGGTTTGGAGGCCCTGGTAGAGTGGTAGACTTGCCCGTAAATATAGGAGAGTCAGGCTGACAGAGGAGTTGAGTGGAAGATGGAGTGCTGAGGAGACTGTTGGTGCCTAGGAGGGGACCACTAGGTAAGGGGAGGGTTGGCCTCCAGGCTGGGCTCAGGCTGGTTCGGGAGGATATATTTAGCAGTGTAGCATGAATGGGATTGAGACCTGGAGCAGCAGGGAGCAAGGAGAACAGAGTGAGTACAGCAGCACTCTCTGGGATCTATAACGGGAAAGACTGCCACACGTAGCAAGCTTTCTAAGGACAGCATTGGGCTTAATCCTTTATCCTTATCCTGGGAGATCTTCCAAGGAGCCAGGAGGGTTGGTAGTGTTTGCAGGCTGTGGAGCTGGGAGCAGCTCTACATGGGGAGAAGACATCCCTGCATGTAGTAACAAGAAGTTAAGCTGATTTTTGAGGGGCTGCTGGTTCCTCGCCCAGAAAGGGTTATTGCTACTGATCTGCAATGACTGACAGCTTTCAAAAAAAGAAAAGTCTCAGATCTGCCTTTGTACATAGAAAGGAAGTTGCCCACCCTTCACTGATTCAAGCCAAGTGGGCATCCCATAATCCCTATTTCCCTATCCAAGTTGAAAGGTTGATTTTCCCTAATAATACAACAAAACCAAGCCCATAGACTGCTTACTGTTTCCTGTATGCAAGTTTGTGTGAGAAACACCTGTTGCCTGGCTGTGGAGAGAGAAGCATAGGGGTACCCACAAGACAATGGCCCTTACGAGGGTAGTGATTCATTTAGTAATGCAAAAACAGTAGGTAAATAGGAGGAAGTGGCAGTTATACATAGGCCCAGGAGAACTGACTTCCCCTGCAACCCCTATAGTTACACCCTAGCTAGACATGTTTAAATGAATATACTACCGATTTTCCCACGACATAATCTGTACTGTATCACTGTTTCACTTAATATGCAATCATTTGTTTTAATTTTTGACATCTATAATGGCCGGAGAGTAGAATTAATAACTAATTTCAACAACAAAATCATCAAATCAAAGACTCAACAGGGATATCTGATTGAATGTTATTTTTATTTATGAAGCCAAAAAGAACTTTTTCAGTATATTACTTATTCTCAGATGTATACATGCTATAGAGGGATCACATACCATCAGTCTTTACTGTTCATATTACAGCAACAATTGGAACAATTGGCTTTCTGTTTTCCCAAACAGATGTGCGATAAAACAGCTGTGCAAAAAATCTCCATGCAAGTAATTTCACTACACATTTCAAAGAAGTTATGTTGATAAAGTTACGTTGCATTAAGTTTACATTGCATCCACTCCGCAGCTACATCAGTGTATAAATTTGACCCCACATCAGTTGTTCCATTAAAGAATGGCTCATTAGACTACATGAGAATTTAGCTTTGACTCAAAGAACATACCAATAGCATGTGTTTGCATTAGGAATTATATAAATGGGTTCTACTATTGAGTATATGAAATCTAAAGCTGTCCATACATAAATTGCTTTCATTACTGGGGATATAATATCTAAAGTTGGCCATAGATAGGACTGACTCCATAACTAACTCTCTAAACAATATTTTTGATAAAGTTAGTGCCTAGACATGCGCTCATAGCAAACAAGTATTATCTGGAGCATCCATGCTCAACCAGGGTGCTACCTGGTTTCCTTAGGGGTGATGTCAAAAAGGAATTAAAATTCAAAATGTAAAGTTTTTGATGTTACATGACGTAATCGACTTAATATGGTCATGACCATATTTGGTGAGTGATGGCAGGCAGCATGTCTGGCCCTGTTGTCTACATTTAGCTTCTGACCAGGAAAATGTCAGTCGTGGCAAAAGTCCTTCACTGGGAGATCATCTCAGTGGATCATCGTGTTTTGCTTTTGCCAGTTAGGGATGTTGTTTATCTACATTGCTGATTGCTACATTGATGATGGATTTACATAGATGATGGAGCATGTTTTTTGTTTTGGACTTTGTCATTATGCGTGTTTATTTACTATGTCTGTTTTTTGTGAATTAGAAGGCACCCACCTTTTTTGTTTTCTATATGTTCTATGTTTTACTTATATCCCTCACTTCCATACTTGAATTTCCATAGCCTGGTCACAGGTTGATTTTTAAACCTCTTGAAAGTTAAAACGGAACAAAACTCTCAAATTCCCACCTTCCAGTGATGTGGTGGTTACATCCCTCACCAGCCATTGTCATCTTCTCCTTGGTTTTTGGCCTCTTGATTGACGGTGGGGGAAGGTGTCATCCCATGCATGCGCACGTAAATCAGTCATTCCAGCACGGATGAAATGCTCTACTCTGAACTGAGCTGCACATGCATAGTTCAGCATACATTCAGTTAAAAAATACAAGCAGACAGGTGAATTTGTATTATTACAGAAGAGACATAGCATGTTTCTTCTGCTTTATAAATCTTCTTGCTCCCAGTTTTTAAAAAGTTAGGTTTTTAGTTCCACTTTAAAGTAGAATTTTAGGCTAATTATAACTAATCTTAAAAATGTTCCTTCCCCACTCCTCACACCTATGCTGACTAACCAATGTAACAAACATGTAAAGTATATACTTACCTATTTTGAGGCTGCTCTGGTCCAGTCGCATGATGTGGCTCCCTTCTGTGAGCCAACGGCAACTGCAGGGGAGAGGAGGAAACGCTGACAATGGATAGGCCATAGGAGTCTGTGTCACTACTCCCAATAATTTCAGCTGGTGTCTAGCATTCTCTCCTCTCCCCTGAAGTCCCTGCTGACTGATACAGTGGAGATCACATGACCGGACCGTGCTGAAAATGGGTAAGTATATACATCTTTCTTACACAGGTTAGTCAACATAGGTTTTGGGACGAGGGAGGGAGCATTTTTAAGACTACTATTATTATACAGGATTTATATAGTGCCAACAGTTTGTGCAGTGCTTTATAATATAAAGGGAGTCAATACATCCACGTGGAAGAACAATATATTGGAAAAATATTTTAAAAATATTCTTCTCAAAGATATTGCCATATATTTGAAATACTACAATTTTGGCCATATTCAATATATTTATATATATATATATATATATATATATATATATATATATACACTGCATGTTGAAATGCGGTTTTATTACAAAGTATTTTTAAAAATAAATTTCAAATATACTGTATGTCTTTAAGAAAACAAATCTACATTTTTGGAATGCATTTACAAATATATGTAAAAATAAATGTTAAACTGACTTTTTATGTTAAAAAAAAATCTGAAGAATATATTAAAAAATATATATATTTTTAAAAATATATTTTTTTTAATATATGGCAATATATTTGGGAAGAATATTTTTAAAATATATTTAAAATATATTTTTCTTCCACATGGGCAGCAACAATACAAATTCAAAACAAGAGGGCTAGGAGGGCTCTGCTCCTGGGAGCTTACAATCTAATAGGAAGGGGCTGGTGGAACAAAAGGTAATAACTGTAGGGGATGAACTGACTGGAGAAATAAAAGGTTCGGTTGTTAGCTGAATGCAGGATAGGCTTCCCAGAAGAGATGAGTTTTCTGGGATCACCTAAAAGTGAGCAGAGTTGGAGATAGCCGGACGAAATACAGTAGGAGATAGCCGGACAGACTAGTTAGATTTAGCCTGGAATTCTACTTTAAGCAAAATGGACGCCATTTCCTTCATACTGAAAGTGACCCCCTCCTTTCTTTTCCTGGAACTATCCAAAACTGATAGAAAAATCAGTTCAACTTTTTGTTGTTTCCGCTTGTCACTGGTCTGTCAACTGTCACAAACTTATAAACAGAGGCAGTTGAGCCAAAAAAAAATAAAAACAAACAAATAAAAAGGGCAGACTCGATGGACCACTCAGTCTTTTTTGATATCACTTTTTTTAAAAGCTATTGCAAATCAAATATATTAATATTCTTATGGTAACCAGTCAAATATTCATTTTTTTCTAGTTTATTCTACAGTCTGCTCAAATGTGGTTCCTATGGATATCACAACTATTAACAATGTAGTATTCTCTAAGCAGATGAAAATGTTTATTTCGAGTATACTGATGGTCTGTCACTTTTTTCCTGTCTGAAATGACAGCAGTATGGCTAGCAATGTGGAGTGGTGAGTCTTTTGCCTAAAACTTTTGGTTAAAAGATGTCTGTTATATGTAACTCTGAAAGTTGCATAGTATGCCAGTGATGGGTACTTAGCTATATTGGAATAGATATAAGTAAAGGTGTCAAGTTAACCTTAAAGGTTCACCAGGAGGAAAAAAACATTGCATCACAAATTCCTCAGCCATTTCTGGACTCGGTCGAGCAGTTCATTTGTCAGGCAATGTCTCTGGCATAATGACCTATTTTATTTTCCCTAGGACTCCGAGTGCTCTGCCAGAAATATCTAATACCTGCCTTTTTTTTAATGTTTGCTGGGCAGCTGTTAATTTCCGTCTATATAAAATTCATTTCCAAAACAGTCAGCGAATCCCAGTAGAGACATCTGGCAGGGCCTATTCCGAGCAGTTCAGATTTCGCCAGGAAAGCTGTGTGGTTTCAGGTTACATAGTTCCCCCAACCCAGCTAGTACTCTCCTGTGACTTTACACATCCACACATATGAAATGTTTACTGCTAACCAGACTCTGCACAACACTTTTCTGTAATTTATGAGATCAATATTAAATATGAATGATGGAGTTAGGTTTGTAACGGAAGCAATGGTGTCTGAAGCCAGAATCATGACTAATGTTCAGCTTTGGCAGTTTAATTAGTCATTTAGCCATTCTATAAATTATTAAGTCATAATTAATCTTTCATAGATTTGACGTGGTCACAACCATGAAAAGTCATTGTTGATTGGTTGCTATGGTTTAAAGAAAAACTACAGGCACGGGCAGAAAAGGCTCTATAGATGTACAGTATGAGGTGAAATGTTATTTAACTGGATTTGCAGGTTGGTTGTGCTAAAGGGAAGAAGAAACATTTGTGTAGCGCTACCCCCGCAGGGGCCACTTGGTAATGCTGGTCCCCAGTGGTTGCCCTGACCTTGCAAGCCTCCCAACACCTCTGACGATCTGAGTTCAGACATATTTCAGCAGTATAGAATAATAATGCAAGAGACGCAATTCTTTAGTAACACCTCTATATTAGACTTGTTCAAAAGAGTAGGCTACAGGAATATTGTGTTTAGGATGTACAACCCCAGTTTTTTTTTTTTTTTAATTTTTATTCATTTTTCATATAAAATACATATTCCATCATTACTCACATATACGATACAAAATCATTCCTTTTATCCCTTTCTATCGTTATTCCCTAAACCCCCAGTCCTATGCCCCCACCCACCCAGAAACCTACCCCCCCTAAATAGAAATCCCCCCACTCTGCATTTCTCCATAGCATCTTTTCCTTAATAAGAGGTACTTCCACCTATCCCACTCTACTGCTTCATATTTTTCACCTTGGACACAAAATCTTCCCATTTTCTCCACCTCCCATAATATAACCCCATCTTGTCTTCTTGCATATAATACAATTTCTCCATCCTGCATATCTGATTCACTCTTTCCACCCAATCCTCTTCTCTTGGCACCTCTGAGTTATGCCAAAACTTAGGTATCAACCCCTTTCCCGCATTTAGATAGTACCATATACCCAAATCCTTATATTTGTTCACTGATAGCTCTGTATTATGTAATAGACACAACTCTGGATCCAATCCTATCTTTATCCCGGAGATTTTCCCAAATATGTAAACCACCGTCTCCCAAAAATCTTGAATCTTTGGGCACTCCCACCATATGTGATATAACATGCCTATCTTTCCACACCCCCGCCAACACTCTGATGTATTCTCCCCACATATCTTATATTCAACATTCGGTGAAATGTGCCATCTTGTTAAACACTTATAATTAACCTCCACCTCTCTCATGCTTACATTTTCATGTGTTAGTCTATATATTAATCTCTGTTTGTCTTCATCGATCTCTATCCCCAACTCCCTTTCCCATTTTACTATATACATTGGTTTTGTGTGTGTCTCTAACTCAGTGAGAATCTTATAAACTTTTGCCGTGCCCCGCTTCCCATCCCCACGTGACTCCAACAACCTCTCAAACAAGTTCCAATCTTTTCTCGATCTCAAAGGTTTCGGAAGACTCCTAACAAAGATGTACAACCCCAGTTAACACATAAAATCTGAACTCTGGTAAAATAGGAATAATCAATGATCAGCATTGAACAGGTTATTCAGTAATGAGTACTAAGTTTCAACTATTTAATTGCATCGCCAGCAGCAAGAGAGAGAAGAAAAGGCTTGTTGACTTATCAGCTCCCTCTGTACCACTGGTGCCACAACTGCGCATGCAGAGAGAATTATGTAATAGTATACTCTTTCACAAAGAGATATACAGTAAGTACCCTAAGGTGAATAACAATGGCCTTAGAAGAGAAAGGTTTCCTTTAACTAGAGATTGCGACTTGAGTCCTGTGATGTTTAAAGTTCCTGATATGGCGGTATCCACTATCTTGTGCTAGCAAGGTGGGGCCCATAGGCATTAGTGAATACTGGTAATTCAATGAAGTTAAACAGATGAGCCTTACTGCTCAAAGCAAAGGTTTCCTGGTAACTGAGATGTAAACGTGTCTGCATGCAGTGTCTCTAGAGTGATGACAGAAAGCAGTTGGGCATCTGCCCACTCACTAATCTTATGGATAGCATGGTCTCCTAGAAACAAGAAATCTTGCCAGGATCATGGCTGTTTGTAGGGAAGTGCAGAGGTACCGACTGTTGGCCTGTCAGCATGGCCAGCAAAGATGTGTGAAGACCGGACAGTGGCAGTCCTCGTGCAGAGAAGCTTAGGATATCCTGGTGTGGTGATCCGTGTCACCGCTAAGCTGAACTGATGTGCAGATTCCCACAGCAGTAGTTCCATATCCAGATGCTGTCCAAAGCCTTTTTTTCATCATCAGAAATGCATGCAAAGTGTTTTCCATGTATGCAAATGGACCCAGTACACTACCGCAGTCATTTCCAGGTTTTCTGTGAAGGAAAAAATGGTAGAACACACCGTATTATGCTCATGATGGGATCCATAGTGAATACAACCAGAAAAGACAGGTAATATCAATACATACTGCTCTCTGCTTCTGCTCTCTCTATTTCTCTCAAAATGTCTGAAATAGTTAATTTTTTACTGTTTTTCAGTGCATTCTGGGCGTTTTGGAAGGTCTCCTGAGGTTATCTTTAAAAAAACGCTTCTAAAAGCAAACGTGCATAAACGTGGTATGCAAACACGGATATACAGATTTTTTTTAACCCATTTTTTCCAGTAGTCAGTTTCCATCATTCAGAAGTGTTTTCTAAACGTCCCATGTACATGGAACCTTACCTCTTAGTTTTAACAGTTGCTACAATTGGTATAAACTGGTGTTAAATTTCAACCACAAACTTGAGCATAGATTAATGACAAGTGCAGGAACTCTTCCTTTATAGAACTGAGGGGACATGATCCAGGTTATATGTTCCCCACAGCACAGGGAACTCTGTTGTTGGATCATATGGTGGGCCTAGACTCAACAGTCTAAAAGTGTTTTCTCTGCGTCAGTCTGTTCACAATGACCACTTGCAGTTAGAATCATTTTTCCTAGTTGGAGGAAAATTTTCTCCAGTCATAGGACAGGGTCTCAGTTGTAACCTATGATGAAAGGAAAGGGCCAAAAAAGACTGTCTTACATACCGAGTTACCTGAAAATAGGGATGGAGTTGTCAACCTACATTGTATTAAACCAGTTTGTTTTCTCCTGACTGTTTCTGAATTTCTTTCCCTGTGTTGAAGAGTCATAGAGGTCTTTGCATCTGTCATCTGTGAAATTATTGAGTCTCTGCAGTAACCCTGCCATAAGAGGCACTGAGCATCCAGGCTGCCACAAGTTCATGTATATGATGGTAAGCCATGTGTATGTAAAATTACAAATTTGCAAAGCCTATGATGAATTTACTGGTGATATCTATATTTATCTTAAAGAAGAATTCCAGGTATGGAAATTTTTACATAGTTACATTGGTCCAGCTTGGACCAATGTAAATAGACATACACCATACCTTGTGGGCTCTAGGAATGTGACATCATGCTCTCCACCTCATCCAATTAGAGAATGTTTTGAATTAATTGACAAAATGCAACTCATTCACCGAATGGCTTTCATGCCCGATGGCTGACCTCTCATGTTCACAATGCAGCAGAGGCAGCCACTCCACAAAGGAGCTGGAAGCTAGTGGGTTCCCTACTACAGTGACTTTCAGCAAGTAGAGTGATCCAACAGGTATGGAATATGCATGTGACTTTTTCATTTTTTATTTATAGCCTCTGCTGTAAAAATCTGTTAAAATCATTTGAAATAAACAAATGTGTGATAACATTTTCTTTGTTATGGCTAGTGTACATATAATTTTTCTCCAGGATTCCAGGTTTTATTTGCAGAACGAGCAGGCAAGGGATCTCCTTTAACTCATTTTTTTTTTTTCTAAATCTATGGATTATCCCCAAACAGCTGTGAAAAGCAGTGAAGTGTTCCCTAAAACACAACAAATTCCTAATGCTGCCTAGGGCAAGTTTTTTTTTCCTCTCCAATTCTCGAGTGATTTTATGACCCAGCCAGCCTTGAAAAATTTTGCATTTGTTTGTAGGAAAAAAGTAAATAGAGCCAAAATCAACAACTTCCTTCCTTAGGGAGCATAAAGCAAATAGGTGTGTGGATTACTGTAGTTCAACAATCTTAAAGTGGAGTTAATGCAAAACCTGCAGACTCTAGGGTCGTACCTCTGGCGTGATAAATCTTTTCTATGCATTGCACACTTGAGAGGTGAAGTAAATTAAAACTGATCTCCCTTATAAATATGTTGCCAAAAATGTTTCACTGACCATTAATGGTTTACTGCTGGTTTCCTCTACGTCGGGTCAAATAACGGAGCCTCAGACTGGTGCTGCTGTTGATGGATTTAATGGTGATTAGTATGAAGCAAAATGATGTCATATGTTGTCACCTGCCAAGAAGAATTGTACTGTATAGACAGCAACAGTTCCATACAGTAAATTATGAAAACACACGAAGACGATGGACTGAAAGTCTTCATCGAAAGGACAGCAAGCAAAGAAAGAAATATCATAATTCTGTTACTGATATGAAAAATAATACGAATGCTACATGTGTTTTGTATTAGTAAATTAGCTTCCGTTTTTCCATTCTATAGCAAAAATATATTTCCAGAACCCACAGTGCTGGGTATATAATGGAAAGGAGTTTTGGCTCCAAATATTTAAAATGGTATTTCTACCATAAGAACAATTGGTGCTACTGCAGTCGCCATCACAACAATCCAGGTAATAACTAAACAAGTGTAGCACTACCCGCCGCAGGAGTCGCTTGTTTGTTGCCCTGGTTTACCCTTTCTTCACCCCATGGCCAGGCACAGTGTATTTCCACTCACACAAACTTCAGCTCGTTGTCTTCAAATACCAGTCTAGGGGATGTTTTGTTTTGGGAGTTTATTGTAGAACTGAGGATAGGGATGGGGATTGTACTAGGATACTCCAAATCAGAACTATTCACACTGAGGACATTTAGATGATCTCTTAGTAGAACACTGTAGAAGTCTTGGCTGACAGTAGATAGCAGACGTCCTTGTAACATATAGCAGCAAGTAGTTTTAGAAGTGAGCAAAGTCCATTTAGCAGTAGTAGTAGTGACAGGGCTGAGCTCCTCAGGCACAAATTAAATACGACAGACTGCGACAGCCCAAAGGTAACGTAGCTGAGCAAAGTCCATTTGCAGTAGCAACACTCGGACTAGCTCTTCAGAACACTAGCCAGTGTTCCCTTTTTCCAGACCCACGCTGACTATCAAACACCAAGGGAGGAAGCAAGCACACAGCATCTCCAAGTTCCTCAATGTCAGTACTCACAAGGCCTCCAATGGATGCCTCCTGCTGAAACCCTCCAGTGATAGCAGACAGAGCCTTGGCAGACAACTCCCCCCCCCCTCCCAGTCAGCTTCCTGCAAGATCAGGGTCACTCTCTCTCTAGCTTCAGGCCCTCAGATCAACCCACCTGAGGCCACATGGCAGCAGTTGCCAAGCGAGGCAGCCTTCCTCCAGCCTGGCTTGTGCAATCCACTCCTGGGAAAGACCCTGAACCCATGTGCTCTCAGAATATAAATACCACTCCCAGCATGCAAAGGGACTGCCTTCCCCTGCAATTGGCCAGGGCTCTCTCCATATTCATGCTGTTCATTTGCCTAGCCCCTTCCCATGTTCTGCAAAGCTCTCATAGGTTCCTGAAGGAGGCACACCACACTGAATTTACCTGACAGGCTCTCTGGTAAGCAGAGAAACACAGCTATGCTTAATCTAACTATACACATTCTAGCACCTGCCTAGGAGGGTGATACACAAGTAAACATGTAAACCTAGAAAGAGGTTTCTTGTTTCTTTGCTATGTAAGAGGCTGCTGGTAAGTAGCAAATTGGTACTGGAAAACTGCTAAAGCAGGCCATACATTAGGCAATTTTCTTTCCTGCAACCACAGGTTGTTGATGGGGGAATTTCTCCCATGGAGCTTTTGTATTCTGACAGCATGAGGTTTCCCAACTGCCATCAGTGAACAAACAAAAAAAAAAAGAACAAGCTGGTTGTACTGAATTAATTATATGGATCAACTTCCGTACAACCAGCCTGCCCATAGATGGGTCAAAATTAATCCAGTCTCTGCTGAACTGACTAAATTTCAATCCATCTATGGCTGGCTTTAGGTAAATATAGCACATTGGGGAACTATTTACAGTATGTCGGAGGAGCAACAATGTTTAAATACCAGTGTGTGTGTCAGTTTGATATAGTAATGGGGACACAACTGCAAAGTGTGTAAAGAGTCCAATAAATTCAGCTTCTTACTAAGAAAAAGGTAAGGAAAGGTTTGACCACCAGCAACTTAGAATACCCACAAATATTCTCAGATCCAGCAGGCACTCCAGGACTTACCAAGATGTCAGAATTTTCAAGTTTCCTGAATGGGCCTACTTAGGGTTCTTTGTTATTCATTATTCAGTTATATGTGCTTTCTTAAGCCCGTTTTTGGTTGTGCATTTTGGGACCACAGCTCTTAGGTGACATAGAGTTGTCTGTGTTGTCATATATTCCTAATAAATGTTAATTTCCTAATACTGATACTGTACTGACATGTATGTAAACCCTAATCTACTTTTCATCATGGTTGGCATCATGTTCCACAATATACAGTTTTTTTTAAGCTTCTTTTTCAATCTGTGGCAAAGTTTTTTTACATGCTACATAGGAAGCAGAAATATAATATATGCTGATACACAATTATCTTTTATTTTGTTGCATTTTTAGTTTTAACTATTTCTTTCATATACTAAAGGTTTATTTCACAGTTAGATGTAGTGGCCTATAATTAGGGCACCATGCACCCTGGTTTATAGTCTTTTTCCTTTTTCTACATATCTATATTTTTCTACACATTTCTATATTGAGTATTTCAATATTTTGAAGGAATTTTTTTTACTGTTTGTATGTTCCCAATTATCTTGACAGAATAAATGAGAAGCAACCCTCTATATCCAAAATCTTTGGTTACACGCACTGTGACTGCTCGGACCTATGTATTGTACATGCATCATTTGCAGGGCTTTCTGGACACAGAAGGAAATGTTCTATTTGCCCACTGCCCCTGTAATTGCTAAACTGGAACCCAGGACGTCACCCCCTGGTACAAAGCAGCACCAAGAACATACATTAAAGTGTTACTAAACCCAGGACCCTGCATTCACTATATTATTATTATTATACAGGATTTATATAGCACCAACAGTTTGCGCAGTGCTTTGCAATATAAGGGAAGCAATACAATTACAATACATTTCAGTACAGAAGGAATGTGAGGGCCCTGCTCATGGAGCTTACAATCTAAAGGAAGGGGGAGGTGATGCAAATGGTGATAGCTGCGGGGGGATGATCTGGTGGAGGTGATTCAAGTACAGTTCTTAGGTTGAGGTGGGGTAGACTTCCCTGAAGAAGTGAGTTTTCAAAGATCACCTAAAGGCAGACAGGGTAGGGGCTGACCGGAAATGCTGTGGTAGGGAGTTCCAGAGGATGGGAGAGGAGAGAAGTCCTGGAGGCGAGCGTGGGAGGAGGTGATGAGGGAGCTAGAGAGGAAGATATCTTGGAAGGAGCAGAGTGGGCGATTTGGGCGGTATGTGCGAATGAGGTTGGCGATGTAGCTAAGGGCAGTGTTGTGGATGGCTTTGTAAGCTGTGGTTAGAATTTTGAATTTTATACGTTGCGTTAGTGCAAGCCAGTGAAGGGATTGGCAGAGAGGGGCAGCAGTCGCTGATCAGTTGGTAAGGTGTATGAGTCTAGCAGCAACATTCATAATAAACTGAAGGGGGGATAGCCTGTGTAACGGTAGACCAGTGAGGAGGGAGTTGCAGTAATCAAGGGGGGATATAACCAAGGCGTGGATAACTTGTTTTGTGGTGTCATTGGTCAGAAAGGGGCGGATTATGGAAATGTTCCAGAGGTTGAGGCAGCAGGATTTAGCCAATGATTGGATGTGGGGCCCAAAGGAGATGTCAGGGTCTAGGATTATGCCTAGCACCCTGGCATGAGGGGAAGGACCAATAATTGTGCTGTTGATCTTAATGGTAAAGTCGTGAGTGGGGGATCGGGGAGGAGGAAATATTACAAGCTCAGTTTTAGAAAGATTGAGTTTAAGGTAGTGATGTGACATCCATGCTGATATGTCGCTTAGTAGATTTGTGATACGTAAGGAGATTGACGGGGTAAGCTGGGGAGCGGAGAGATAGATCTGGGTGTCATCAGCATAGAGGTGGTATTGGAAGCCATGTGAGGTTATCAGTTGGCCCAGGGAGGAGGTATAGAGAGAGAAAAGGAGGGGCCCAAGGACAGAACCTTGGGGTACCCCAACAGAAAGAGGAAGAGGAGCAGAGGAGGAGTTGTATGTGACACTGAAAGTGCGCTGAGAAAGGTAAGAGGAGAACCAGGAGAGAGCGGAGTCACGGAGGCCGATGGAGTGGAGTTTACTGAGGAGGAGCGGGTGGTCGCCTGTGTCAAAGGCAGTGGAGAGGTCAAGGAGTATGAGTATGGAGTAATGCCCATTGGTTTTAGCAGTTAGTAGGTCATTAGTGCGTTTTAGTAGGGTAGTTTCTGTGGAATGTTGTGGGCTGAAGCCAGACTGTCGGGGATCAAGATGGTTGTTGTCGGTGAGGTAGCAGTTCATACGGTTGTGAACAAGGCACTCGAGAAGCTTGGAGGCAAATGGGAGCAGGGAGATGGGTCTTAAGTTATTTAAACAGGTGGGGTCCATCGAGGGTTTTTTGAGAATGGGAGTAACCAGTGCATGTTTGAGTGGGGAGGGAAAGGTGCCCATGGAGAGTGAGAGGTTGAAGATGTGGGTTAGAGAGTTTAGTATAGAGCAGGAAGGACGCTGCAAACAGTCATGAGGGGACAAGATCCAGGGGACAGGTGGTGAAGTGGGCCTTGGAAAGGAGTTCGGTAACTTCCTTGGTGTTAACAGGGTTGAAGGAGGAGAGTGTTGAGTTTGGTGTTGGGCCTGGTATGTTAGTTAGAGGAGGTAGCTTGACACTGGAGATCTCATCACGAATTGTGTCGATCTTCTTCTTGAAATGACTGGCAAATGACTATATCCAGTCTCCCACAGTACACACAACATGGAAATACAATTATTTTAGTAAATATAAACTTCTAAATACCTGTTCTCATCAGCAGTATATAGAAGTCGTGTGACTTCTACCAGTGTCCAGCTAAGCACTGGTTAAAGCTTGGTGATGATTGGCCCTGTGCTGATCACATGCACCCTACCAAAGAAAAAAAAAACCTCTCTAGCCACACAAACTGAACTGAGCATGTGCAAAGTGACTCCTAGAGCTCTGTACTATCAGGAGATGGATTTTTACACAATGCAGACTATTAACCCCTTAGGTTCCACAGTGAGTATAACAAGTATGCTTTACTGCACATACATACACATACATTTTACTGTTGTGGGTTTAGTAACACTTTACATGCAGAACACAGTGCGCATACCCATGTCACTTTATCGTTAGTATGGACTACTGTATTTGGCCATTTGCCTTGAATAAACCAAAGTATATTTTGATCTTCTCCCTTCACCACCTCTGGTAACCATATTGGATTCCTATTGTTGGTAGATTACCACAAATATGTACCACATCCAAAGGTCAGAATTATAATGAGACAAAATAACATCCAATATCTTTGCTATTTGAACAATTTCCACTAAACATTGAGACTTCAGCCTTCAACCACCGAGCAAGAAAAGAAAGATCTCAGCTGAAAATGTTTCACTTTTTATTTTTCCAAGAGAATATGGATCTGTGCTTGAACTTTTCCCAAATCTTTTGGGCCTCAGACACATCTCTGGTGACATAATTCAAATAAAGCCAAGTGACTGTTAGTATTTTCATTCTAGAGTTGCCCCAGTATGGAAAATAGAAAATGACAGTAACGATTTATTTATCCACCTTCCAACATTTACTCTGCGGCTAGTGATGCAGGACAGTTTTATGCTTTTTTATTTGTATTAGAACTACATCAGAAGAATTCTTTCATCACAAAGAATTTTAGCCTGTTTTAAATTGGTGACATGTGTGAAACTCGGATCATATGTGTAAATCATTTTCTGGGTGGTAAGATACTTAATATATAAAGTGAAACCACTCTGGATCCTGGCAAGAAGTTATATGATATTGATACAACAGAGGGAAGCTGGAAATATTATGGTGTGAAAGTAAATAGTGCAGTGGTTTTGAAGCCTCAAATGTCTTGATCATGCATTGCTATATCTATTCCTGTGTTGTAGGTTTAGACGCCTTTCGGTTTAACCCACAAGTCAGAGAGACCAGCTATTTTACAGAAGGCATAGGAAAAAAGCCAAAATAATATCATCAACATGTTAATGTTTTTATAATAGTCTATATGCTACACTCTTCCTAAACTCACTTGGAATTACCTAACGTGCTCCTTCAAAGAACACAAAGGTACTTTTCTACAATATTCTAAAACCAATGAAGTAATTTACCAAGTCCAAAGCACTTCTCCAATGGGAGAAAGATCTTGCTAATACTTACACTGAGCAACAATGGACTCAAGCACCGCAATCAATCTACCGATCCACTTGTTGTTCAACACTTTGGGAATTAACACAAGAACTCTCCCTTAGGTTGTACCTCACGTTCACCAAAATAGTACATTTTAATAACCAATTCTCTTCTCTATGTTGGAGGAACTGCGGGAAACTTGGGGACATTATTCGCATCTTTTGGCATTGCCCACTCCTAGTTAACTTCTGGTCTACGATTTTTCAAATTATATCTACTTTTTCACAATCCTATGTTCGCTCTAATCCAGATCTAGTGTTACTGAACCTACACACTGAAACTATTAATTCTCATGCCAGACATTCTGTCACCCACATCCTTCTGGCAGCCAGATTGAGCATCACAAGATCCTAGAAAAATTCTCACCCGCACGCTGTGTTCGACGCTGTCATTCTAGTTCAAAGACACTATGCCTATGAGCTCATGATGGCCTCCAGCAAAGGTAATTACAAAAGTATATTTGCCTTGGCAGCCATGGCTTAGATGGTACCAAACACATTTACCTGTGTAGACACCTTATTTTTGTAGAATGCCCTCTTGCTGCTTTCTTTAATACCGGGCACTTTTACCCCCTTCCTGCCCAGGCCAATTTTTAGGTTTCAGCGCTCTCACAGTTTGAATGACAATTGCGCGATCATGCAACACTGTACCCAAACTAAATTTTTATCATTTTGTTCACACTATTAGAGGTTTCCTTTGATGGTATTTAATAACCACTGGGGTTTTTATTTTTTGCTTAATTAACAAAAAAAGACCAAAAATTTTGAAAAAATACATGTTTTTCTTTGTTTCTGTTATAACAGTTTGCAAATAAATAATTGTTTTTCATAAATTTAGGCCAATATGTATTCTGCTACATTTCTTTGGAGAAAATATACCAAATTAGTATTTATTATTTAGTCTGTTGGAAAGTTATAGAGTTCACAAACTATGGGATATATCTGAAAATTGATCAGACCTGAAGTACTGACAGCCAATCTAATTTCTTGAGGCCCAAAAATGTCTGCACAGTACAGATATCCCCAAATAACCCCTTTTTGCAAAGTAGACAGTCCTACCAACATATTTCATAAGAGGCATGGTGAGTTTTTTGAAGTTGTAATTTTTTTGTAATTTTTCGTAAAATGAAGAAATGTAAAAAATGTTTGTTTTACATACTGTCACCAGTGCAGCACAGCGTCATCATATAACTGGTGTGGCGGTGATCAGGGACAATGACTGGTGACAGTACGAAAAACAAAAAATTTATAATTTTTTAAATTTTATTTTATTTTTTTAATTAAATTTTTCTCTTTTTTAAGGTGTTTTTTTTTCATATTACACTATGCCCAAAGTAGTATAATGTTACCATAGTAACATTGTACTACTTTGGAGAAGTGATCAGTATTTTTTTTTTTTTTTTTACACAATTTGCTTGCTTATAGCAAAGAATTTTTTTGCTATAAGTAAGCATTTAATTGAATGAAATTGATTCATTCAGAGTTTTTTGTTGTGATTAGCTGTGATTGGCCACCGTGAATCACATGACACAGATGGGCTGTGATTGGCCCAGCCTGTGCATGTAATCACTGTCACCATTCACAACTAGACACACTTGTATACAATGGAAGGCATGAAAGGAAGCCATCCATTGTTTACAACTGTCATGTGACCTGCTGTGATTGGTCACAGCAGGTCACATAGTACTGGCAACGGGGTCGGTACACAGATCTGTCATGGGCCATGTTTGAGGTACACAGCTGGTGACAGATCTCGCCACAGCACTGCCCTGCTGGCACGTGCAAGGCGCGATCCAGGAAGGAAGTCATATGATGCCCTCCCGGATTGACAAGAGGCTCACCCAGCCTTCATTTTACTACAGACCAGACAGAAAGTGGTTAAGCTTTGTCACACTGTGCCTATACATTAATTTGTCACATATTTGTATCTCTCTGTTTTGTTTATTTTCTATCACATTGTTATTGATAACAGATTATTGTTGTAATACACACTAGATTGTCTTTGTACTTATATGTAAAATTCCAATAAAAACTATTGATAAATAATAGTCTATGTAAAAAGAAGCTAAACCCATCAATTTAACTGTAACCAAGATAGTTACAATCAATGCATGTCATGAATAACTGTCGTAGTTTTATGCTTTCAACCAAACTGTCAAGCCATCAAATGGCTGGTGTGATAACTGATCACATGTGCAGCATCATGGCAGTTGCAGATCATACAGAGTCTAAGATGGAAGTTTCCTTGGCTGTGAAGGATAGGAGGGTTTAGTTCCACTTGGATATGTGCTCATTAGATATCTAGATATGGACAACTATGTTTACTCATAACATAAGGATGACAAGTTCTTAGCATATAAATGTATTCCTATTTCATCCCGAGTAAGTGTGCAGCTCTGACCAACCCCAGTGAACGTGGCTGGACCACTGAACAAAAGCTGAAACAGAACACATTTAGAAATGTAATATATATTGGCAGCACCAAGCTGTTGTTTTCTAACTCAAAGAATTTAAAGATCAGTAGTAACTAAATGGTTAGCACTTCCTCCTGGCAGTACTAGGGTCGTTGGTTCGAATCCCAACCACGGCACCTCCTGTCTGGAGTTTGCATGTTCTCCCTGTGCCTGCGTGGGTTTCCTCCGGGTACTCCGGTTTCCTCCCACACTCCAAAGACATGCTGGTAGGTGAATTGGATCCTGTCTAAATTGTCCCTAGTGTGTGCATGTATGAATGTAAGCTAGGGACCTTAGATTGTACACCCCTTGAGGGTTAGGGACTGATGTGAATGTATAATATATATGTAAAGTGCTGCGTAAATTGACGGCGCTATATAAGTACCTGGAATAAATAAATAAACTGTCTAGTAAGTGCAAGCAACTGCATTGTTCTGGTCGTAGAGATACAAACCCACTTGCTTTACTTATGTGGCATTATGCTGCTTAAAGGAGAAGTACAGTCAATGCTCATTTGTGATCGTGGATCACAGGAGTGCAGTTGGTTCTACACTCCTGTGACCTATTTTCAGTTGACAGTAGGCTGAAGTCTTCTGTCAGCTGATGTCACTCAGAAGCGCCAGGTTGGGGAAAAATCACAATCATAAGGTCAGGATCCACCCAGGAGCCTGGACCAGCACCTGAGCTAGTGTCTCAGTGAGCCACTGAGAGCCTGAGCCAGCTGCTCCCGCCCCCTCCACAGCCCAGTGCTCCAATAAGCGCTGGGGGGGGGGGTAGAGCAGCCAACGGTGACTGAGAATCCTGGCTCTCTGCTCAGAGCAGCAGGGAAAACTGAATGTTCAGCGGTGTTTGTTTGCTCAGTTCACTACTAGAGCAGGCGGGAGACAGATGCAGTATCAGATCAATGCTGCATCCACCTAGGTAAGTATAATAATAAAAAAAAAAATCTCACACTTCTCTTTTAATTCTTTGAGTCTATGATTGCTGGAATGAGATGATCAAGATTAAGCTGATTTCCACTTGGCAGGCTCAGAATCACCAGGCACTCCTGTTTAGTTCTGTTGACTCCAGAGTATGTATGTGCTCAGGTCACTAGTAAGATACATATGATGGTTCCGGAAAGGTGAGAGGAAGCTACCCCAAGGGTCATCATTGAACTCACTCCAAAAAAAATTCTGTTATTGTAGGAGGACAAAAAGACCTGAACTAGGTTCTAAGCCTTTCCCTTTTGGCCAAAAAAAGGAAAAAATTTAGACTGGAGCTTCATGATAACCAATGAGCAGCTCTGGATCACATGTTGGGTAAACTGTTATGCTATGGTAAGCTGCTGCTGGAACCTGTTAGTCAGTCCTTCATCTTGAGTTCATGCATGTGCATGGTAGAGCCTATCCTGTTGGGAAGTTTTCAGTAAAGGAATTATCCTCAGCACAATCCTGATACCTCTATCCCTGGCTTACCTGAATTGGCATTTCTAGAAATTTTGACAAACATGGAGGAGTTCTATGGTCACAGAATACACTTTCATTTTTATAACATCAGCATTATAATAACAATACAAACAATAGTAATAATATTTTTGAAAATCCAATATAAGCTTACTTGAAAAATCTCATTTCATGCTGTGAGTGCTCTTTGTCTGCTGGTCATCTCTTTCCACAACTTCCTGGATTCCCAGCATGCTTTCCAGCTTCTCCTCTGCTGTTTACTTTCAGTTTCTAAGGACTACATATCCCAGGGCACCTTGCTGCTTGGAAACAGTGATTCCTTTACTGACTCCGCCTCCTGAAACTCCTCCTCTCAGCACCTCTGTAGTACAGAACGCAGGTTCTGTGAAATGTGTGACACAGCAGTTCCTACGCACAGGGCATAGTGAGTATGTGTCGCAGAGGTCAAGGAAGTAAATGTGTGGGGATCTTCATAAAGTAAGTTTACAAACTTCAACATCATTCAGATTAATAGGAATAGGCTACAATAATTAAAATACAATGTATGAAATGAATGTATGATTTTACATTTTGACATAGATAATTTTATAACAATCTGAAGTGCTACATAGTCTGAAATATTACATTATAACCCAACTCCAGCTTTTATTTTTTTTAAACATATGCATGTCCCAGGCATAGTAAATAAAACGTAAGAAACAAAAAGTTGCTCTTGCCTTCTCTTCGACATTGCCCCCTACAGTAATTATTTTATACCACAATGTCTTTTAACCCAATTGACTAAAAACATCTTGTTAATGAAGGACACCCTCAAGGTGCATCACTATGGAACAATGCAACAATGATGTCAGTGCAGCACTCTGCTTCTGTCAGGAATGTCTAGTACTCCTGCTCCATCACAGCTGCTGGTCGCATTCCAGCATCCTGGTTTTGGCTGTGATACATTCTCCCTGTCTCTCTGTCCACCTGCAAGGTGATTGATGTGGCCAGTCTCTGGGTGGAGACCAACCCTCATTTAAGCCACCCAAGCCTGCAGTCTCATGCTTGTGATAGCATGTATAATACGGGCTCAAGCTCCTTGTCTGTCTGTCCTGCTCTACTGTTTGGATTCCCCTGTTTATAACCTTGGATCGGATATCAACTATTCTCTGAACTCTGCCTGCCTAGTGACTATGGATTGGATCCTGACTATTCTGAACCTTGCCTGCCTTGTACCTGGACTGTCATTGAAACCACTCTGCCTATCTGCCATCCCCAAGTACCTATGTGCTGTGCTCAGTTTACATCTGCCTATGGCACTACAGCTTTGTGTATAAGTCCTGGGAGCAACCGTGTACCAGTAGGTCTGCTTGCCTTATGGGAATGGGGGCTGCTATAAGTGAAGAACACAAATGCCAGCTATAGTGCCTGACCACCTGTGTTGGGGGTAAGCATGACAAGTTCATTGAGGACTATCGATTCTAGAAAAGATCCAAAGAGCAAAAATACCCTGCATGTCGTTTCATTAGCCTGAAGAAATTTCCAACAAGGTAAGTATAAAAAAAGACAGCTTGGCAGGGCTCTGAGGGAGGGGGTGATTAGCGAATGAAATCAAGCTTGGAATTGGGCATAATCATTGCAATGATTTTAATTCCTGGAGTTAGTCGGATAAACAGAAAGCTCTACAGGCTTAACCTGTCATTTTATTTCAACAGTCACTGGGCAAGACTGCACTGTCTGACGTAAAGATAGCAGGAAAAATTACAAAAAAGTAAATGCTATAAGATTAAAATATATCTTCAAACGTTTTCCAGTATCATCTTAAATTCTCCATAGCTCCTATTTGTTTATATTTAATATTAGTCTGCTATGCATGATATATAGATATTGTCCAACAATAAATACATTCAAGTAAAAGTTGGCTAACTGTACTATAAAGAATACAGCATGGTTTATTAATGGCTAATTGAGCTTTGGAATATATTTATCTGATGTCCAATGCACATTTAATTCCAAGATACTGACTGAATGCTTACTTATAAATGTCTATACTAAGTGGATTCTTCCAAATATATATTCTTATCTTTCCAAATTATTTCCTACAAGCTGTCCCAATGGGTCTGAGAGAACCAGGTGCAGATTCAGAAAGACTCCATATCTAGTACTGCAAGGACACGCTACATGTTCTCTCCCAGTCATAGCATCTGCCAAAGACTTACATGAACCTATTGCAATTTTAAGGATATAACTAATTCTGGCACACTAACAAATAAAGAAAATTCTATAAACTGCCAACACAGTGCTAATTTCCTCTTCTAACTAAAATCACTGATGACATTTCCTTTGCTTATGGCAAATATCCAAGCTCAAAATATTCAGAGTTTTCTTAAATTTACTTCCTTACCCAAGAAGATTCCAAATAGCCTTCCTCAGTTTCAAGTATTTATGAAGAGCTCCAGGCAACTATATAAAAACATATTTCAGTACATTTAATGTGAACCTGAGCTTGGTTTATACATGGTAGACAAACCTTATTGCAGGACTTCTAGCACTAACAGATGCTTAAGAGTGTATACAGTTGCAAGAAAAAGTATGTGAACCCCTTGGGATTACGTGGAGTTTTGCATGAATTGGGCATAAAATGTGCTCTGAACGTCATCTAAGTCAGAACAATAGAAGAACACAGTCTGCTAAACATAATACTACACAAACATTAGATGTTGCCATGCTTTAATTGCACATAACATGTAAACATTCACAGTGCAGGGAGGAAAAAGTATGTTAACCTTTGGACTTAATAACTGGTTGACCCTCCTTTGGCAGCAATAACCTCAACCAAACGTTTCCTGTAGTTGCAGATCAGACCTGCACAACGATCTGGAGTAATTTTGAACCACTCCTCTTCACAAAACTGTTTCAGTGTAGCAATATTCTTGGGATGTCTGGTGTGAAGCGCTCTCTTAAGGTCATGCCACAGCATTTCAATTGGGTTGAGGTGAGGACTCTGACTGTGCCACTCCAGAAGGCGTATTCTGTGCTGTTGCAGCCATTGTTTTGTTGAATTACTTGTATGCTTTGGGTCATTGTCCTGTTGCATCACCCATCCTCTGCGGAGCTTCAGTTGGCGGACAGATGGTCGTACATTTTCCTGCAAAATGTCTTGATAAACTCTGGAATTCATTTTCCCATCAATGACAACAATCCGTCCAGGCCCTGAGGCAGCAAAGCAGCCCCAAACCATGATGCTCCCTCCGCCATGTTTTACAGTGGGGATGAGGTTTTGATGTTGGTGTGCTCTGCCTTTTTTTCTCCACACATAGTGTTGTGTGTTCTTCCCAAACAACTCAATCTTGGTTTCATCTGTCCACAGTATATTTTGCCAGTAGTGCTGTTGAACATCCAGGTGCTCTTTTGCAAACTTCAAACGTGCTGCAATATTCTTTTTGGACAGCAATGGCTTCCTCCGTGGTGTCCTCCCATGTACTCCATTCTTGTTTAATGTTTTCCTTATTGTAGATGTGTCAACAAAAATGTTAGCATGTGCCAGAGATTTCTATAGGTCTTCATCTGACACTCTGGGATTCTTCTTCACCTCATGCAGCATTCTGCGCTGTGCTCTTGCAGTCATTTTTACAGGACGACCGCGCCTAGGGAGAGTAGCAACAGTGCTAAACTTTCTCCATTTGTAGACAGTCTGTCTTACCGTGGACACATGAACATCAAGGCTTTTGGAGATACTTTTGTAACCCTTTCCAGCTTCATGCAAGTCAACAATTCTTGATCGTAGGTCCTCTGAGAGCTCTTTTCTGCGAGGCATGGTTCACATCAGACAGTGCTTCTTGAAACCAGTAAACCCAAAACAGGTGTGTGTTTTTTAAGGGCAGGACAGCTGTCAGCAACACATCCAATATCATCACACTGATTGGAGTCAAGGTTGGCTCACTCCTGGCTCCAATTAGCTCTGGGAGAAGTCATTAAGCTAGGGCCTCACATACTTTTTCCTCCCTGCACTGTGAATGTTTACATGTTATGTGCAATTAAACCATGGCAACATCTAATGTTTGTGTAGTATTATGTTCAGCAGACTGTGTTCTTCTATTGTTGTGACTTAGATAATGTTCAGAGCACATTTTATGCCCAATTCATGCAAAACTCCACGTAATCCCAAGGGGTTCACATACTTTTTCTTGCAACTGTATATATCCAAAAGTTATTTTGTGTTGTGGAGTCAAAGGGTCAAAAAGCCTGTAAGTTTATTTTTTACTATCTTACTGTCTTTTAGGGGAGAAACTTACTTATCCCTTACTTTCATTCATTGGCATAAATAGCATAAAGGGCCTCAGTTCTAGAAAGCCTGAAGGCCCCCCCTGACCCCCAGCCAGGACGCTTCCCTCCGAGCCCGGTGGTGGAACGCCAATGCCCAGTCACAAGTGCGATCTGTGTGACCCTGGTAGTTCCGCCACTGGTGTCAGTAGTTTTTTTATATTTTTTAATTATTTTTTTTACAATATTATTTTTTTTATTATTTTTCACAATTTGTTCAGGAGCCCCATTGGGGGGAGGGTTGGTAAATCAGGGGTTTAAACAGACCTCTGTTTCACCTTTGTGACAGAGAAGGGAGATTGAGGACATAGCGGCCTCAGCTGCACAGAATGAATGGACAGGAATGACTGTACAGAGCTTCCCGCTCATTTTTTAAACTGGAGCATAATAAACACAGTTCACTATGTTTCAGCTGTGAATGGACAGAGTCAGTGCTCGGTATAGATCACTGACTCTCCATTTAGAAAAAGGAAGGTGTCATTTACCAGCCCCTTTTCCACTCCCCATCCCAACACATCCACTGAAGCAGCCGGTGGAAGAGAGGAGGGGGGAACCTGACAGCCCTGCAGGGGCTGAGAGGGGGCCGGGAAGTACATGGAGGGCCAGAAAGCACAGGGGTGCTCCAGAGAGCACGGAGGGGAAGGAGAGCACAGGGGGGGCCAAGGAACACAGGGGAGTGCTGGAGAGCATGGGGGGGAGTGGAGAGCACAGAGGGGGTGCAGCAGAAAGAAGCTGGATAGGAAGAGCAGCAGGGGCAGGCTTCATATAGAGGATTTGATCTCTCCATTTTCCTCCTGCAGCTACTGAATGTCTGCTTCTCCTCCTCTCCCTCCTGCAGACATTCAGCGGCTGCAATAAGAAATGGAGTTCAGTCCCTCTATATGCAGCCGCCCCCGCTGCTCCTCCTATCCAGACATACAGGGTGGTCACACGGGTCCCTCTGCAGCATAGGGCTGGGTTGCAATTGTGACCCCTGTAGGTACGCCCCTGCTTCCAGTCTCAAAGATATAGCAAGAAGTGGAAATAGAATATTCTCTTTCTCACACTGATGTGAGTAGAACAGGTATAGCTTGTGGAAGATTTAAAATTATTCTTCTTCTGGAGACATCTTTAAATTTGGGATTTCTCATAATTTTTTGATTCAGTGACAATGGTCACCAGGACAAAAAGAACAGGTGAATCTTCCCACTGGGAAGATAGACAGCAGTCAAAACCTTATGGAGGTTCTAACCCTTTCCTACGACAAACAAACAAAACCAGCGCTCAAATCCTCATGCAGACCAAAGGAAATTTCAGAATGCCAAACGAAGAGGTGCTGCCCTTCAAAGATCAGGAAATCTGGACACTGGTTTAGCTTTAGCACTGAGGAAGGGGGTTCGTCTCCCGAAACGCATCAACTTATCCCGATTAAGAGCACGTTATTGCATTGACTGTTATTGCCGACTACTTATTCTGCTTTTAATTTCTATTGGTTTGTGAGTATATATCCATTTCTCTACACAATAAATACGTGGTGTACCATGGTAATGCACGATGAGAGTGCTCCCTTGTCTGCTTTTGTCTAACCCTTTCCTGTTCTATACAAAACTAGAAAACAAATGCCGGCTATACTTAAAGGAACCCTGGGTTTCTCACAAGGATGGGGAGGAGGGGGCTCTAGCATGTCCAGAGAGCTCCCCACACTGCCTTTGAAAGCTCTGACTTTGAAGACTTTAAGAATTCTCGATGCTTGTCAGTAGAGCATACATAGGCAAATTTTCAAATCAATTTAAAAAAAAAGCAGCATGCTCGCAGGTAGGAAAATGGGCAAACCAGGCAAAGTTTGGTTCATGAGAGGTTCAACGAATCTAGCAAAAAGTCCACTAAACCTAAACATAGCATCGCATCCAACTGCTACAGCCAATTCTTCTTTTTTATATTCTGACCTTTTTCAATGCCAGTTTGCAGGCTTTTAAGAAAAAAAGTGCGTGCGTAGCTGGACACATGGAGGACATGTATCAAAGCAAAACATTTTTCTTCTTAACGTTCAGTGTGGAGCTAGTCTTTTAATATGGCTTAAAGGGCAACAATAAAAATACACAAAATCTTATGCCTGGGGGATGCCTTCAACCTTCACATGAAGTTGAAGGTCTGGTAGGATGTACAAATAGCAGTCATGAATCTGTAATTTAGTGGTAGTAGCACTACCACCACTAAATGACAGCTCCCCTCCAGCCTTTTGTGCATAAACATCAGCTGGAGGTTCAGGCAGGTGAACTAGCCAAATATGGACAGGTTTTTTTTATTTGTCTGCCAAACTGCAAACAGGACTGGTTCTGGTCAAACTCATGTTTAATTAAAATCTGAAGCTCATCCCTACTCATAGAATTCAAGGAGGCTGTACCAGGAACTGCTTGTGTTGCATGGTATCCCAGTGGATTCAATTGCACATGTATACAGTACCTTCATCACATGACACAGCCAGCCAATGGGTTACGGGGTAAAGTTTATGGTTAAAGCTACAGGAAGAGTTAGTGTTACAAGGAGTGTTTATGTGAAATTCACTGTTAGGGTTACTGGGAGTGTTTCTCTGATGGCTAGTGTTAAGGATTTTAGGGAAAGTTAAAGAGGAAATAAACCCCCTCAATCAATGTTGGCTATTTTCAATTCTTATGCTGTTTGCATTCGCAAATAGATAGGAAGGTATATTATATTTACTTGTTTTAAACTGTTTCTTTACAGTTCTTCAGTTGCTTCCTGGTTTCTGGCCTAGACCAAAATGATGTCATGCATCGCATGAGTCTTTGTGGTAATATTTTCTTTCTTACATCTGGGAGAGGGGAGAAGGGTTTTCTCAGCTAAGCACACCCTCCTGCCTGCATGTCTGAGCTAAGGGCAGATAGCTTCCACAATCTAAATGCTACATGAATCATCTTTCCTACTTCAAGATAGTCACAACTAGAAATGCTAGGGGGTGTCAAAGTGATGGAGACATGGATGGATGGGTTTGTTTGCTTTGAAGAATAAAAATGAATTAACCCTTGGCACAGACGCCTCCCAACCCTTTAAGAGTTTCTAGATGCTGGGAGGCAAAAGCAGGTATTCGGGTCATGTAACCGCTGTTATTGGCTGATAGTGTTAGGGTTACATGGAATGTAAATGTTAGGTGTTTCCTAACCTAACCTCCCTGACGTGTCATTCTATTCTGCCAGCAGGATTCCCCTGCCATCAGAATACACTGATCAGAGCTGCAACCAAATCAAATTTTTCCAGCAAGTCGGTTCATGAAAAGTTGCTAAATAGATTGACTTGTCATGTACATGAACAGCCATAGATGGACTTAATTTTGGCTGGTTACTGCTGAACTTTTTGATCCATGTATGCCAAGCCTTCATGTGAAAGAGCTTTCTGGTTCCTCTGAGGATCTTATTTTTAATGAAATGCATTGGTCAGGGCATGTTACCTGACATCATCACACAGAGCACTTGCTAACTGTGCCGTAAGCACAGTGCGACACTGTGTCAGTGCCAGAAACCTTTGCCCAAGGACTTAAACCTCTGCACCCTGCTTGTGCTGAGGACCTACCACCCTGCTGCGCCCTCGCTGCTCTGCCCCATTTGCGAGGACTACCTGCTCTCTACTGCCCCATATTGCCACCCTGAGGATCATTCTTCATTGCTGTGTCTTGTGTTGTTCTGTGGACTAGTTTTTCTATTGTCTGTACCCCGAGTTTCCCCAATAAACGCCCACACGGTGGGTATCGTGTGATCTGCCTCCATGTGCTCTCTCTGTGTCTCTCTCTGCACTCCTAGTTCGTCTCATATATAATCCTTATTAATTTATGGAGCAGGCACTATCATTGTATGCCCAATTTAACTTTTTTAGATAACATTAGGTCAGTCATCATGAAGACAGATTTCAGCTCAGACTAAAGATGTATCTGGATGGCTTTAGAATGAAAATATAAGTGAACAACTGTGAAATTTTGCCAACATTGTTCTTTAAAGAGCATCTTTATAACAAGTATGAAAGCTTAGTCTTGTATCATAGTCTCATGGTCCAATGGAGACAGTCTAGAAAACGTGACCCCAAAAATAATAGTAGGCAAAGAGAGGCTGATTGAGTACCTAACAATGACAGTAATAAATGAACTCTTGTGTTTCTTTCCATAGCATAATTCAAGATTCATCAAGTATCGCCTAAAACAAAGTTATGGCTGGTCAAGAAAGTTACTTTCTATAAAGAATGCTTCCCTCTGGACTTCTCAGAATGATGAACGAGTACAGTTTATAGCAGCGAGGACAGACACCCAGACATAAGATAACACTGCCTTCCACTTACCCATGGACAGTTACAGTTTGTGAACTGTGCTTTTCCTGCTGCTTACTTATTTTATATCCCAGACGTATAATAGCTGTCACAGTGTGCAGATGGTAAAGCAATTTCTCTTGACTGACCCTTCACATTCTCACACATGTAGACAGCAAGTTTTAATAGTGAGAATGAGGATATGTTGCAATCATGTTCAGTAATGTATATTCATGTATATCATAGTTAATATGCTATATACAGTACAAATCACCATTTAGATCTTCCACTGCCTCTGAAGAACTTTGCCATTTTAAATTAAAGTTTAAATTAGCCTTGGTTCCCACCAGTGCGACTTGCCATGTGACCTGACAGATCAAAGTCGCACCCTATTTGAGGCTATGGAACCATTCAGATCTGTGTCTCTAAGTCCGACTTTGAAAAAAGCTTCTACACTATTTTTTAGTAATTTCATGGCAACTTGCATTAACATCTGTGGATGAAATTGCACAGTAGCCAGCAGGTCACACATGAAGTCGCACTGTGTGATGGCTTTAAAATTGCGCTGAAGTAGAGCAATTTCATAGCTGCATTCGGTGTGAACCAGGGCTTAAAGTGTATGTAATAACAAAGGCCTCCTGTTTGCTTGCTTTTGGTCTATGAACTATACCAATGAAAGTGTTTTGATATATCTGTATCTGGTTAATAATACCAGTAATACAGCAAGCTCCTGACACACTGTGGACTTTGCAACATTATCTCAAGCAGCGTAGTCAGCCCTGCCCATTTCTCTTCTGTGGACTAGTGAATGACCTCCTTATGTTACAGAGATGAGAAGGGGATATTTTGTAGGACTTCTTGTCCTAGGGTATCCTCTAAAATCAATACCAGACCATATCATCCAGGTGTGAGTGAAGTGTGCAGCTCACCACCTGCTCCGTCAGTTGGAAGTAAAGTGACCCTTCCTTGGATGGAAAGTTCTGCGAGCTGGGAATCTGTGTGGCAGCCGCCGTGTCAGGACTCCTATAGGCAGAGCCCTGCCTCCAGAAGAGTACACCGCCTGTAGGAGGTCTGCACTGGGAAGTAACGTAGTACCCCGTATCACCGCCTGGGACTAGTTGTGTGAAGCCGATATGCGCAGCCAGCCGTGGCATCACTGACATGTGACGTCAACGTGTTTCGCCGGTGGGCGTATCTTACTTAGCTTCATCAGGACTCTTGCATTGTCCTTCATGTAACCGCTTTTTCTCCCATGAACACACTGTTCACATTGGTCTTTTTTTATAGGTTTTTTGGTTACTGGACAGTACTTACTATATAAAGCGATACCCACAAATTTATATGCTTCCATTAACTTTGGTATTACAGCACCCTTCCGCCAGCTATGATCTGCCTGATGACGTTGCTGGATCAAAATAAGGTATGTAATGAGAATGGAAGGGGTTTTTTTTAATAAGTTTCATTAGCATGTTCATAAAGAAGTAATGAAGGAACCAGGGGGTTTTCAGCATGTTTGGCATCATGCCTCACTGTTTTCTTAACCAAACAATTTCTAATAAAACAATATTTCTTGCTTAAAGATCCTGCCAGTGACAACTTTTCCTGTTGCAAGACTGTTGATCCTGCCAGTGACAACTTTTCCTGTTGCAAGACTGTTGATCCTGCCAGTGACAACTTTTCCTGTTGCAAGACTGTTGATCCTGCCAGTGACAACTTTTCCTGTTCCAGCCTGTTGTGCAAGTTTCTTTAGTTGACCATTGGGCTGCCTATCTGAGAGACCTGATAGTCAACCCAGTGATCAGATGTAGAAGCTTACATGACAGACTGACAGCACTGTTGCTAATTGCGAGGCAGTGTCAAATGCCCCACACACACGATAAGAAAATCGTACGAAAAATTTTGCGGAACCACTGATCAAACGATTTTCTCTTTGTTGATGAGCAGGATGGTTTAACCGATAACGATATTGTGAAGGAAAAAATCTGGTTGAACAACAGTGAAAAATGTTGTCGTTTCGCATACGAACGACCGATTTTCTATGTAGTGGTATGGCGGTCGTACGAAAAAAATCTATCAAGCACCATTGCACATGAGCAGAAACGGAGGATGACCCGGATGTTTATGTCCAAGGAATATTTGTAAACACGAACGAAAAATCCAAATGTTAAAAGTAGATTGGACTAATGAGATAAGGAAACCAGAATTCTGCATATTATATTTTATGTATCACTGTTTATGTATATAGGTCATGTAATAAACTATATTATACTCATTGATGTTAATTGTTCTGTATATCGCTCATTCTAGCCGGAAGGGCGTGACTACAAGGTTACACGCACACCGCATCACTTCGGAAGAAGTCAACACTACGTATTGCCCAACGAATGATTTTTTTAGCTTGGTTAAGGTGGGTCCCAATTTCGACCAATGAACAAACGCCTTTCGGTCGTCGGATGACCGATCGGTTGATTTTCTAAGGTATTCCCACCTTTAACGTTGTCAGCCTGCAAAAGGAAGTGCTGTTGCTGGCAGGATCAAGAAACTTTGAAATAGATACATAAGAATTGATGATTTAATAAAGAAAACTTTATACAGTGAGTCATGGTGCCACACATAGTGAAAAATAAGCATGGGGATTACATATACTCTAAGGTACATACATCTGTCTGCCTATGGGTACCCAAAGTCCAATTATCCTTTTTTTAGCAGGAGACCTTAACAGTCAGCAGAATCAGGTCTGTAGTGATATTTCAACCCTCTGTTACCTTATCCACTTACATCCAAACTCTGCCATGAGTGACTACTTCCCTCTTTCACACCAACGTATACTGCATATTTATAGACTTAGAGATTACATATCTGTATCTATAAATATACTCATGTGGGATTTCTCTCGTGGCATCCTAATTGCACCTCATAAATATTTATCTGATATCTTTGTAATTGGAGCCGGAAAGCAGTATGTACATCGTTTGAACTGCTAGCAGAATAAATACATAATTTGTTGTCTGCATTAAGACCAAACATATACACGACATACGTGTAGAAATACATATTGGAGTTCTCATGTTGTTGAGAACTTGCTCATTATCCAAATGGTCCAATGAAGTGAGAAATATTTCTTGTTCCTCTCTTCCATATCCATACAGTATATTCCATATAATATATTGTATATATGTGTGTGTGCTAGTGATAACAGAGTAACAAAGGGCGCTACAGCAAATGTTCCTTCTAAAGGCCTTCCATACAATGAGGTGTATTATTTCTATTTTATGACATTAGCTTAATGGACTTGCTAAAACTTTGTGCAAGGAATTGTATTTAATATTCATTATATTATTATTATCTTGATGTTTTAAAATATTATTATTATTCATTCTAATACATGGATTAAAGCCTAATTTATTTTTTAATGCCTATATGGTACTGCAATGTGAGAAATATTCAGAAGCAGGGGCGGACTGACAACTCATGGGGCCCCCGGGTTAATAGGGGATCATGGGGCCCCTGTGTCCTTGCCCAAACTCAAAAAAGCCTATGAAAAAGGTACCAGGGGCATCTCATAGGGCCCCCTACTGACCCCGGGCCCTCAGGCAGTGCCCGAGTTTCCAAATGGTCAGTCCGCCCCTGTTCAGAAGCTAAGAGTTGGGGGACCTATATAGAGTATATGCATGAGTTGGCAAATTTTAAAATGTGTTCTATATTTGTTTTTATTTCTCTTTTGTAAATTTTTTCTTCAAGTGGTTATAAACCCCAAACCAAAAATGTGACATATTGCATCAATCATTAAATGTAAGGCCCACATTATTTTCCTATGATTAGGCTTTTTTCTCCTCTGTTTTCACCTGGTGATCTGGCCAGTAATACACCTCCTGTATTAGAGTACCTCCACTTTGGATTAACAAGCACAGGGGGGCACCTTTGGACAGTAGCATTGTCAATCTGGGGGGAGGGGAATGTTAGATGTACTAGCAGGTTTAAAAACACTAGCAAATTCAAGCTAAACCCCAGATAACACTTAAGCAGTTACAGCAAACAGTTTTTTCCTTAGGATAAGGTTTTAAATGAATTTTAGAAAAGCTGATAATTGTAATTACCCCTGCCAGTGTTAAATGGTGTGTCTTATTCCTGTAAACTGACACATCTGGAAGAGAGTTTGTTCTTTTGAAAACAACAGACGTAGTGGCTGGGTCACCAGGTAAAAATAGAGGAAAGAAAACAATAGCTAAAAAAGAAAACAAAATCAGCCATCACACCTGCAATATAATATTTTTTTGGGTTCACAACTGCTTTAATATATTTTGTGATTCTGATATATTCTATGCACAGTTCATAGGTACTGATAAAGTCCAGTTGTCCATGTTTTTGGTTTTCAATCTATATTAGGATGTGGTACCCCTCTTCTTTTTAATTTCTTATCACTCACCATGTGTGATCTTTTGTTATGCATTACGCCTTCTTGTCCCTCTCAAGGCACTCAGATTAATGCCATAGGTCATCCATAGCACTAAGAAATCATAGTAATTATAGTGTTAAATGTCAATTTTGATTAAAAAAAATAATAATTTAATGCAAAATTCCTTTTCACATTAGTGTTCTCTGTCCTCAAATTGTCCTTACTTTGCCCCTCATCTCCACCCTCAGTCCTACTCTCTCTGTTTTACTGCACCCATCACCTCTTTCAAATACTGAACCCACATGCTGACACAAACACCAGGGCAGTGAAATATGTGTGCTCATATGCGACCTGCTCCCATATTATTTTCCTCACCCTCCTAATCTCTGGGGACATTTCCCCCAATCCTGGCCCATCATTTTCTAACTGCAAACCCCACATCTGGCCCCCTTCCTCTTCTGTCCATGATCTACTTAGTTTAATTTCTATCCCCCTGCTCCCAAAAAAACATTTGGAATGTCAGGTCAGTCTGTAACAAGCTCACATCTGTGCATGACCTTTTTATCTCCCATTGCTTCAACATACTTGCTATAACTGAAACTTGGCTTCAAGATTCTGATTCGACTTCTCCTGCTACCCTCTCCCATGGTGGCCTCCACTGGACTCACTCAACCAGACCTAGTGGACGGAAAGGAGGTGGAGTTGGATTCCTTCTATCCCCACACAGCACCTTCCAAGTTCTTCCTACCCCTCTCTCTCTATCCCTTCCTTCTTTTTAGATGCACTGTATTCTTCTGTTTTTGCCAGTTTTTCTGAGGAGATCTTATCTAGTGGGGTATTGTCTCTTCTATAATGTATACAGGATAATTCTGCAGTACACACTGGCTCCACACCTCCGTACCAATCAAAGAGTGTATAAAGTGAATAAGGGGCCTGCTTTGGGCTGTCCCTTCTTGCCTGGAACTTCTACCTATGCTAAGTGTTGTCCCTCACAAGCACTTCCTGTCCATGACCATTAACTCACCAGAAGTGCACTAAGCTGAAGTGGAGTCCCTTATCTAAAGGTTCCCTCACCCAAGATGGCCACCGTAGTCTCTTAAGAGTTCTTTGTTTGATCAGACTACTTTCCTCTCTAGACAAACTGGGTGGATTCTCTAAGGGACCAATTCTCTTATGAGGCCCCTCTTCTCAAAAAACAATGGCACCAGGCCACCTGCGGGTAGAAAGGCAGATTGCAGAACACCTCCTGTGCATAAGTGTAATAGTCTGGCGCCAATTCTAAATACACATCCACTTTTTGACAGGAAACAGGGATGTGCCATGCTTTGCTTCCCCTCTCAGCACTGGTGATGCCCCGATAGCGTTGTACAAAAAACACAAGAAAGAGAGAACGCATTAGCTTAGCACATTATCCCAATAAAACCTTTATTAATAAACCAAACTAAATCAGGCCACACACACTATAATAAACAGAGTCCATCAGAATAGGCCCTGGTTCACACTGATGCAAATTGCCATATGATTTGACTGTTGAAATCACATGAAAATTGCATGCAATGATCAGCAATGAAACTGAAAAGTAGTTCCTGCACTACTTTTGCGGATTTTGGGTGCGACATGCATAGACATCTGTGTATAAAGTCACATAGATGTCTATCAAGTCACACCTGAAGTCGCACTGCCATCTGACTTTGAAATTGCGCAACTTCAAGAGAGGTCGCACAATTTCAAAGTCAGATCCAGTGTAACCCGGGGCTAAGCATCAGCATGAAAATTGCTCAATCCACTATGCGTGCTCCTAGGCTTGGAAGGACACCACCTGGATTCTAGCTCACTTATACGTTTTAAGAGTAGTATCCTCTTCCTCAGATCCAAACAGTTTGGACCCTTACAACTTGGCTTTTTATGTCTAAATGAAGTTGTCATGACATGATTCATTTTGGTTTATTATTAAATGTTATATTGGGATAGTTTATTTATTACCAGGTACTTATATAGCACTGTCAATTATTTTACAGCACTTCAACATATGTATATGTACATTTACATCAGTCCTAACCCTCAAGAGATGTAAAATCTAAGGTCTCTAATTCACATTCATACATACATATATTAGGGCCAATTTAGACAGGAGCCAATTAACCTACCAGCATGTCTTTGGAGCAAGGGAGGTAACCCACGCAGGCACAGGGAAAACATGCAAACTCTGTGCGGATGGTGCCATGATTGAGATTTGAACCAATAACCCTAGTGCTGACAGGCAAAAGTGCTATCTACTTAGCTACGTGCTGCCCATAATGCTCTAGAATAATGCACTAGGCCGGCGTGCCCTCTATTTTTTGTGTTTTGTGGGAAGGCTATTTGTACCTGCCTACAATTGCACTCTTAAAAAACATCTTAATTTGATATTCCTCATTGACTCTACTTTCCTAACTTTTGCTGGAATTTTGACAGAGTGAAAACTTCAAATTTAGCTCATACCTGTGAAGTATTAATACTCTGTAAGGCAGCTGAATGGTGCCTAGTGCTAAGTAAGGCTCCTTGTTGATTACAAGGGTAATAATTTATGGCCTGTGGTTACCTTTAGATTGGGTTAGTAGCCATGAATGGAGAGATTTTGACTTCCTTAACAATCATGGTACTATGGCTAAAAACTTTGGAAGCTCTGCAGTCTGACAGCTGTATATTTTTTACACTGTGGTCACATTTGGCCGTGTATTGTTTTAGTTATGAAATGCCTTTTACTAGGTTGTTTAGTAATTGCAACTAAGCAAAGTAACTTTCTCCAAACAAATGCGCCACTTTTGGAGACGTTTCCTATTTCAGAATGTGTACACAATAGCACATCTGTTATGATGCCGAGCCGGATTTCCATCCCTTGGCTTACTTCTTTCACATTAGCACCCACAGAGACATTTTAACACTGAATCATTTGCAAACCACATGTGCTACAAGGGCAGAAACAAGATCCAAGAATTATGAGAGATTTCCCAAAAGGCCGCTTGTGGCTAACAGGGGTGTTACTCCGGCATATGTTTAGCAATATAGTTTATCTGTGGAATAGAACATCCCAATGTGTGTTTTTTCACTGAATGCAGCCAGAAGGCTGTCCAGAGTTTACAGTATTAGACAGTGCTAATAAAAACCTCCTGAAAGAAACCCAGCTTACAGTACTAAGAACTGTTAGTGTTGCTCTAACGTTTAGCTAGCAATTAGAATTTAAACAGAAATAACAAAATAACAGTTGGACTGTGAAAGTCAAAGTATAACTAAACTTTTTCAAACTTTTTTAAACTTTTTTTCAATTTTGGAGAGAATGGAGATGAATTAGAACACCTGTTAGGTTTTTATTGCTGGCTGTGCTCTCGAAAGTAAAAGAAAATCCCAAATTTTGGGTTGTCCCCTGAAAAGTAATAATCTTCCAACTGGGACACTACTGACTTGGAGGTCCCCAAGGGATTCCCTTAATTTGCAGGGATTTCCTCTTACGTCTTGTTTGACTATGGGACAGGAAGTGAAGGGAAATCTTGCCAATGGGACACAGACAGCAAAGAAATATCTGGCAGGGGTTATAACCCTCCCTTGCTCTATCCAAAATGAAAAAAAAGTTTTGCCTATAGTTCTACTTTAAAATGTGATTGGTGGTGTCAAAGAAGGCAATTTCTTTAATCACTTGCCCTCCAGAAGATTTACCCCCCTTCCTGACATAATTTAGCGTTTATTTTTTGAGCTAAAAGCAAAAAAAGACTGACAATTTTGAAAAAAAAAGCAATATTTTTTGTTCTGCTACATGTCTTTTGCTAAAAAAATCCCAATAAGTGTTTATTAATTGGTTTACGTGAAAGTTATATCGTCTACAAATGGCGGTATATATAGTGGAATTTTAATTTAAATTTTTTATACTGGTAATGGTGGCAATCAGCGACTTATAGCAGGACTGCAGGACTGCGGCGGGCATTCTGACACTGGGTGGGAACTAACTGCCATTGACATCCCCAGTGACACTAATACAATGATGAGTGCTAATAAAAAGCACCAACACTATACTAATAACACTGGGCAGGAAGGGGTTAACATCTGGGATGGTCAAAAGGTTAACTGTGTGTTAGGAGTGATTTTATTGTGTACTGTGTGCTGTTTCACTTAGCAGACCTACTGCTTTCTATATCTTTGCTGTGCAGAGAGATAGAAAGTAGCAGTCCATGCTGACAGGAAAGAGATCTGAGGTTGTCGATCATGTGCTGTTTGCTGGAAGGAGGGAAATGACTCATGCAGATAGCAGAGGAATGAGAGAGCAATCAGAAATTACAAAAGTACTTTAGGTTAAGGCAAGTATACACTATAGAAAGATATACTTTGTTCATTTTTAATTACAGGCGTTTACAACCTCTTCTTGGTACACAAGTGGTTTTACATTTTTTTGGGTGCTGGGTATAATTAAAAAGCATGTTATAGTTATAGGGCCAGTTCACATTGGAACGCGAATTTGCATGCAATCCTTTGTGTTCCCGACAAGTGATTTTAACAGCCCTTTTACTTGAATGGACTACACATTTCACTGGAACATGCAAAACACACTGCACCAAACAGCATTATACTGTGGTATCAAATGATTTTCTCGCATCACACTTTGGTGTGAATCAGCCGTTCACACCAGCCGTTCAATAAATGGACTAATTTAGAAATAACCTTGTAGACACATAGGTAAATGGTTTGACTCCTTTCACATTTCCCTATTGGCCCATAACCTTGATAGATGGCCTCACTAGCCAATAGGTGCAACAGTAGAAGAGGGTGGGCCAGCACAGGAGTAAGTTACCCATTGGAGCAGATAGAGTTTAACTCATATAGATGTCTGAAGTTACAGTATGTGCTGGTTCTTATAGCCAGCTGGCAGATTTATGAAAACCAATAGGTGCACCATCTACAGTATATTGGAGATCAGAACCTGAATCTGCTTGGTATCTATGGGTTATGGATCTTTAATGAATAAGGGAATATAAGTGTTGAACAATTGTGCATACGTCTATTAGCTTGAATGATTGCTCATAGACTGGTAAGCTTAAAGAACATGCAATCCAGCATCCCCTTTCACCTGTACAATCCCATCCAACTCTGGTCCCTTGTCTCAACCTAGCTACCTCCTTTTCGAATGATGAGAGGAGAGCTATGAAATACCAACATCTCCTGCCACATACTAATTTCACAGCTAGTAGAATGTATTCTAGTTTGTGGTAGGCCCACCGTTCTACCTTCTGTGTCAGATGGTCTTGCTTATTTCAACTTTTCTAAAATTGAGAAGTTTTCCATTAGGACACCCTCACACATTTTATGTATGTGTCCCTTACAGTTCAGCTCATGCAGAAGCAAACCGGATTACCTTTCACTATATTAGGGGAGTTGATGTGTACCTGAACCCAAGAACAAACCTTCTATACAGTATACCCTATAAATCCTGTTACCAGTCATTAGGTGTGGTGACTGAATTAGTTTTAGTTCTCAGGCTTTTTTTCCCTTTATTTTCAACCTAGTGATCCTGCCAGTGTCTCAGGATGAGATTTAAGTTCACTGCTACCATGGATTCAAAGCAAATCCTGTGGGTATGAGGGTTTGTATGTATGAATGTGAGCTAGGGACCTTAGACTGTAAGCTCTTTCAGGGCAGGGACTGATGTGAATGTACAATATATATGTGTAAAGTGCTGCATAAATTGACGGCACTATATAAGTACCTGTAATCAATAATAATAATAAATAAATGAACCCAGGCAGATATTGCCATCACTACCAGTAACACACTTCTTGTCCTAGGGCGACAACATTCACCCACTGCACTTTATCTGTCTTACCAACCATTATGTATACAAACGTTCCTCTCTGCCAGTTCCCTTCCATTGGCTTTCACTCACCCAATGAATACAAATAAAAACACTAAGCACAACACCAACCTCCTTTCAAAATATCACCCAAAGCATTCCCTTCGCTCCTCCTGAGACCTGCTTTCTAGTTTTCTTGTCACCTCCACCCATGCTCACCGCCAGGACTTTTCCAGAGCTTCTCCCTTCCTCTGGAACTCTCTAACCTAATCTGTCCACTCTGTTTGGTTTTAGGTGACTCCTTAAAACTCATCTCTGAGCCCTGGTTTACATATATGCGGCCGTGTAGGCTGCATTTTGCTCGGGCACGAGAGCCCATTCATTTGAATGGACTCCCGTGCACTTCTGCTGAAGTCCCTGCACTTCTTCTGAAAACACAACCCACACATGAACCTTGGTTCCCAGTACGGTTGCGTTTTCCAGTGCGGGCGGAGTGCCATTAGAACTAATGCACCCGCCCGCGGGTCCACATTCCTCTGTGCAGGTAGTGCGGCTGCACAGATTTTCATGCGGATCCGCAGCGGCACCACCCACACAAATGTGAACCTAGCCTTAAAGGGAAGTCTATTTCACCTTTGCCTAAAAAGTGAACTTTTACTTTCTGTTGGCACTATGTAAATCCTGTATAATCCTGTATATGAATGCTTAAAAACGCTCATTTCTCACTGTTCAGGCATTTTCCATTGAAGTCTATGGGGAGAAAAACACTCAATTCTGACTGACAAGTGTTCATGTACTTTTTTCAGCAACAGACATTTTTGCTGCAGGTGACAAAACTAATTGAAATAAATTGAATTTTTCTTGTTGAGCATTTTTGAGCTTCGAACTGCAAAACGCTTAAGTGTGAACAGAGCCTTACAGCTCTGTAGAAGAATTCATTTTTGTGGAAAATGAATTCCAGAGAAACCTGCACACTTCCTTTCTATTTTATATATTTCTATATTACCCAAACAGTACATATATTATCATTACCCAAACAGTACATATATTATCATTACCCAAACAGTACATATATTATCATTACCCAAACAGTACATATATTATCATTAGCCAAATACTACATATATTATTATTACCCTATTGTGTAGCTGTAACATATTCCCTTGCACTTTATTCTTATTTTGCAACAAAGTTAACATGAACCTGTCCACTGTTTTCAAAGGTGCACTGATCGGGGCCATCATTTTTTTTCACTACTTATTGAGCAACTTACCCAGAACAAGCATGCAGCCAGTAAAAACACTACATCAAATATGCACATACTTATTCCAGGTTCAGTGCCTCACCAAGTATAGAAGTAAAGATTAGGGTGAAAACTTTGGAATTTGTGCCATTAAAACATGGCAGCTCACATACATCTCTCCTGTCATTTTCCACCAAGGTAGGTACTGTAAATGCCAATTCCCCTTTAAAAATTCACTATAAATAATGATGTAATTCTGGTTTCTGAGTGCACAGTGAGAAATACAAGAAAGAAAATTCAGCATGCGCCCTAATAATGTCTATATGTGCTGGGTACATAGTAAGCCATTGCATATGATTTCATTCCATGGACTCTTCCAGATTCACTGCACTGTGCCCAGAAAAAAAGGCAAGCAGAGAGCAAAGTGTTAATCACCAATATTTCCCGTGGTCTCCCTGCAGCTGAACTTTCCTGCTACCTTCACAGTCTGTGCATGTCGGGAACATGCAAAAATGGCATGTTTTCCCAGCACACACAGAAACACACTGCTCTTTAGCAGACATGCAGCAGTGCAATTCATTTTTAACGTCACCTCCATGCATTAACATGCGTTTGTTTCTGTCTGCCAGTGCATGTGTTCATGTGTGCCAAAATGCATAGTCCTGCAGCATCGTAGCCACGTTCACACTCTGCGCATGTCGGGAACACGCACAAAGTTGTGAGTTTTCCCAGCACACACAGAAACACAATGATTTTTAGCAGACATGCAGTAGTGCAATTCATTCTTAATGGCACCTTAATGCATTAAGGTGCCTGTGTTCACGTGCACCAAAATGCATGTTGTTGCAGCACCATGTGATTCAGCACAGCGCAATTTTGCAAAATGGTCAGGGACTTTTTTTTGCACATTTTTCACATGTAGGACAGCCCAATGAAATGAATGGGCTGCCCTACAAATGACATGTGGGCGTCAGTTGCATCTGCATTGTGTGAACAGAGCCTTACCAGGCCTTGCACTGCACTCTGTTTGAAGGTGTCCATCATGGTAGAGGCAAGGCTTTGCCTTGGCCGTTAATGTGACTGGTTGTTGCAGAGGTCTGTGCCTTGATACAAGATACACTCAAAGCACTCAAATGCAGTTTTACATCTGTATCCTTACCCCTGCAGGGGCAGTTTGATAATGCTTGTCCTCAGTGGTTTCCCTGACCTTGCAAGCCTCCTGACACCTCTGGTGTCTAATTCACACTGGCATTGAAAGCAGACTTTTGAGGGGCATTTTTAATGCTATTCAAACGCCTATGCAAATGATACTATGGGCAGCACACAGTGCTATTCACATTATCAAAACATGAAGCGTTAGCGTCGTGTCACTTCAAAATTTAAGCCTCATGTGGAGTCAGGAGGAGTTGGAAGCCTTTTGACGCCTCCCACTCAAGTCTATGGTGATGCTCCTCAAACACACTGGCAGGCGTTTGTGAGGCATTTATGGTGCGGTTGCAGTATTTCAGTTTATTTAGTTTTTGGTGTGGTTTTAATGCTTGTCAAACGCTTGTCAAAACTGCACATAGGGTGTTTGGGGAGCATTTTTAACACTTGTAAAAAACCAGTCTAATGCCCATACTAAAGCTCATTAATGCCTAATGCCCATACGAAAGCTAAATAATGCCTGTCTAATGCCCATACTAAAGCTCATTAATGTCTAATGCCCATACTAAAGCTCATTAATGCCTGTCTAACACCCATACTAAAGCTCATTAATGCCTGCCTAACGCCCATACTAAAGCTCATTAATGCCTGCCTAACGCCCATACTAAAGCTCATTAATGCCTGCCTAACGCCCATACTAAAGCTCATTAATGCCTGCCTAACGCCCATACTAAAGCTCATTAATGCCTAACGCCCATACTAAAGCTCATTAATGCCTGCCTAACGCCCATACTAAAGCTCATTAATGTCTAATGCCCATACTAAAGCTCATTAATGCCTGCCTAACGCCCATACTAAAGCTCATTAATGCCTGTCTAATGCCCATACCAAAGCTCATTAATGCCTGTCTAATGCCCATACTAAAGCTCATTAATGTCTAACGCCCATACTAAAGCTCATTAATGCCTGCCTAACGCCCATACTAAAGCTCATTAATGCCTGCCTAACGCCCATACTAAAGCTCATTAATGCCTGCCTAACGCCCATACTAAAGCTCATTAATGCCTGTCTAACGCCCATACTAAAGCTCATTAATGCCTAACGCCCATACTAAAGCTCATTAATGCCTGCCTAACGCCCATACTAAAGCTCATTAATGTCTAATGCCCATACTAAAGCTCATTAATGCCTGCCTAACGCCCATACTAAAGCTCATTAATGCCTGTCTAATGCCCATACTAAAGCTCATTAATGCCTAACGCCCATACGAAAGCTAATTAATGCCCATACTAAAGCTCATTAATGTCTAATGCCCATACTAAAGATCATTAATGCCTGTCTAACACCCATACTAAAGCTCATTAATGCCTGCCTAACGCCCATACTAAAGCTCATTAATGCCTGTCTAACGCCCATACTAAAGCTCATTAATGCCTAACGCCCATACTAAAGCTCATTAATGCCTGCCTAACGCCCATACTAAAGCTCATTAATGTCTAATGCCCATACTAAAGCTCATTAATGCCTGCCTAACGCCCATACTAAAGCTCATTAATGCCTGTCTAATGCCCATACTAAAGCTCATTAATGCCTAACGCCCATACGAAAGCTAATTAATGCCCATACTAAAGCTCATTAATGTCTAATGCCCATACTAAAGCTCATTAATGCCTGTCTAACGCCCATACTAAAGCTCATTAATGCCTGCCTAATGCCCATACTAAAGCTCATTAATGCCTGGCTAAAGCACATGCTAAGCTTTAGGAGCATTTGGTAAGAGTTAGAAATTTAGTCACGTGTGAACAAGCCCTGACGCTCTGGGTTCAGACATATTTCAACAGTATGAAACAGTAATGCAGGAGATACATTCAAAAGAGCAGACCACGGAATGAAGGTTCAGGAGGTACATCCCCAGTTAACACATAAAAGCAAAACACTGATAAATGGAATAACCAAATAGCAACAGTTAACAGAGTATATGGTCACAAATGGTATGTTATAACCAGGGGCGGACTGACAACTCATGGGGCCCCCGGGCAATAGGGGATCATGGGGACCCTTTTTCCTCGCTCACACTCAAACCACACCCAAAAAAGCCTATGAAAGGTATCAGGGACATCTCATGGGGCCCCCTACTGACCCCGGGCCCTCGGGCAGTGCCCAAGTTCTCCAATGGTCAGTCCGTCCCTGGTTTTAACTATGTAACTGCAACACCAGCAGCAGGAGGGGGGAAGAAAAGGCTTGTTGATGTATCAGCTCCCTCTGAGTCACTGGCATCAGCTCCCTCTGGGCCACTAGCATCAGCTCCCTCTGGCCACCGGCATCAGAGCATCACAAGTTGAGTATCACTCTCCGTCCAGCATCCAAGCTCTAGAAGAGGTCATTCTTAAAGAATAGAAAAAGATAGATGTTGCAATATGTCACCAGCTTGTTCATTCCATGCCTAGAAGAATTGGTGCTGTCCTTACAAATCAAGTAAGTCATACAAAATACTAGCTGTAGTAGTTTTTGTTGTGCGGTGTATTCATTTTTGCATCAGCTAAATTGAGTAAAACTGAAGATTTTGTAATCTAAGTTATATTATTTACCTTACTTTCATGTAATTAGCTAAACAAATGTTCTATAAAACTTTTTGTCAAAATTTTGGAAATTGTTTTTGTGTTCATTGAGTTACTGATTAACATCTTACTTTTCGAAAGGGGTGTACTTATTTATGCTGAGCACTGTATGTATGTGTATGTGTATATATATATATATATATATATATATATATATATTGTGGGGTTAGCTCAGGTGGGGGATCTCCTTCCCTGGGAAAAAAGGTAGACCGCACAGCAGGCTTTCTTTAAAATCTGACTGGTTGTCAGTTTTATTTAAAAGGTTTGCAAAAATATCAAAATAAACAAAACATCAAAATAAACCCTGGCCATCCAGGCACTAACTAAACAGGGGACGTTCCCTCTCTCAGAGGTGAAGGGCTTCTCCCTGTCACCCAAAACAAAAACAAACCTTTTCTTGTAGGTATAGGACACACACACACAGCTCTCTCAGAATACTTCTCTGAGTCCCAGGCCATGAGCAACTCCTTGCTCTAGACATGCCCTTTTTATATCACCTGTTGGTGGTCATCAGTGGAGCCCAAACTCTGGTCCGGGCCCACCTCCTCAACTGTGGCCCCGAAAACCCGGAGTGGACTCCACCTAAACTTCCAGGTATGAGCGTATGCGAGGTGACACATAGCATCCCTCTATCACCTCGCCGTTCATACTGTCACATAATATATATATATATATATACACACTGTATTTTCTGGAGTATAAGACTACTTTTTATACTTAAAAATATACCCCAAAAATTGGGGGTCGTCTTATACGCGGGGTATAAAATGTGAACCTTGAGTTTGTTTGGCTCAAGCTGGCTGGATGTGTGGTAATACAGTACATACAGTATACTGTGCTGAACCAAGCTGGCTCAAAACAAATGTCCCTATGACAGATTAATCTGTCAGCCCGCTGGATGTGCGGTATATACAGTATACTGCGCTGAGCCAAGCGGTTTCAAAACGTACCGGTACGTCCCTACTGTAATCAGCTGGATGCGTGTATGTACGGTAGCTGCGGCTACACACAGTATACACTGGGCCAATCACGGCGAGTGATGTATTCTACTAATGAATACAAAGCCTGCTCGGATTGGCTGAGTCAGAGAGGTGGGCTGATGATGTCACAACCTCAGCCAATCTGAGCAGGCTTTGTATTCATTAGTAGAGTACATCGCTCGCCGTGATTGGTGATTGATACAGCGTATACTGTATGTAGACTCAGCTACTGTACATACACATACAGAGGTCTGATTACCGTAGGGACGTACCGGTACGTTTTGAAACAGCTTGGCTCAGTATACTGTATATACCGCACATCCAGCGTGCTGTATATATACTGTATACTGTATGTAGCCGAAGCTACCGTATTACTGCACATCCAGCAGTAACCATCTGATTTGGAATTTGATCCATATGATGACTGTCTTACAAATGGATCACAAGATGTCATTCATGAACTTAATTAACAATTTAAAAATGTGATGTTTTTAAATGGTGTTGCCTCGGAAGGGGGGTAGTCTTATAGGGCAAGTATAGCCCAAACCTCTATATGATCCATGTGATCGAATAAAGTTTTTTGAATGAAAATAATGGTGCCTTTTTCATGGGCTTTTTTTGGGTTTGGGTTTGGGCGGGGACGCAGGGGCCCCATGGTCTCCTGTTGCCCGGGGACCCCATGAGTTGTCAGTCCGCCCCTGGGTATGGATAGAACAAATTGTCTTGAAGCTAAACCAGTTTGGTATAGACTGTCAGTCCTTTAAGACAAAATGTCCATAACTGTATGTTTGCCAGTACATTATATTTTTTACATGTATATTTGCAATTAAAATACTATATAAGTAAACCAGGTCAGTAGAATCTCATATTTATTTATTATTTCAGGTACTTATATAGCGCCGTCAATTTACTCAGCGCATTACATATATATTGTACATTCACATCAGTCCCTAACCCTCAAGGGGCGTACAATCTAAGCTCCCTAACTCACATTCATACATATACTAGGACCAATTTAGACAAGAGCCAATTAACCTACCAGCATGTCTTTGGAGTGTGGGAGGAAACCAGAGTACCCGGAGGAAACCCACACAGGCACAGGGAGAACATGCAAACTCCAGGCAGAAGGTGCCATGGTTGGGATTTGAACTAATGACCCTAGGACTGCCAGGCGGAAATGCTAACCATTTAGCCAGACTCATTTACCTTTCCAACTGCTCCGTTTCCGCCACCCCCCTCTGCCAATCCCTCCACTGGCTTCCGATTGCGCAACGGATCAAATTCAAAATCCTAACACTGACGTACAAAGCTGTCCACCATACTGCCCTGAACTACATCACTGACCTAATATCCAAGTACCGCCCAGCATGCACACTCCGCTCCTCAAGAGACCTCCTTCTCTCTAGTTCCCTGGTCTCCTCCTCCCACGCCCGCCTCCAGGACTTCTCCAGGGTGTCACCCATCCTCTGGAACTCCCTGCCCCAACCCATCAGATTATCACCTACTCTCCTCTCCTTTAGGCGCACCCTGAAAACCCATCTCTTCAGGGAAGCCTACCCCACCCCCTGCTAACTTGCCGACCTCCTCCACTCTTCCTACCACTCCATCCCCCACAGCTATCTCCTCCTGTGCCACTATCCCCTCCCTCCTAGATTGTAAGCTCCAAAGAGCAGGGCCCTCAATCCCCTCATGTTTTGCATTGTATTAGTATTGTTCTGTCACATGTTCTGTCCCCCTTTGTAATGTACAGCGCTGAGCGAACTATTGGCGCTTTATAAATACTGTATAATAATAATAATAATAAAAATATTACTCCGCTTGGATTTTCAAGTAACCACTTTTGTTTAAGCAGTACTGCATCTGTCACACTGCTATCTTTTGTTAGGTACATATTGGGTTCATAAATCCACACTAATTACGAGTGAGACGGAGATATTAATATGACATTTTTATATGTGTCATATTAGGTGGCTTTTTCTCGTTTGGTTGTTTAACGAGTATAGCCCAAAACCTATGTTTTAACTGGAAAATTAGGGGGTCGTCTTATACACCCAGTCGCCTTATACACCGTAAAATACGGTGTGTATATATATATATATATATATATATATATATATATATATACATATATATATAAGCTGGCATATATATATATATATATATATATATATAAGCTGGCATAAATTAGTATAGACACCCCAATTTGAATAACAATGGCTTAGATGTGAAGAGGTCCCTTAAACTAGAAATGGCAACTTGAGTCCTGAGATGTTTAAAGTTCCCAATGTGATAGTAGCCATTGCTGTCTGCTAGCAATTGTGGGGCCAATATACAGTAGTGCGTAATGGTAATTCAATGAATATAACAGGTAGGTTGTTGTAAATGCTCAAAGCAAAGATCTCTTGGTACTGAGGTGTAAAGGTATCTGTGTGTAGTGTCTCGAGAATTTTGTCAGAACCAATCCCATAGGTAGCAAGGCCTCTGCTTTGGGTGTCATGCTTGTAACAGTTAACCTTGAAATGCCACGTGGGACTTGTAGTTCAGCAACACCTGGGGGGGCACAGTTTGTGTACCGATAAGGGATCTATTTATAAAGGTTTTCACACAAAATCAATGGCCCCTTTCACACTCATCCTTTGTGTGTGGTCAGCGCAGTGTATCCATGAATTTTGTGTGGGTTGCTTGTGCTTTGCCATAGACTTCCATTAGATTGGGCAGTTCTGCTAAGTTTTCTGAAAGCGCACCAAAATTCCTGCATGCAGGACTGCAGTGGATCAGTTTGAAAGGGGCCTAGCAAGACTTTTACCCATGTCACACGTTTTTCTAATTAGATTCAATTGAGAAATTATGTGAACCTTGTGGGAACACATTTATACATAGACCCCTATAGTGTATATGCATATTTTAAGAAATACCTTCTTTCGTGAAAGGATGTTAGAATTATAACTAGTATGACTATTTTATCTGACATTTATTATCTGCAGGAACATTAATCTATTATGGGTTTAATTTGAAATGGAGAGTCAGTCCTTGAAATGCATACCATTGGTTAGGAAATTCTGTTTTAACAGAACCCAGTGAGCCATGCTTGAAAGGCTTTCCCAGAGTATAGCCAGTCTTCAGATGGAAGTCATAACAAACCATACTCTCAGAAGACACCTGCAAGTCCTCTACTACTGGAAGACAGCTGCTCTATGGATATTGGCAGGCTTGAGGTGTCCTAATTGCAGCATTTAATTAGCCTTCTACGAGGGACCAGGCTGCATAATATACAGGAAGAAAAAGAAATATTTGTTATAATGAATTGTAAGTTTGTGGGCATGGCTTGCTTAAGGTGACACTAAAGGATATTCTTATTCTCCAAAAATAATCCATACACATCCACTACATATTGGTCTTGTAATCTACTTTTCTTGAAATAATTTCTTACTGTTTTTTACTAACTCCTTTTACCAACCTCCATGAGCTCACAAACATCTTTTTTTATCTCTCACTTCTGTTTGTTTGGAACAAGCAGTACTCATTATATCAAGTACCTGGTGATGGAGGGCAATGGAGAGAGGGCTTCCCTTGCGGCTAAGTTCCGGACTCCCCTGAGAGTGGGACAGTGAGAGTCAGGCCCAAAGTTGCACAGGTCACCTGTAGGAGTGCTGGTTGGTGGTCCACTCAGGAGCACAGCTGGTGCACGGGGTTAGGTCTGCAGACTAAAGGCGCCTGTGCGTGGTATGCAAGCCTTCCGGGATTTGGATGTTTGCTGGTTAGTCAGTTCGAGCCAAGGTCAGGTACCGGGTGGGGAACAGAACAGACGTGATCAGGTAGGATAGCCGAGGTCATACACGGAGGAGCGAGAGAGAGAGTATCCTTTAGCCAAGACCAAATTAAAAAAGAAAAAAGCGCCACTTACAAAAAACACCAAAATTTCAGCAGCATATCCCACCCAAAATAAATTTTGGCAAAAATAATCCGAATTAAAAGCTATGCGCTAATAACAAACTTATACAAAAGTGTATATCATCATCCAAAAAACATTAGTGTTTTAAATAAATGAGTATAGTGTCCAAACATAAATTAGTGTCCAAAAAATATATATATATCTTCAGTGACTTGAACCAATTGTGAAAAATCCACCACCAAAGCCTACTTGATGTGGGCGTAGACTACTTGATGTGGACGTTAGAGATCCTTGCTGTTCTGTGCTGTATGGGAGAGATCTGCGGTGAGCGTTAACTGTATCTCAACCCCTTTTTTGCGATTGAAGCTGGTGTCTGTTGGACACCTTGTTTGTGACTTTCCTTATACCTTTTTTTATTAAAGAGATAAATGAAAAAAACATATTGCACCATTATGTTCTCTTTTTTGTCCCTGAGTGTACTGCATGCGCTCATGGAGGTATGAGAAAGAGTGGAGAAGTTCATCATAAGAGCTTGGGCTGCAAAGTTGTTTGGCTGTGATTATTATTATCTGGAAGTATCTGAAACATCACCATATCTATTTGGACATCGGGTTCATTGCTCCCAGAGCACAAGCGCTGTTGCTGGTTTATAATCTGACCAGCCATTAGCTCTGGTGAGTTTATTTAATCTCCTTTGGTGGTGGATTTTTCACAATTGGTTCAAGTCACTGAAGATATATATATATTTTTTGGACACTAATTTATGTTTGGACACTATAATCATTTATTTAAAACACTAATGTTTTTTGGATGATGATATACACTTTTGTATAAGTTTGTTATTAGCGCATACCTTTTAATTCGGATCCTTTAGCCAAGCCAAGGTCATATCAGGGGTTCAGTAGAGCAGACAGGTCCAAGTACAAGCCGGGTCGGAATCAGAAAGTCACAAGACACAGGAAACAGGAACAAACCACGGGGAGCTAGAGATCATCCAGCAACCAGAGGAAGTGCTGAGTCTCCGTATAAAGGCCGTCTGGCACCAGACTGAGGCTGATGTGTCCTTCTGCAGCCATGTAGAGTATTGGCAGAAACGCCAGAACTCCTGCTGTGGACAGGACCCTGACACATTAGTCGTGGTCACCTGTAGAAATGGGAAGGCCTGGAAAAAAACTGGAAAAATTGGGGGGAAAAAACATTATTTTTAAATTTTTTCCAAAGCTGCTTTCTGGGGGGTTTTCCTGAAAAATTGGGGGAAAAATGAAGTATGGAATATATTGTTTTACAATGATAAATAATATATCTAGGACATGGTATTCAAGCTGTATAACATGAAGCCCTTAATGAAAGATTTCTGAGACTTTATATAAAGTCTTAATTTATTGCAAGTGCTCTCGGCAGAGGACAAGGGAATCCTGGAATACAATTCAAGTAACACTGTACTTCTCAATGCAGTTCTTAGACAAGAGAAATATGCATTTCTGCCACTAGGGGGAACTGCAGGAAAAAGATTCCAGTTTAGTTTGGTTGTGGGCTCCATTTTGTACCACCTATTGGGTGATTGTTGGGATTAGTTTATCTTTATAACCTTTAAATGATTCCTATTAATGCTCTTTACGATCACAGCATAATGTTTACCTATAGTCGGATCAGTAAATTGTTTTTTCATAAAATCATGAGACCAGCATCTAGAGTTTGGAAACATTTCCTGTCACCTACCACAGGTGGTCAGGTACTATAGCTGGCTTCTGTGTTCTTCACCTATAGCAGCCCCCTTTCCCATAAGGCAAGCACAAGGCAACTTGTGGTTAGTTAGTTCAATGACAGTCCAGGTACAAGGCAGACAAGGTTCAGAGTAGTCAGGGTCCAATCCGTAGTCAAAAGGCAGGCAGATTTCAGGGAATAGTCAATATTCGATCCAAGGTCATAAACAGGGAATTCCAAGCAGCAGGCCAGACACAAAAAGGGAGCTTGAGTACGTGTTACAAATGTCATCACAAGCATGAGACTGCAGGCTTGGCTGACTGAAATCAGGTTTGGTCTACATCCAGAGTGTCACGTACCTGATGGGAGTCTGAAATGATGAGGTCGGCCTCACTTGTGTCACTAGCCCTGACCCCACTGGAGTTGGAAAAGAGGGAGTCTAGGACCAGGGGGACAAGAACGCCCGTAGTTGTTGTTTGCAGCTCTTGCAGATGATGACCTTGGAAGACTGATGATCTTCTGATTCAGGCACAGTAGTAACAAGCAGAGCAGGTCTTGTAGATTGCCAGGTGTGCACCAGAGCAAGGCAGGTATTGAGGGTAAGAGACAGGAGTAGTGTCATAGGAATAGCCAGGGTCATCAACAGTCGGGCAGCATGGTACAGAATTAGAAGGAAAGCCAAGGTCAGGAGCAGAGCCGACTTCAGGAACCAGTATCAATCAGGAGAGCAATCAGAGTTACGTGAGGAACAAGCCGGGCCAGCAACAAAGGAATCACACAAAAACAAGCAGGACACGGGGGAGCTGAAGACCAGTCAGCACTTAACATGGGCAGAGACACTCTTTAAATAGACCGTCTGGTGCCAATCTTCGCCATGCGTGTGCACGATCGCGCATTTCTGCGCGCATGTGCACAACCGGCAATTCTTCTCCAGGAATTCCTATGCGCATGCATAATTCTAATCGCGATTTGTCTTGCTGGAAATCCCTTACACAGAGTCTGGCCACATCAATCACCTTGCAGGTGGATAGACAGGAAGAATGTATCACAAAAGCGGTCCTGGCATTTCCACAGTGCAGTTTCTGCTGAGAGCTACGAAGATGACAACATACAATACATCCTGGCTTGTCAGAGGTGCTCTAAACACATTAACATACACTTTATGGAATGAAATAATGACTACAATAATGAAAGTGCAAGTAGCTTTTCCCTCCAGAGTTTTCATTCCAGAAACACTCTTTCTGCTGCTTCTGGATTATAACATAGTTTCTTCAACAGCAGCATCTTCAAGTAAGGAAGTTTTGCAAAGCACAGCCTCTCAAAAATACACAATTCCTTCATTATTGATAAAATGAAGACCATTGATTATTATACAGGATTTATATAGCGCTAGTTTGCTCAGCGCTTTACAATATAACGGGAGATAATACAGAAACAATACAGCTCAATACAAGAGGGATAGGAGGGCCTGATCCTTGGAGCTTACAATCTAGTAGATGATCTTCTTGATCAGCATTCTCAAGAGCAGAAAATTCATATTGGCAGATAGTGATGGGCAGAACGCCCCCGTGTTTGGTTTGCGGTCGAATGGTCGAACCTAACGAACGTTTGACCATGAACTTCAAAATCAATGTAAGTCTCGGGACTCAAACTCAAACTTTTAAATTGAAAACTGTCAATTTTGAAGGCTTATATGCATGTTATTGGTCATAAATGGGGTATGGCGGCTCGAATACTGCCCTGAAGGATGTAAATCAGTGAAATTTTTTTTCAAAAAGTAGCAGTCATTTTTTATTACTTAAATTGAAAAAAAATGAAAAATTCCTTTAAATACCATGCCTGGTCCCCTTAAACTACCTGCAAAGTTTCACATCTGTACAATGTATAGAACCTGCTGCAGCAGGACTGACATTTTTCTTTTTATAATGACATTTTTAAAAAAAAAAAACAAAACACAGAGTGGGGTCCCCCCCCCAATCCTTAGCAGACTCTTTAGGTCTGATAGGAAGGTTAGGAGGGACCCCAAAGTAATTTTTTTTTTTTAAGTGTATGGGGTTCCCCTTAAAAGCCATACCAGGCTCTTTAGGCCTGGTAGCACTTTTAAGGGGAACCCCACCTCCCAAAAATGGGGGAAAAGTGTGTGGGGTGCCCCCTAAAAGCCATACCAGGCCCTTTAGAAGGTCCTTAACCCATCTGCAGGGCCGGTATCTGCTCCTTTGTGCAAGGAGGAACAGGATATGCACTGCCAGATCCCTACAAAATCACCTCCAGCAGGCCACTGGTGTGAATGTCTCTGACCAAACAATCACAAACAGACTTCATGAGGGTGGCCTAAGGGCCCAACATCCTCTAGTGGGCCCTGTGCTCACTGCCCAGCACCATAGAGCTCAATTAGCATTTGTCATTGAACACCAGAATTAGCAGGTCCACCGACACCCTGTGCTTTTCAACTATGAGAGCAGGTTCACCCTGAGCATGTAACATCATTCAGCATGACTGTTTTGGTGGCGGGTCAGTGATTTTCAAAGTGTTCCTTTAATTTCTTTGAGCAGTGTATATCACGTGTTGCTTCAAACCACCACCTTTGTACACTTACCAGTTATTAGGCTGCATCAGAAAGGCAGCAGACAGCAGTTTTGGCACAGACAGGGCACCACAGCATGGGAATCCATCCAAGTTGTAATCCTCCACTCACACAGGGGACCGCCAGCACTCAGTATCCCCTGAAGTTGTGCATGCACACAAAATATGTTGACATGAGCTACGTACTGACGTCATGCTGCCGCCTCCGCTTCTGGGACCGGTGGCCTTCTTAACAGGTGAATGTCCCACTCCCCACATGCCCCACATGACAGCTTTAAACTCTGCTATACTTGTAAACTTTGGTGTATGAATTTAATGGATGGATAGATGCTTAATCTACGAATTAATTACTATACTATATACAATTTTCTGCGACTTTGGTGTGGTGAGTGTTCCTCCTAGGCTTGCTATATCGGTGGTGCTGGTGGCCTCCTAAGCGAGTGGACGATTACAGTGCAGATGGATTCCCATGCTGTGATGCTGGTGAGTGTGCAAACGTGGTTGTTTGGAGCAACATGTGGTGATATATTTAGACTGTTGGAATAATACTACAATTGGAAAACTGTTGGGAGTTATTATTTACCACTGAGAAGTGTCACACGTTTGTGGGACCTTCTGTGCACTTTTTAAAGTCCTATTTCTGTTGGTTATTTTTGTATATTATTCTGTTTATATTTTGTATATTATTTACACTTTGATTTTTGATAAGTTGTTATATTAATTCTTGATCACTTAGGAGCTGCACTTTTGTTTTTACATCTTATTTTGGGATCTGTATGCTTGCTAGCTGTCTAAACATTGCACTCCTCTGATTTTGGACGCTAAGCAGCGTCAACACTTGAATGGGAGACCGCCTTACCTTCCAACAATCAAGGGTAAATAGATATACCTTTTGTACATAATTTGTTACCATTTTTCAATAAAGCCATTTTGATTAAGCTGCATGGTCCCATTTGAAACTTCCTTCCAGGGGCATCTCTTTACCCTTGATTGTTACAGGATTTGTTGATGAGTTTTGGTGACCACACCTATTTACTTATTTTGGGTGGAGTCAGCAGCAACTTGGCATTTGATATGATTGCAGGTATATTTGCATATATCAATCCTCTCTACTTGCTATAGAGGCCCTTTGTGTACGCTTTTATAAAAAAAATACCTTACTTCCTAGCTACATAGATATCTTCTTTTTTCCTAGTGCTATTATTTTTTACTTTATCCTGTTCACACTGACAGTACACAAATATGTGGCCTCTCAGTGGCTGGGCCTTGACTCCGAGAGGCTGCATATTTGCAAACCAAAAGTAAACAAACACAGGCCTAAAGCGCGCACTGTGCACGCTCCCGGCACATTTACTGGTGCCTCACAGAAAGGTCCCAATCACTACTTGAGATTGGAACCTTTCAAATCATGTGACCTCTGTGACAGCCAATCATGGCGGCAACATGACCCTAAACTCTGCCCTACCTCCTGCCGTCACAAACCCCTTAAAAGGAGGCTCTGGCTCCAAGGGGTGTATGTGTTTGCATATATCTGAATGTCATTGTTTTAGCTCTTATACAGAATACTTAAATAACAGTATTCTCCATCTGTGAGATAAATTAATTAATTTTTTTGCCACTTGTGTCCCATTTCAGAGACTTCTCTTCACTTCCTGTCTCTTAGACACAACAGAAAGTCATTGAAAATCCCATTTTAAACATTTGGCACTGGAAAAAGTGCCTTGATTGGAAGATTTTCCTGCTCTTCTTCCAACGACAACCTAACTAACTTTCAGTTATGGTAACAATGGTTCATGTAACAGTTGCAGAGGGACAATCTCCCAAAAGGGGACACAGCAATAAAAAATTGGTGTGTGGCAAGACTCATTTCCAAAGTTTTACAGAATTTTATTGAATGTCACATTCACAAATGTCACACATAGCCAACACATTTCAAGATTGCAAAGGATCTCCCTTTATCATAACTCAAAAGTGCTTCAGTAAGAGATAACAGAAGCTGGACTTCAGTAGGATGCAGTGATTTCCATTGAACAGTCTTGTTGAGGAAAAACATGGTAAACGATTCTATTCCAATCTACCACTTTTGACTGCTTATGCTGGCATCTGGGGTTGAATCCTCAGGTCACTTGATCTGAGTTATCAAAAAAATTGGCCCAGCACCCCATACTCCACACTGTCCAACAAGAAAAACTTAACGTAGATTCTAACCTTATCCTACTCCATCCAAGACTAAAGAAATATTTTGGCAAAATATGCACTGTAAAGGAAGCCTGTACTAACAGAGATGTTTCTTTTTTTTTTTCTTTTTGAGCCACGGTGTGGCGCATAAAAAGCTAAACACCAAGTAAGCCAAAAAAAATGTGCACTAGTGTGTGTCTTGGTCCCTTCGTAAAGAAGAAGGACCCCCCCCCCCTCCCTAGGCGCAAGATTTCTGATGTAGTTTCCTGCCTGTCATTTTGATCCATTGACTTCAAAACTTTCTTACTCAATTACAGAGAACATGTATGGTGATAAGAAGTTCTGACTTTACTGGGATGTCACTTGCTGCATGCGTGCTTTGAGTTAGTAATACAGAATTTGTCAAAGCCAGATATCAATGGGCAAATAGTATAGTAAAGGGGTTACTAAGAGAGCTTACGTATTTCTTTGAAAAGCATTTGTTGGAAAGATAAAAACAAGGAGCAATACTTTTTTGTGTGTTTTTTTCCCCAAAATTGCCAGGGATCAACAGCTCACCAAAGAAACCATCTTTTCATGACTCAAGCCCATAGAGATGTTTGCTACCAAAAGCCAAAATACACTAGGAGCAGAAGACACAAAGAGTGAAGAGGCCTTCCTTGTGCTTTATTGTAAGGACTTGCAAAGTTATTGCTGTCTGCTAACACTGCTGTATCACTTGGCAAAGGTTTATCAAATTCCTGGATTTTTATCAATTAGGTTAAATGCTGTGTGCAAAGCCCTGTATCTCAAAGTAATCAACAAAGGAAAAAAACAGGTTTTAAAGGACCCTGTCATAGTATAAAAAACACACTGTAGTAAAGTACAGTTCCAATGCTTACCAGTACCACCTCTGTTGGCCTCAGTCTTTACAGTGGTGGCCAAGATCGTCAGCATCTGAATTTATCAGGTGTGTTGGATGCCTTTGTTTTCCCCTCTACATGATGTTGTTCCATCCAAAAGCCTCTACCATGTCCCTGCATTATTAGAATTATAATTTTCTTCTTTTTTTTTTTTTACGTTTTTTTCAGCAATACATTAAAGTGACACTAAACTCTAGATTAAGAAATATATTCCATTCAAGTATGTATTCCTAAAGCAGTATTATACCCAAAGCCATAAAATGTAATATGTTGCAGCTTACCAATCATTAGATGTGGTGGCTGCATTAGTTTTCCTTTTTTGAGCTTTTTTCTCTTTGCTTCCACTTGGAGATCTGGCCAGCAACACACCTCTGAATTACATAGTTACATAGTTAGTCAGGCTGAAAAAAGACGCAAGTCCGTCTAGTTCAACAAAGGCAAAAAAACCCAATAAAGCATGATCCAATTCGATCCAGTGGGGAAGAAAAATTCCTTCCTGATCCCCCGTGAGGCAATATGATATTTCCTAGATTAGCTACCCCCGGTGTTATTACCTCTAAGTATTAGTATCCAGTTATATATATGTAAGGAATACATCTACCTTTTTTTTAAAAGAATTTACTGAGCTGGCCAGAATAATTTCTATTTTACATTTTTACAGTGCTTACTGTGAAGAAGCCTTTGCATACATGGAGGTTAAATCTCCTTTCCTCCAGACTTAAAGAGTGCCCTGTTGTCCTCTGTAATGACCTGAAAGTGAAACACTCAACACCAACATCACTATATGGACCGCTTATGTATTTATACATGTTGATCATATCCCCCATTAATAACCTATTCTCAAAAGAGAATACATTCAGTTCCTCTACCCTTTCCTCATAACTGAGCTACTCCTTGCACTTTCTCTAGTCCATCGATTTCCTTTTTGTAAACTGATGCCAAAAACGGAACTGTTTATTCCAGATGAGATCTTACTAATGATTTGTACAGGGGTACAAAAACTGGTGAGCTGCAGTATAATACTTGTTTGGTTTTGGGTTTAATAATGCTTTAACTCAGAAAAAAAACTTCTATTGCTTTTAGATTCCTCCAAATGCCTTTTTTTTTGTTGTAGCTGTGAACTAACTTCCTGTTAGGGGGTGGCTACATTCATTCTCCATGGTCCTACTGTGTGTAGGAATGTAGCCACCCTCTTTTGCTTGCATTGAGAAGGACTATGGGATTTGTAGTGTTCGTAGACCAATACACAGGACTACAACTAGTGTGTACTGCTTGTTTCGAGCAAACTAAAAATGCAAAGGAAAAGAAGAGTTTTGGGAGTTCATGGAAAAAAATACAGGGAGGCAGAAAAACACAGTAAGAAGTACTTTCATAAAAAATAGATTACAGGGTCATTAAGTAGCGGATGTGTATTAATGATTTTGGAGATGAAGTGTCTTATAATTTTTTTATTTTATAATTTATTTTATTGGAATTTGGCCCTTCACCTGTATGAAATCTTATTTTCTCACATTTCTACATAAAGCCTTGATCTCCAGTCTGGTCATTCTGATATGAGGGAAAGGTATTTTAATGGTTGCACTGGGTGTACTTTTGTCTTTTTTCAGCCAGACTATCTATGTAACTATGTACAGATGTCTTAGAGGGTATGGTGTGAATCCCTCTGAAGTTCCATCTTCAGAACATAAATCATTGCAGTCTCCATGTATTCTTAAATTTAGTGTAGAACACTACACAATGTTAGCAGTAGTGGCAATAATATTTTGAAATACTCACCTTCCACAGCTACCCATTGCCCTCTGTGAGGCTCTTTATTCCCCTTATTATGCTGGAGACATCAACCAAGCACACACTGTCATTGCCATTCTATCTATCTATCCATTCAGTCTTATCCGACCCTTGGCGATTGCATGGACTATCACTCGTAAGCAACTTTTTCCATGAATTCTCTTAGCAATTATTTTACAGGGTAGGTTGCCAGGTCTTTCCCCAACCCCTACCATGCAGGAGATCCTGCATGGCCAGGGATGAAACTTGGACAAATTAGATAGGAGCCAATTAACCTACCAGCATGTCTTTGGAGTGTGGGAGGAAACCAGAGCACCTGGAGAAAACCCACACAAACACAGAGAGAACATGCAAACTCCATGCAGGAGGCGCCATGGTTGGGAATTGAACCCATGACCCAATTACTGCAAGGCAGAAGTGCTAACCATGAAGCCACTGTGCTGCCCGTCATTGCTATTAGTCACTTTATTAAAGGGGGAAATACTCCTACTGTAGGATGTCCATTGTAATGTGTGGTTTGGTTTTAGACTGCACATCCTTTATGAGCTTACCTGTTTTTCAGTGCCAAACTGGCCTGACTTGACTCTCGGTTATCTTTACTTATGCTGACCTTTTCTGTTGCTGTCGAGTTCTGATTTCTATCCTCCGTTCATACGTTTTCCCCCAGCAAATGTACTTCCTGATGCCAGCCCCTGGTTTGACCACAAATATCTCGTGCTACTTCCCCTAGCAAGTGAACTTCCTGACTCTAGCCCCTGGTTTGACCACAAATATCGCATGCTACTTCCCCTAGCAAGTGAACTTCCTGACTCTAGCCCCTGGTTTGACCACAAATATTGCCTACTACTTCCCCCAGCAAGTAAACTTCCTGATGCTAGCCCCTGGTTTGACCACAAATATTGCCTACTACTACCCTAGTGCCTTATCTAACTGCATGGCTTGGCCATTTTCCTGATTCTAACCATCCTTTTAGGCACTGACATTTTGTGTGTTTGGACTATGTCTATCCCCCTTTCTGGGAGTTGCTATTCTGTTCAGATTCAATAATCTGGCATGTTATAAACTGGGGGCACCTTAGTATTCAACAAGAACAGAATGCTTCTAATAGTGAATTGCCAGTAGTAGTCTTAGGATCTGAGAAAGCCACTGACCCGTACTGCTGGGTGGAGGAAAAATTAGTTTACATATACTTACATGGGTTGGAGATTTATGTACATTGGGTTATTATAAACCCCAGCCCAGCTTGCTCTCATATATACATATCCTGTCTTTTAGCTCTACCAAACAATATCCCTGTTCTGTTCCTTAAAAAGTTGTGTGTGGCTCCACCTTGCTTTCTGAAGTTCCTTGCCCTTTCCCTATACCCCACTCTGGTCTTTAAACTTAGCACTTCACAGGGCTTTTTAAATGCATCTTTTGGCACCATTCCTCCCCAGATGCTGGAAAGGTATGCATATCTTGGTTATTGTAAAGCCTTGGGGACTTAATGGAAACAATATTAATCCTTTCTTTACTCTACTGCTACAGCTATTATAAACACCCTGTAACACAAGTTGACGATTCTCGCAGCCTATTTACATTTGCTCTTGATTAATTACATTTAGCACACAGCTCCGAATAATTATTCATCCTGAAAAGATTTTTTTCTTCATTATTTGTCAATGAATAGGATTTATATGACCACAAGAACATGACCTTCGTGGGGTAATGTAATTTATATGGGTCGTTATAAGCTGTGATTTATTTTTATATACCTTACATTTATTTTAAAGCTAGTGCTAAATATATGTGGAAAAAAAATAGACGAAAAGGTGGTCTCTAAGGCTGCTGTAAATTTACAGCGCAAATTAAGAAATCTTACTGCCAGAACATAAATGGCCTTTATATGTCTTTTTTGTTTGTTTTTTTACTTGAGATGCATTTATTCCCCATCTGCATTCGGACAAACATACTTACTATCACACTAATGTATACCCTAGTCACAGATACAGCACTTGGATTTTCTACATTTGGATGTCAGGATACAATATGGAGGCTACTATGGCTTACAAGCTTTAGATCTGCCATCCTTGTCCTTGTGAATTACAGACCAAAAACAGGTATACAGAATATTTGTTCAACCCAAGTGTGTAAAGAAGCAAGGATCAGAAGCACAGGCAACTTGGCAATGTTGATTTCCCTATCTATTTTCTTACAGACTCTTTTGAAATGCATGTTTAATTCAGTAATAAACTATATGCTGTGATGGTGGAGATAGGTGATGAGGTAGGATGTGTTTGGTACTTGCATTAAAGTGTTACTAGCCCCACAACAGGAAAATCAGTCTGTATATGCAGTAAAGCATGCTTGTTATACTCACTGTGGAACCTAAGTGGTTAATCTTTTGCATTGTGTAAAAAGGCTGTTTGATCCTGTTTTCTCTGATCATCCCCTCCATTTTCTGTCCTCAATCCATCTGCCATAGTATAGAGCAGCAGTGGCAAGTCTGCACATGCCCTGTTTGGTGTGTATTGCTAAAGATTTTATTTTATTTTTTTGGGGGGGGAGGGTGCATGTGATTTGCACAGGGCCAATCAATGCTGTCCGGACAATGAGTCAGGGCTCATGCAGCCTCATAGGACAGTCAGAGGAGAATGAAAACTCCTCCTACAAGATTAATCAGTGCTCTGTTGGACAAGACTGCTAGATATTGCTGATGAAAAAAGGTATTATTTTTCCTAAAATAATTGCAATCCAAGTTATGTGTACTGTGGAGGACCAGATATAGTGCATGCAGAGTCCTGGGTTTAATAACACCTTAATACCATTTTATTGTGAAGTCTAATGTGAAACGTTGGCCATACCCCAATAGCACTTAATTCCAAAACTTTTGTCTTGGACCATTCTTTCAATATTCTAGTAGTTAGTGGGGTCAAATCAACATACAATTTGACTGTAGTGATGAAAACATTTGAAGGTGAAGAATGGAAATTTTTTTCTTCAACAAACAAACAAACATCTAACTAAATGTGAAACTTGTCTAATAAGTCTAGAATTCCTTTCAAATACCAGGTCTGCATCAAATTTTAAGGGTGTTCAAATGTAATTAGTCGACTCAAAGATCGCAAGAAAGAATGTTCTGGTGAACGATTTGTCTACAAACATTTAAACTAAAAAAGCAGCAATGTAAGATCAGCTTAAGGGTTTTTCTAGTCCTTTGTAACTCTATAATGTTTGCCTGGCCATGGCTGTGACTGAGATACATATAACACTGACTTTTCCAACTGTTATTCAGTATCCTAAAGCATTACCATAAGTGACACATAACTATTTCACAACTTAAACCTCCTAATATACTGTACTGTATAATATACCCATGGAAACATTACACCAAGCCTGGTAAAAAATCATTTGCAAAGTCGAAATATACTACACCCACAGCTACTCCTTTTTCTATGTTTATGCCACTTCCTCACAAAAAAATAAAAAAAATCAGATTTGTTTGACAGCTTTTGTCTTTCATGAATCCTTGCTGTCAATTGCCTAAAATATTGTTTTCTAGAAAAACTCTTCTATGTGGCCTTTATCAAACTCTCAAGTGTCTTTCTGACTATAAAAGTTAAACTAGCCAGTCTGTAGTTACTTGGTAAAGACTAATCCATTTAGCAACCTGTCATTCTTTTTGAGTTTTTGTTGCTTTGATTTCCTTTTTACATATTTTGTTTTATTCTTTGTAACTTTAAAATGATGATAATGTTCCTTCATTTTAATGTTTTATATGCCTTTTTCTTATTCTTTAATACATTTTTTTTAACTTTGGATGTGAGCCACATAGGTCTTATTCTTAGCCTTTTAAAATAATTGCCCATCGTCCAACATTATATATCTTATTGTTAGAGATAAAAAAAATTTGATTTTACTTAGCTTTATTGGGTTCCCACTTCTTGGTTCATTTTAGGTAGTGGTGACTTAGGTAGGAGGCTTTTTCGATGGATCATTGCTCTCTGTCCCAGGTGATTAAGAATTAATCAGATCCAATCAGCCAGTGCTGAATGTCATTGTATTGTCACATGTTTAAACTTAAAGTAGAACTAAAGGCAACACTTTTTGTTTTTACCATTTCAGATAGAGTAGGGGAGTATTATTACCTCTGTCAGTATATTTTTCCATTTGTGTCCAATTTTAAAAATTGCTCTTCACTTCCTATCCCTTAGCCAAAAATGGAATTGAAAATAAATCCCTCCAATGTGAGGAGATCCCTGATTATCACCAGGGTCCCCATTGAAGGATTTTCTCTCTCTGCTGCTGACAACCCACACTTTCAGTTTTGTTTTTTTTTTTTTCTTTTTTTGGTGACAATGGTCAACAGGACAAATAGGGTGAATCTCAATTATGGAGACACACGACAGTAATAAAAACCTCTAAAGTGGGGTTCCTATCTAAAACTCAAAAAATGTTTTGCATTTATTTGTACTTTAATTAATGGCTACACAGGCAAATAGACTTTTGAGGACAGTTTTTTTTTTTATTGAAAATCTGAAAATTTGCTAAATATTGTCTCCAACAAGCATCAGTGTTGAGCATAGTAGCTAATTATATTTCAAATGCTACTATTAATTTTAAAGTTAGAAAAGGGAAAGATATGATTGGTTGCTATGAGCAGCAAACTTTTACCTTTAGGCATTAGACCTATGAATCAGGTAGTTATACAATTACATAGGGTGACACAGAGATCTTGATTACCTCTAATGTTGTAAAATGAAATACTTGTAGGTATTCTCAGTGCTTCACTTTTCGTATTCCTCTTTCTCGCATTCTCTCTAACTTTTTCTCAGAGCAAAGATATCTCAGTTTCCCCATACACAGCAATGTGTTGACCAATTCCCCTGTCACATAATTAACTTCGACACCGACATCTATTCTTCCTCCACAGCTTTCTCTATAACACATGCCATTGAAGACTTTATTGTTGCAACAATGTAGTATAAGGCATAAAAAGTAACATGTTAAATTTATTGCTGCACAATGCAGTCATTGTGTGAGCGAACTGACCTTGGAACTGTGTCAATTTATTGGAGACTGTGAGAAAGAGGGTTAGTTACAGCTGTGGTAGCTGATTTACTGTGTCCTAGAAATCTGGCTGCTCCTGAAGACGGCACCTGGGATGTGAGCTGAAAGTAAAGTCAATGTTTCCCTGCTGTGAGGGGTGATTTTGTTGGGGTTTTAAGGGGAAACCTGCAAAGGTGAGTTAAAGGAATCCTGCATAGTGATATCATTTTGAAGTGTATGCAGTGCTTAGTGTTCTGTGGACTCAAAGTTGTACGCCTCTCAATTGTCTACTATGCCTGGAAAATTGTTACGGAGACATGGCATTGACCCATTGTGCATGGCAATGAAGTTGAAAGCCAGGTTAGTACCTTCACTGCGAGTGAAGTCGTGGTTCTTGAAGTAGTACTGAGGATCCTCCAGCAGTACCATAGTCACTATTTAATGTTGAATGTACATTAATATAGTCTGTGGCAGCGAAATCCCTGTACATACTGTATATAAGAGGATGACTACAAATGTAGGCCAGGCTGAAACACCCTTCCAACCCAATTTTACAGCTGAACGTTTTTCATTTGGTGAGCATGGAGGTGAGTATAAAACTCATTATAATCACCTAATTCTATTGCAGAAGTTTTTCAATCTTTGGAGGGTTTTGTTAACAAATGTTAGAATTATTTTGGTCACAGGACAAAATTCCTGATCATTTGGTTATGTTATTTGTGTTAAAAGGAAGTTCAGATTGGCTGGATATGCCCCTCAAAGATATTACATGACCAAATGCCAAGCATTTTATAGAAATTAGTCATTGTTTTAAAGTGCCCCAGGAGGTCCTACATCCTGGAGGTAATTCCCATCCCCTGGAACTCCTTACTCCAATCTCTTTGAGTATCTCCTATTCTATCCACCTTTAGGCTAGGTTTCGCACTAGCCTGTACTATGCATTCCAGTTTCAGGAGCAGGAATCGCATCGATACCACCCGCAGCTAAATTGAGCTGCTCTTGCGAGATTCAGGGATCTGCCATTCATTCTGAATGGCAACCACACGCATCTCCATCTGCAGTGTGATCTCAGGTGCGGGAACCTCAGGGAAAGTACATGGTCAAAAATACCATGTGGCTGCATTTTTAAAAAGGTGCATGCACCTTTTTTCTCAAATGAATGGGCTGCCGTGCCCGAGCAAACGCAAGCTGCACGGCCCGCACTAGTGTGAACTGAGCTTTAGGCAGTCCCTAAAAACCCATTTCTTTGGTGAAGTCTACCCTGTCTCTACCTAATAACTGAATGTTATTTCTCCCTTAGCTCATCCCCTACAGTTATTACCTTTTGCATCACTTGACCCTCCCTTTAAGGCCTCATGCATACTGGATATTTTTACAGCTGCTTCTAGGGGGAGTCTGGTATTTTTCTGGCCTCTAAACTCCCCTGCATGTTAGCCTATCTGTCCATGCACACATAACCTTTTAGAGGAGTTTAGAGGCATAGGCGTTTAAATGTAGGGAAAAGAAACCCACTTCCAGTGTGTCCAGGAGCGGCAGAGTTTTGGCAGAAAAAAATGCTTGTAAACGTGTCTAAATGCACCGTCAACGCTAGTGGCATTTAGCTCTTGAGCGTTAATTCATTTTAATGGCCTGAATACATTTTTTATTCTGGGCAATGAAATGAATCAAAGCCCAAATGCTTGAAGCAACTAAACATGACTAAATGTGTTACATACTTCTACAAGTGTCAGGCGGTTTTTCTGCCAAAATGCTGATGCCAGGAGCAAAGGTTTCTAGAAGACTCAAGAAAATGTCCTGTGTGTCTCAGGCCTTGGAAAGTAATCTCTCTTGTATTAAATTGTATTGTAACTGTACTGTCTGCCTTCATTTGTAAAGTGATGTGCAAACTGTTAGCGCTATATACATTCTGTATAATGATAATAATATTAATAATAATACATACAAAAATGCAGCTTTTGTTGCATTACTCATCTTCACTCCAGAGATGTACCCTATGGTACATCTTTTCCAGTTTTTCAGGTTGAATGATGCTTAGCGACATACTGTGAGTGCAGAATGTCAAAGTACCATGTACTGTAGCTTTTGATTGAAGGTGAGTAATGTGTTTTTGTTTTTTATTGCCTCTTGGGGAACCTTGAAAAAAAAAACTAGCTCTGAATTTGGCTTTAAAATATATCTAAGCCATTTTGCCTTTTGGGATAAAGCAGGTGTTAAAAGGTGTTAAAACCTCTGTCATTTTTTTTTTTTGCTCATTCATTGTCCCTCACACAATATGGGCATTTGGTAGAGAACATGTAATTTTGGCCTGGTTTTTATAATCAGAATTTTTTAATATAAATATTGTATAATTATCTTTCCATTCAGTAGGTGCACCTCTTGGCTCCTCCTCCTTTTCACTATGTTTAGCTGATTTACAGAAAAAGTTTGATGTTTACAGAGATCAGTAGCTCATAGTAGTATAACAATTGAATATGTAAATGTAGATTTAATATAAATGGTTAGATTCTCCACCTAAAAACCTGAAAAACAAAATAACATTAACCCAAACCTATTATTTTTGTATGTATTAAATGGTAGGGAAGGTTCAGTATTGGCATTCAGTACTCTTCAATTGTACTAATGATTGCTGTAAAAATAAGTCTGTAGCAACTCTTGAATCTTCATTTCTAGGATATGAAACAAAAGACCCATTCGCATAACGGCAGAAGACAATACCACTGCAGAGCTTGTTCCAGGGGAACCAGGGGATGTTGAATTAACACAATCTCCATAGACCTCATTTTCTCCCTAAAGCTCTATAGCAAGAACCGTGTGTGACACAATGTGGAACAGGAAATCTATAACCAATGACCTCTGAAGAATTAATGAATGGTTCACCTGAAAAATACCAAAGAATGGGAATTATTAATAATACATGATGGCTAGTTCAATACCATGTATAGAAGGAAATTCAATTTTTATCTAAGTTGTATGAAGACAAGAAGGCAGGGATTTTTTTTCCGAAGAGATTGATTTAGGATTCTCAGCATGAAGTGTGAGAGGCCTTATGGATTCTTTAAAAGACACAACAGAAATAGAAACTACAAAACAAAGTCAATATCTATTCCTCTCATAGCTGCACAAGTATACAGACCCAGGGAACAGAGCAGAGAAAACAAGACTTATGATACAATTATACTATTATGTTGCCGGGAAACAAATGATGTCGTTAGGGGGATTGAGAATGTTCTGACAACCTAGAGGTGCAGCGTGTGGATATTATTAAATAATAAAAAGACAGAGAGGGAGAAGATAACACTATCTGCCAAGCTGTGTTACAGAGGGAGTCGTTATCGTTCTCTGGACACCGCGTAGGAATCTTGAAATCACTAACAGATACATAGGGTTGCTTTTAATTGGCTTCTTGCTTGGACACATGGTAATACATGCCCTACATGTCAGCTTTGTGTTGCTTATTTTATGAAGTTATCCCATGTAAAAGTATGGCGCTAAGTTGACAAAGGATAAAGAAATATAAACACTATACAGGGATATATAGAAAGTGAGACAAGAACACTGAACTATGTATCAAAAATACATAGATGTAGTTTGGACATAATTTATTTTGAGACTGACCATGCATCATTTAAGAGAGCTCGCATAACAGTTTTGGACAGCAGAGAATGTTGAATGGTTTCTTGTTACTTGAGCTATAGAGAATTCTCTGACTTCTCTCAGCAAAACTTATCATAAGGGGAAAGGTTTGAGTTCACTGCTACCATGGATTTGAGGTGAATCCTGCAGGTTTGAGATTTGTGAATTTTTTTTACTAAAATGCACGGCATGGTTTTGAACTATGGCCAGCAGACTTAAAAGGGCCAATATGGGGTCTTTTAGATACACAGGGACTATAAAAGGAAGACATAGAGCAGCATAGTCCAGTGTACCTGTATTGTGATGCTGATTAGTAATATTCAAATCTTTTTTTCCTTTCTTTTGTTCCTAATATTGGGAGATTTTTGTCTTCCATTGTATTTTATGGTTACTTTGAGGTCAGTGGTCCCTTTTAGCTTCTGTGTGATATTGATAGGGCCTTTTTTAGGTGTGAGGTTCCTAAAGTGGGGTATTCACTTGTTACGTTCCTTTGCTGCATCATTTGAATGGACTAATGTGCAGATAAACCACCTCATGTTATATCACTCAGATTCAACTCACCTCCTATTCCCATAGATAAAGGTTTGGCATACACAAGTTAGGCCTATTATCCCTGACTAAAACTATTCTGCTACTGGCCAGTTTTACACGGTGTCTTCTGCAGTAGTAAGTCTTGTAGTAGGACCCAGGCCTATGCTCTTTGTCTCTAGTAAATTTGGGCCTAGCCTTGCTATTTAAATGTAAAGGTCATGCTGCTGAGCAATCTTTCACTGCTGTATCATCAGTTCCTAATGAGAGCTTGAAATTGGCTACCAAACAGAGCAGTGACAGTGGTGTGAGTTGGGGAGAAGTGAAGTGCTTTGAAACAGAGTGGTGGGAATGAGACTGAAGCTGTGTGAGAGGATCACCGGAGTGGGGATAAGGATCACTGGAGTGGAACTGTGTGTCCTGAGGACTTTGCTGGTATTGGTGGTATTGGGGTATTTTGAGCAACTGGGGCACTGTGAGTAATGTGAGCCACTGGTGTGAGCTTCTGGAGCCTGGAAGGGCTGTTTGAACAGTGAGGGGATGTAAGGAGTAAGGACCCCAGGGGGCTGGTGAACAGTGAGTGAGTGCAGGGAGTGAGGACACCATGGGACTGTGTAAATAGCGAGACGGTACAAAGAGTGAGGACACCGGGGGGAAACTGTGTGAGCAAGGAGCAGAGAGAGGATACCAACGGTGTGGAGGGATTGAGGGTGCTGGTGGGGAGCCGCTGAGAACTGAGAAGTACTGAGGAGTCACTGTGAATGCTGAGGGGGTCACCACTAAAAAATATTATTCATTTCTTCCTTGATTATTCTCATTATATTAGTGGGTAACATGTCCAACAAGAACATTGATGCAACTAGGTGCACATCCTGCGCCACGTATAAGTTCCTTGAACAACCATTCAAATACTGCTATAGTAAATGTGAGCAAGTTGTTTCCTTGGAAGCTCAGATCCTAAATTTAAGGAATCAACTGGCAACACTGCAAAGCATCACTAGTCTGAAAAAGAGTATGGTTCATACCCATCAGGTGCTGGCTTGAGCCAGTATAGGGGAAGGAGGTGATATGGAGGTGCAAGCACCAGAGGAGGGTAGTTGGGTGACAGTTAGAATACAGGGTAGAGGGAAAAGCATTAGAAAGACTTTTCCTCAGCTGACGCATCCCAATAAATATGCCCAGTTGTGAGATGTTGGGGATATCAGCTCAGGAGTGGCATTGCTGAAGCAGAGAACTTCCCCTAGCTGCCAGAGGAACACCTTCTCCAGTGAGGATGGGGGCAAAGTAACAGAAAAGCATAGACACATACTGGTGGTAGGTGACTCAGTTATTAGAAAGACAGTGTATCTGCCACAAAGACTGCAATCACCAAATAGTATGTTGTTTACCTGGCATTTTGATTTGACATATTGAGTATCAGATTGTGCGGTGGGGCTAGGGAGTACCCAGCTGTCATGGTAAATATTGATACAAATGGAAAAGTTAGAGGAAGATGGAGCACCCTAAAAATATATTGAGGTTTTAGGTACTATAATAAAGAAAAGCACCTCCAAGTCAGTATTCTCAAAAATTCTGTACCTTGAACCACACCAGAGAAGCAGCAGGAGCTTAGAGAACTTGAAAAGTGCTTGAGGACCTTGTGCAGGAAAGAGGGTTTTAGGTTCATGGAGAACTGGGCTGACTTTTCTGTCAATTACCGGCACTATAGCAGAGACAGACTGCACCTAAATGGGGAGGGTGCAGCTCTGCTGGGGAAGAAGATGGCCAGAAGGTTAGAGGAACTTTTAAACTGTGTGTTTGTGGGGGGGGGGGGGGATCAGAGGCTGCAGATAAGAGCAAAGTTGATAGTGTAACTAGAGTACCTAAGACCAATGCATGTAAGCTGGCAGAATCCTATTGCAGCCTTAGAACAAACAAGGAGAAAATAATATGTAGTTGTTGAATATTAGAAGGCATGTTCACAAATGCTAAAAGTTTGGTTAACATCACCAAAATCCGCACGTTCCTAACTCCAGAAACCACTAAACAGCTCATCCACTCCCTCATCATATCACGACTCGACTACTGCAACTCCCTCCTCACTGGCCTGCCTCGCCGCTGGCTATCCCCACTTCAGTCCATCCTGAATACGGCTGCCAGACTCATTCACCTTTCCAACCGCTCCGTTTCCGCCACCCCCCTCTGCCAATCCCTCCACTGGCTTCCGATTGCGCAACGGATCAAATTCAAAATCCTAACGCTGATGTACAAAGCTGTCCACCATACTGCCCCGAACTACATCACTGACCTAATATCCAAGTACCGCCCAGCACGCACACTCCGCTCCTCACAAGACCTCCTTCTCTCTAGTTCTCTGGTCTCCTCCTCCCATGCCCGCCTCCAGGACTTCTCCAGGGTGTCACCCATCCTCTGGAACTCCCTGCCCCAACCCATCAGATTATCACCTACTCTCCTCTCCTTTAGGCGCACCCTGAAAACCCATCTCTTCAGGGAAGCCTACCCCGCCCCCTGCTAACTTGCCGACCACCTCCACTCTTCCTACCACTCCATCCCCCACAGCTATCTCCTCCTGTGCCACCATCCCCTCCCTCCTAGATTGTAAGCTCGAAAGAGCAGGGCCCTCGATCCCCTCATGTTTTGCATTGTATTGGTATTGTTTTATCACATGTTCTGTTCCCCTCTGTAATGTACAGCGCTGAGCGAACTATTGGCGCTTTATAAATACTGTATAATAATAATAATAATAATTGTTGATACATGAGGAGGATTCTGACATTGTATGGGAATATCAGAAACCTGGTTTGACAGCTCACATGACTGGCTTGTGACTATCCAGGGGTATTCCCTGTATATGAGGGACAGGGTAGATAGAAAAGGGGGAGGGGTGGGTCTATATGTCAAGAACGATTTGATAGTGAATATAGTGGATGACATTGCTCATGGGGCAAGGGAAGAGGTGGAATCCCTATGGTTGGCAATTCAAAGGGAAGAAACAAACAGTTAATTAATAGTGGATGTATGCTACAGGCTCCCTAACCTAAAGGATTATGATTAGAGATGAGCGAATCGAACCAGGCGAACCGGAATTCGAGTCAAATTTCAGGAAATATTCGATTCGCGTCGAATCCGAAATTTTGCCTACTTCGGGTGCGCGAATCGAACATTTCCCGATCAGCCGGCAAAAGTGTCCCTGCAGTGAGCTCCGCTATTTCTGACAGTTCTCTGACAGAAGGAACACATGTTTAGCGGTTGAAACATTGTATCTATTAGTTTCCATTTAGGATACAGATGTTTCAACCGCTGTACATGTGAAGAAGCTGTCAGAGAACTGTCAGAAATAGAGGAACTCTGCACATACACTTTTTGCCGGCTTGGAATTATTCTTCTTTTCATCCTACTTCTTCTTCTTCTTCTTCTTCTTCATCCTCATCCTCATCCTCTTCTTCTGAGGATGAGGATGAGGATGAAGAAGAAGAAGAAGAAGAAGAAGAAGTAGGATGAAAAGAAGAATAATTCCAAGCCGGCAAAAAGTGTATGTGCAGAGTTCCTCTATTCTGCAGATACACTTAGAGGAGCTCTGCAGATACACTTAGAGGAGCTCTGCACATACACTTTTTGCCGGCTTGGAATTAATCTTATTTTCATCCTACTTCTTCTTCTTCTTCTTCATCCTCATCCTCATCCTCAGAAGAAGAAGAAGAGGATGAGGATGAAGAAGAAGAAGAAGAAGTAGGATGAAAATAAGAATAATTCCAAGCCGGCAAAAAGTGTATGTGCAGAGTTCCTCTATTCTGCAGATACACTTAGAGGAGCTCTGCACATACACTTAGAGGAGCTCTGCACATACACTTTTTGCCGGCTTGGAATTAATCTTATTTTCATCCTACTTCTTCTTCTTCTTCTTCATCCTCATCCTCATCCTCAGAAGAAGAAGAGGATGAGGATGAAGAAGAAGAAGAAGAAGAAGAAGTAGGATGAAAATAAGAATAATTCCAAGCCGGCAAAAAGTGTATGTGCAGAGCTCCTCTAAGTGTATCTGCAGAGCTCCTCTAAGTGTATCTGCAGAATAGAGGAACTCTGCACATACACTTTTTGCCGGAAACCGCTGTATGGAGGGAATGTCCCATAACTGTCAGAAATAGACTATTTCTGACAGTTCTGGGACATTCACTCCATACAGCGGTTTCAACCGCTGTATGGAGGGAATGTCATAGAACTGTCAGAAATAGACTATTTCTGACAGTTCTGGGACATTCACTCCATACAGCGGTTTCAACCGCTGTATGGAGGGAATGTCCCAGAACTGTCAGAAATAGACTATTTATGACAGTTCTGGGACATTCCTTCCATACAGCGGTTGAAACATTGTATCTATTTGTTTCCATAAATGGATCCATTTATGGAAACAAATAGATACAATGTTTCAACCGCTGTATGGAAGGAATGTCCCAGAACTGTTAGAAATAGTCTATTTCTGACAGTTCTATGACATTCCCTCCATACAGCGGTTTCAACCGCTGTATGGAGTGAATGTCCCAGAACTGTCAGAAATAGTCTATTTCTGACAGTTATGGGACATTCACTCCATACAGCGGTTGAAACCGCTGTATGGAGGGAATGTCATAGAACTGTCAGAAATAGACTATTTATGACAGTTCTGGGACATTCCTTCCATACAGCGGTTGAAACATTGTATCTATTTGTTTCCATAAATGAATCCATTTATGGAAACAAATAGATACAATGTTTCAACCGCTGTATGGAAGGAATGTCCCAGAACTGTTAGAAATAGACAGAAACTGTCACAGAACTGTCCTTCTTCTCATCCTTCTCCTTCTTCTCATCCTTCTCCTTCTTCTCATCCTTCTCCTTCTTCTCATCCTTCTTCTCATCCTTCTTCTCATCCTTCTCCTTCTTCTCATCCTTCTCCTTCTTCTCATCCTTCTCCTTCTTCTCATCCTTCTCCTTCTCCATCTTCTCATCCTTCTCCTTTTCCTTCTTCTCATCCTTCTCCTTCTGCTTCTCCTTCTCCTTCTTCTCATCCTTCTCTTTCTTCTCATCCTTCTCCTTCTTCTCATCCTTCTCCTTCTTCTCATCCTTCTTCTCTTTCTTCTCATCCTTCTCCTTCTTCTCATCCTTCTCCTTCTTCTCATCCTTCTCCTTCTCCTTCTTCTCATCCTTCTCCTTCTTCTCATCCTTCTCCTTCTCCTCATCCTTCTCCTTCTTCTCATCCTTCTCCTTCTTCTCATCCTTCTCCTTCTCCTCATCCTTCTCCTTCTTCTCATCCTTCTCCTTCTTCTCATCCTTCTCCTTCTCCTTCTTCTCATCCTTCTCCTTCTCCATCTTCTCATCCTTCTTCTCCTTCTTCTCATCCTTCTCCTTCTGCTTCTCCTTCTCCTTCTTCTCATCCTTCTCCTTCTTCTCATCCTTCTCCTTCTTCTCATCCTTCTCCTTCTTCTCATCCTTCTCCTTCTTCTCATCCTTCTCCTTCTCCTTCTTCTCATCCTTCTCCTTCTTCTCATCCTTCTCCTTCTTCTCATCCTTCTCCTTCTCCTTCTTCTCATCCTTCTCCTTCTTCTCATCCTTCTCCTTCTCCTCATCCTTCTCCTTCTCCTTCTTCTCATCCTTCTCCTTCTTCTCATCCTTCTCCTTCTCCATCTTCTCATCCTTCTCCTTCTTCTCATCCTTCTCCTTCTTCTCATCCTTCTCCTTCTCCTCATCCTTCTCCTTCTCCTTCTTCTCATCCTTCTCCTTCTCCTTCTTCTTATCCTTCTCCTTCTTCTCATCCTTCTCCTTCTCCTTCTTCTCATCCTTCTCCTTCTCCATCTTCTCATCCTTCTCCTTCTCCTTCTTCTCATCCTTCTCCTTCTTCTCATCCTTCTCCTTCTCCTCATCCTTCTCCTTCTCCTTCTTCTCATCCTTCTCCTTCTCCTTCTTCTCATCCTTCTCCTTCTCCATCTTCTCATCGTTCTCCTTCTCCATTTTCTCATCCTTCTCCTTCTTCTCATCCTTCTCCTTCTTCTCATCCTTCTCCTTCTCCTTCTTCTCATCCTTCTCCTTCTCCTTCTCCTTCTCCTTCCTGATCTCCAAGGGCATTTAAATTAAAGGTACAGTGTTCTGCACTAATTTAAAGGCTCTCTGAAGCCTAGAAACCCTTTTTATAAGCCATCTTCGTAGCGAAGAAATTCGCATCGAATCGAATTTCATACTGGAATTCGCCGAATCAGCCGAATCGAATTTTTCAATACTTCGCTCATCTCTAATTATGATCAGTGACTGACCTTCTTTCACAGTTACAAATGGTGGGGAGGAAAGGCAATGTTATTATTATGGGGACTTCAATTATCTTGATATTGACTGGGTAGACAGAACTACTCAGTCATCTAAGGCAATTGGTGGACTCCCCAACTAAATACTTTGTCGGACCGCCTAATTACAAACAACACAGAGGTGTATGCAGAAGTAAGGGATACCTTAGGAAACAACAGTCACAGGGTAATTACGGTCACTGTAAACCATAGGGAAAGGAAACAGGAGGGTAGGACAAGAACATTGAAATTCAAAAGAGTCAACTTTACCATGCTGTTTACCAGTACACAACATTAAATGGGATCAAAATCTAGAAACAAAGAACACTGAAGAAAAATGGTAGTGCTGAAGGGACATAATAAATACTGGCATTAAAGTTAAACTTAGGTGGCTAAATTCTAATGTAAAAAGGCATATTAACTTGAAAAAACTTTAAAAAATCTAAGGCCGAAGGGTCACTGTCGACATTCCAACGTTACAAAGAACGCAATCAGAAATATAAGAGTGCAATCAAGGCAGCTTAAATAGACCATGGGAGACACACAGCGAGTTCTGAGTATATTGATACTGATTGCAGGAGCATGTCCACAGGGTGGTGATAAATAGCATATTTTCTGAATGGTCTAGAGTTGTAAGTGGGGTACCCCAAGGTTCTGTCCTGGGACCAATTCTGTTAAAAGTTTTTCTAAAGTCAAAAGGTTTTTTTACTTTTATGCATTACCTGCGTTAAAAGAGAAGCTTAGAGTTTTGTTTTTTGTTTAGAAATTATACTGGATGCTCTCTGTTTTGCCTGCTCACTGGAGCACTGGGCTGTGGCTCGGGCTCTCAGTGGATTGCTGAGAGGCTCAGCCAGGTGCCAATTCATGAATCTGGGTGGATCCTGACTTTGAAGTCAGATTCTTTCCCCAGTCTGGACAGTGGACTTCAATCAGCTGCCGGCTGAAAATGGGTCACAGGAGTGCAGAACGAACTGCACTCCTGTGATCCACAAGAGAGGTACAGCCAAATGAGCTTTGACTGTAATTCTCCTTTAACCTCCCTAGCGGTCTGTCCATATTTCTGTGTTCAAAGCAGTATATTTTTTTGCATGGAAATATGTATTTTTTTATTGTAGGCCTGTCATTTTTAGGAATAACTCAGTGAAATCTGTCCGAACAAGAGTCTAGTAAACATCCCGGGTATGTTAAAATTTGAAACACGAAATCATAAATTATGATTTATTAAATAATCATAAAACATAATAATATAATAATAATACATTTAATTCAATAATATAATCAAACCAAAAACACTGAAATTTGAAATATAGTGCCAAGTTCGCACATCATTGAGCAAAGACGCAGAATCGTTTTCAGTGTCTGATGACAAATTTCCCCACGAATCATTATCACTCAATTCTGCAAGTAGTTCTAATTTACTATCGCTGTTCTCTAGCTGGTCTAAAAACGCTTTTGACCTAAAGGGACGCTTTTTGGACGCCATGGACGTTTCTCAGTTTCCAGGCAGAAAGAACAGTAATAATGTAGGCAGGGCACAGGACAAAGCACTCGGGACAAAATGTATGTGAAATGGTTTGATACAGTAATGTTTTACTATGTGATTTTAGTGAATTTAGTGAATGTCTCTTTTTGTCATTTTCAAATTTCCCGCCATTCCGTCCCCGTACGTCCCAACGTCGCAGGGAACGGAACCCAGATGATAGATGCCGGCATCCGCCGGAGGACATTATAGGGGACACTGCAGGAGGGACACCGTGGGAGCGCAGGACAAGGTAAGAGAAGAAGAGATCCCGTAGCAGTGCCGCATGGTAAGCCTGAGTGTAGCTCGGGGTTACCGCTTGTGGTGCTGAAACTTTACCCCGTGCTACACTCGAGAACTCCGCCAGGGAGGTTAAGATAAAGAAAACCTTCCACTTGACGTTTCTTTTCTCTCCCCATAAATACTTACCTAAGTTCTCTGTCATTCCATGTTGTGCCCAACTGCAGCACTGCTGGTCTCTCTCCCCACTCTCAAAGGACAGACAAACAGCAGCAGGAGCCATTGGCTTCTGCTTCTGTCAGTCAAATCCAATGAGGAGGGAGTGGGGAGGGCATGTCTGAGTTTCACTGTGTGTGTTTATGGATGCACAGCTTGCTATGGAGAATTATAGGACAGCACTGGTGGGGTCCCCAAAAGAGGAGGTAGGGGGCCAGTCTGTACAATATCCTTGCACAAAGCAGGTAAGTTTAAACCTCATTTTTAATTTTAGGTAAAAAAGGGAGCTTTTATTATCACTTTAACTTGTTTATAAATTATTGAGGTTGGTATAAATAGTTTACCCCTCCCCCTTGACCTGTGCCCCAGTAGAAAGCCACTTTCTATGGGCATACTACTGCATGCTTGCTCCATAAGACACATAGAGCCGTGGCTTAGCCCTACCCCCATTCTCTTCTTATTGGCTCACTGACTGTGATTTACAGCAGTGGGAGCTATTGGCTCCCGCTGCTGTGTCTCAGCCAATGGCTCCTGCTGCTGTGTCTCAGCCAATGAGGAGAGAGAGATCTGGGACAGCCAAGGCTCCTGTGCACATTGTTGGATCGAGAGGGGACTCAGGTGAGTATTTGGGTGGGAGGGGGCAGTGGGAAAAACAGCACACAGAAGGTTTTTTACCTTTGTGCATAGAATGCACAAAGGTAAAAAAAAACTTCAGCCTTTATAACCACTTTAAAGGCATCTCACAAACTCGTAATTGGAAGGGCTTTTATTTTTCCCATATTGCCCTTGAAGAATGAAAATAAGGACCCTCTCTCCACTGCATGCAATTTTTAGCTTCTTTTTTTTTTGCTTTTTTTTTTGTGGTACGGCCCAGTTCCCCTTGTCATTTGCTTGACAATCCCTTGCTTATTAGCCTTGCAAATGGTCAGAACTGACTTTCAAGATTCACCCCCCACCCCCTCCAGTCCCATAGACATTAATGGGGTTTGGCTTAAAGTTCACATATCGGTCACCAAAGATCCATTATCTCCTGCGATCAAAGACTCAGATCAAACGGGCATTAGTAACAAACAGCGTGTTCATCTGCTGGTGATCAGAGGTTGTGCAGCTCTATCATGAAGCTGGGAAAGCTTGATAAAACTGTAGAAGAGGATGAAAGAAAGAGCGCACAAACCTTGCGCATTACCTCGATAAATGGTGACTAATTTTATTTAGGAAATATACTCACAAAAGTGACGGTAAAACAGGCATAGGTTAGCCATAAAGAACCAGCAAACACAAATGCTCCTGCGCTTGGGGATGGACTCGATGCTACAACCACATTAAGAATGTCCTGGAACATGCACACCTTGCTGCCCTCAAATGGACCGGGGGAATCCAAATATACTGAATGGGGAAAGAACAAAAAGAGGGCGCACAGGCTTAGTGCATTACCATAAAAAATGTTTAATAAAAAATAAAGTAGGTGTTGTACTCACAAACGACAATATAGTCAAGGCACATCATAGAAGAACAGCTGGATCAACACCGCGCTGAGTAACAGTCCACAATAGGGAGTTTAGACATCCAAAAGGCTGACGCGTTTCGAGGACTTGCCTCTTCCTCAGTGGCTCTTTTGGATGTCTAAACTCCCTATTGTGGACTGTTACTCAGCGCGGTGTTGATCCAGCTGTTCTTCTATGATGTGCCTTGACTATATTGTCGTTTGTGAGTACAACACCTACTTTATTTTTTATTAAACATTTTTTATGGTAATGCACTAGGCCTGTGCGCCCTCTTTTTGTTCTTTCCCCATTCATAGGTTAGCCATAATCCACACAGGGTTGCAGGTAAATCCAAAGGGGGGGGATAGAAGCTACGCGTTTCGAAGGACGCTACCTTCTTCATCAGAGCTGGGTTTGGCAGATAGAAACTTCAGTATAGCAGAGTTCCCATGGCAAGGAAACATTCAGCCACTGAGTGTCAGTATTACAGCAGTCAGAAGAATATGAAACAAGGTTAAAATTACCCAGTTGGGTCACTTTGCAAAACAAAAGAAAAGGGGGGCTCAATTTGGATTTTAAATATGCTATGTAAAATTAGAGGTATGCGTAGCAATGGATTGGCACCATACCATGTGAGATGAGAGCTGTATCTACATTCCCACAATATTCAATATGTTACTTTTGTAAATCTGTCTATAAATGGCATATCAAGATAGATCAAGAAGATGTACTGCTGGCACTGAGGTTGGCAATACTTCACAAGAAGTCTTCATTTACATTCCACTGTATCCAGGATTGAAGATAATCTGCAATTTGAAACAGGTCATTAAGCGTGGTACATTTAATGGAGATCTTTTATAAAACAATGTTTCTGCTGATAAGGAAAAGTGTAACATTTAATATTTTATCTGACTTTGTGTTTCCTCTTTTCAAGGTATTGTTCCACCTTTGGATGCATTCTCAATGATAAATGCATATGAATATAACATACATTTTAACATTGTTTTTTGCATTTTGTTTTACATTGTGGGAGTAAAGAACTTGTCGAAAAGCGTGTGGCCTCTAAGCCTATGCAATGTAAATTCCAGCGTACTTCCCCCACCCAAAAAGCCAAGGTGCTGCATACAACCACTCCAAGAATAGTGGTGCACAGCTGTACTTGGGTATATACCCATGCTCAAATGTAAACACAAACAAGAAAGCAAGCGCTAGAAATCCAAAGCTGCTGTAGCACCGAAAAGGTAACCAAATAAACCTTCCAAAATTACTGATAAATAATAGGTGCAGCACTAGAAAGACTTAAATGACTCTTGAACTGGTATACGTGATAAAGTGCAAATATAAAGTGCTAATGCAATCATCAAAATCAGAAAATATATATATATATATATATATATATATATATATATATATATTGCTGCCCCAGAAAAGTGACAATAATAAATAAATAAAGTGACTGTTAGTGCTGATAAAGTGACAAATATAATTAAGCAGCTAACAATTGCACAGATATGACCATTCAATGTCCATAAAGCGACAAAGTGGAGATCAAGGTGAACGTGATCACACTATGTGGTGTCACAATAAAGTGACTGCTAGTGATGATAAAGTGACCAATGTAGTAAACAGATAACAATTGCACAGAAACAACAATATAATGTCCATAAAGTGACAGAGTGGAGATCTGGGTAAGTATGATCTCAAATACGGTGATCCACACGCTATACTGATTCAGTGATGTGCCAGGTAAGTAGTAGAATTACGCACTCACCAGATTCGTAATAATAATACGCATGTACAGATATACACTGTGGTCAGCCGGAGGTCCCTTTAAGGATGTATACAGCCTGGTCTGGAATCCCCTGTGGGTTGGTAAGCTCATAAAGAGCCCAAAGAAAGGATGCCAATAGCGACTTACTCGAGGCTCCGGCGGCGTGACGTCACGGCGTACAGCTCCTCCTTGACACATTTTGTGCAAACGCACTTAGTCATCACCTGACATCTGACAACTGTATATATAGCGTATTTGGCGCATGCGCATTTTGTGCATGCCATTTTGCTGTGGATCAGACTGCACGCACGCGTGCGCAGGCGCCATTTTCTAATAGATATTTCACACATATGTCACACAAGTCACCTATATATATATTAAAATTAAAGGAACACTCTTGAAAGCACATCAGATCTCAATGGGGAAAAATATCATGCTGGATATCTATACTGATGATATGGACTGGGTAATGTGTTAGGAACGTAAGGATGCCCCATCGTTTGATGGAAATTAAAATTATCAACCTACAGAGGACTGAATTCAAAGCCCCCCCCCCCCCTCGAAAATAAAAGTGAAAAAATTATGCATCAGAGCATGCTTGTAATGAGAAAATGGATGGTGCCTGGGGTATTCCTCCCCAGATCTGGATCAGTGCATCACTGAGCTCCTGGACAGTCTGAGATGCGACCTGGTAGCGTCGCATGGACCGAAACATGATATCCCAGAGGTGTTCTATTGGATTTAGGTCAGGCCATTCGATGGTATCAATTCCTTCATCCTCCAGGAACTGCCTGCATACTCTTGCCACATGAGGCTGGGCATTATTGTGCACCAGGAGGAACCCAGGACCCACTGCAACATTGAAGGGTCTGACAATGGGTCCAAGGATTTCATCCTGATACCTAATGGCAGTCAGGGTGCCATTGTCTAGCCATTGTCTTTAACCCCTATCGTGTTTTTCCAGCTGTATCCCATTGAGAAGACCTCCCATCACTTTCTATCCCACAGCCAAAACAGGAAGTGAGAGGAAATTTCTCCAAAGTGAAGAAAACCCAGGTTATTACCAGGCTCACCAGATCTAGTGTTCCCCTTGGAAGATTTTCTCTCTATTTCTGCTCTGGGGACCAAAAAAAATTTGTGATTTTCTTTCACTTTTGGTGACAACTGTAAACAGGACAAATAGAGAGAGTGAATCTCCCTAACAGGCCACATACAGCAATACAAAATTGACAAGTGTTCCACTCCACCCCATCCAAATTTAAAGAAAACCTATGACTTTAGTTATACTTAAAATTAGAACTAAAAACAAAACTTTTACTCAGGATTTTTGTTTTGTTTTCTGTGTCCCATTAGAGAGATGTCCATTCATTTCCTGCCCCATAGCCAAAACAGGAAGTGAAAAATAATCCCAACAAAGTGAGGGAATCAGTGGTTGTAACAAGTGTCACCAGAACTAGTGTCCTTACTGGAACATTTACCCTTTATTACTGTTGTGTAGACAACTCAAAATTTTGTTTTTTTTTCTTTTACTTTCACTTTTGATGATAACTGTAAATGGGACAAATATAGAGGGTGCATCTCCCTAACAGGGACACAGACAGCAATCAAAACTCAACAGGTATTCTAATCCCTCTCCATGCTGTCCAAAATGAAAAAAAAAAAGTTTTTGTTTTGTTATTCTGTAACTTAACAGTAGATTTTTAAAATTGAGGCTTTGTCCCCTTTTTTTTATTTAGAAGGGTTCATCAGGTTTATCTTTGATCTGCAGGATTCAGATCACTAAACAAAATTTTAATATTACACAAAGATAGCCCAAGTAAATACAAAACGCAATTTTTAAATTATGATTTCATTTATTAAGGGAAAAAAGTTGCTCAAACCTGCCTGAAAAAAAGGAATTGACCCCCCCCCCCCCCCCCGCTAAATAATAAATGAACTGTGATTGACCACAATTTTTGGAAAGCTGAGTTAATTTTCACTTGCCACACCCAGGCCTGATTACTAACAGACTTGTTGAATCAAGAAATCACTTAAATAGAAGCTGTCTGACAAAGTGAAGCATGCTAAAAGATCTAAAAAAGCAGCACATCATGCCGTAATCTAAAGGAAATCAAGAACAGATGAGAAACAAAGTAATTGACATGGATCAGTCTGGAAAGGGTTACAAAGCCATTTCTAACGCTGTAGGACTCTAGTGAACCATGGTGAGAACCATTATCCAAAATGGAGAAAACTTGGAACGGTGGTGAACTTTCCCAGGAGTGGCCAACCTACCAAAATGACTCCAAGAACACATTGATAACTCATCCAGGGGGTCATAAAAGAACCCAGAACAACATCTAAAGGACTGCAGGGCTCACTTACCTCAGTTAAGGTTCATGGCTCAACCATAAGAAAGAGACAAAGCAAAAATGATATCCATGGAAGAGTTCCAAGAGTTTGGCCACTGCTGGCCAATAAGAACACAAAGGCTCGTCTCACATTTACCAAAAAAAATCTTGATTATCCCCAAGACTTTTGGGCAAATATTCTGTGGACTGATGAGACAAAAATTGACCTTTTTGGAAGGTGCTTCCGGTTACATCTGGCGTAAAACTAACACAGCATTTCATAAAGAGAACATCATACCAACAGTCAACCATGATGGTGGTAGTGTAATGGTCTGGGGCCACTTTACAACTTCAGGACCTAAATGGCTTGCCCTACCTGATGGAACCATAAATTCTGCACTCTACCAGAAAATCCTGAAGGAGAATGTCCAGCCATCAGTTTGTGACCTCAAGCTCAAACGCGGGTTATGCAGCAGGGTGTAATTACTTTTTCATATAGGGCAAGGCAGGTTTGGGCAGCTTTTTTCCCTTAATAAATGAAATCATCATTTAAAACTGCCTTTGTATTTACTTGGGTTATCTGTGTTTAATATTAAAATGTGTTTAATGATCTGAATCATTTAAGTGTGACAAATATGAAAAAAAAAAAAATCAGGACAGGGCAAATACTTTTTCACAGCACTGTACAATGCTCTCGTCTTGTGTGGCTCATAACTGTGCTTCTTGAACAAAGTTTGGATCTCTGTTTTAAAACAGTATATTTTAAGCAAAAAAACTCTGAATAAAAATCTAAATTGCATGCTTAGTGTTTATGCTATATATTCTGGTCTATGTAATAATGCAGTATTATAGCTTTAGGTGGAAAAATGTTCACGTGTCTAAATAGAGAAAGAAAACAAGTCAGACCACCATCAGTATGGTACAGCACAGATGTTCTGACTCTTCCAGAAGGAAAAAAAATGAAGCCTGGATATGAACGTTGGCAGAATGGATGTCACAAATATTTCTGTAGTCAGCACCAGCGCTTCTGTGTGCAGCTGTGGACTGAATTTGTCAAGGCTTGTCACAGAGTGGTGGGATCTGTTCTAAAATACAACAGAAAATGTGAGCATTCAGAGTCTGTACTGTAGTCTACATTTTTCTTTGTGAAAACTTTCGTAACTGTAATTTAAAGTGCCAGTTAAAATGTTACTAAAGGAAGTAGAAAAATGACATATGATGCAGTCTGTCAATAGCATTAATAAAGCAGTCTTTGTATTTTTAAGTTCCTTAATAACTTAATTTTTTAACCTGTTCGTGCTGTTTTTCCTAACTTCCTTTAAAAGACCAAGCTTTCCAGCAAAATAGGCAGAGGATTAAGACGAACCAATTAGCACTGACAGAGGTGCTTATAATGGTAAGCTTTTATTCTTTAAGTTAAAATATTTATCACAAAAGGAAGAAAACAATTTCTGTAACTGCTGAAAACATGTTAGCTGGAGCTCTGCTTTAATTTGTTAGTCACTTATGTAAAATCCATCCTAAACTCCTATGGTCTGAAAATCAGCCGGTTGAGCAGCAACTAACCAAATTTTGGTAATTCTAGTGCATGTGTACCTCTGTCTGTTCAACAGAAGCTGGTCTAACAACCAACTTCTGTCAAACCGTCATGTTGGAAAACCATCATTTGATCAGCACTTGCAGCCAACAGCTGCAGGGCTGATCAGTGTATTTTGATGGAAGGGAGCTGTCAGAATACAATAGTGCAGCGGAGGAGATCCCTGCATCCACAATGCTTGTGTGGATATGGGTTTAGTACTACCCCCTTAGGAGTTGCAATAGATTTGGGTCCCCCTATAGCCCTGCACTGACAGGCGACATGCATTTTCCATTCAGACTTGCATCCAGGAGACAGTGACCAGTCCTGGAGACTGTTTTGATATTTTATAATAAAACTTGGATAGGGTAAGGGATGTACAGGATGCCCAATGGAAGTCTGGAAAACAAAAATCCTCTTCTGGAGAGCTATCCAGCCCAGGGGCGGACTGACCATTTGGAAACTCGGGAACTGCCTGAGGGCTCGGGGTCAGTAGGGGGCCCCATGAAATGCCCCTGGTACCTTTTTCATAGGCTTTTTTTAGTTTGGGCAAGGACACAGGGCCCCATGATCCCCTATTGCCCAGAGGCCCCATGAGTTGTCAGTCTGCCCTTGATCCAGCCTCTCTTGAAGTTCCACCCCAGACCCCAGATCTTCCTTAATCCAGCAGCTCTGGGTGAATCCCTGGGCAGGGGATGAAGTGCCAGCCAATACAGTGTGAATAGTCCCGGGTAAAAAGCAAATCCATTTTCCCTCCAGAGTGTTCATTCCACTTACTGGCCCAGGGGGTGAGGTTCACTCACTTGGTCCCTCACCTGTGCTCCTGGTGGGTCGGTGGCTGTTACCAGGCCCTCCAGCTGGGCCTCTCCTTCCCTGCTGAAATTAAATTTACTGACACAACACAAAACATTTACTGACAGAGCAAAGTTTTTACTGACACAACACACAACATTTGCTGACAAAGCCACATTTTTTGCTGACATTTTAAAAAGTTAGCCAAAATTACTGAGTTCAAAGCAAATTTCAATATTTAGCTATAGACATGTAGCTAGTGTGATTAGCAAGGTGCCCAAGGTATAACAATGGCAAAAAACATATTTCTCATTTTACCTGAAGGTAAGGTTAATATGACCCAACATTGAGTTCCGCCTTACATCAGAGTCGGCAGGGTTCTTCTTTACAATAAAAGGAGGAACTCTGCAGACCCTAATGTAAAAGGGAACACTGTGGACTGTGATATAAAGGAGAACTCGGTGGAGTCTGATGTAAGGGGGAATGCTGTGGACTCATGTGTAAAGGGAAACTCTGTTGTAAGGGGGTCTCCCCCCTTACACAAGAGTTCACAGAGTTCCCCTTTGTCATCACAGTCCCTAAAGTTGTCCTTTATATCAGAATACACAGAGCTCCCCTTTACATTAGAGTCTGTAGGGATCCTCCTTAGAGTGTAAGAGGAACTCTGAGGACCCTGCTGTAAAGAGGAACTCTGATTTAAAGGGGATGACTGTGGACCATGATGTAAGGGAGGATGCTGCGAAATGGGGAACTCCAATTTAAGGTGGTCTCTGATCATCATAGCCCTCCTTACATCAGAGCATCAGAGTATACAGTGTTCCCCTTCACATCACAGTTCCCTCTTACATCAGGGTCTGCAGCATTACCCTTTACATTAGAGTTCCCCTTTACATCAGGGTCTGCAGAGTTCCCCTTTTCACTGTAAGGGGGAACCCTGCAGACTCTGATGTAAGGGAAACCTCTGTGGACACTGATTTAAGGGGAATACGTGGAATAGACCACCGCAAAGTGAATACAATAAGGTGGGGGGGTTACTGATAGTGATAATGATAGATTTATATCAGTGTCCCCCCTTACCTTAGTGTATTCATTCCCCCTTACATCAGTGAATCAGTGAACTCCCCTGCCCACCCCATCATAGTCTTTGTGTGGCCGTTAGAGGCTGGAGCTGACCCCCCCCCAGTCTCCACACACTGTTGTCCTGATTACAGCCAGGTGATAACAACTCGTGGCTGCGGTGGGTGGCAGGCGGTGATGCTCCTGCTCCCAAGTCCCTCCCAGCTCCCCCTCCAGTAATTCATAAACGGCACCAAGCAACATCCTAACAATGTATGCAGTTTTCATTCAGAAATGTTTATTCGTTCCAAATTTGAATGTTCAGTGCAATTACATTTTGAAGTTCCTTCCCACAACTTTCTTCCTTCCTTGTCAATTCATCAAATGTACAGAGAACTTTCAAACAAATGCTCATATGAACGTTTGCTTGAAAATCTACTGGTCTGTTAGTGAATTGCCAGTTTTGGAGTGACCTGATCAGCACAGGGTCATTTTGTATGTTAACCCTTTGAGGACCGTAAGATTTTGGAACACCAAAAGAATCCATTTTTTTTTGTTTTTAAAGTTCGTACACTTCAGTTGCTGTAACTAAGCCATTTCATGAAATAATTGGCAAAAAGCTAGATCCATTTGTTGTTTGTTGATAAGAACTAATATTTTGACTCAAACCAAAAAAAAAGAGTTTTAAGTTCTTAATCAGATGATACACGCAATTAAAAACATGGGACAAATATGTCCCTTGGTCCTCAAAGGGTTAATGCATACCTGTAATAGAAGAAGCAGTATACTTACCTTTCCAGAAGCTTACTTATTGCTATGCCATATCTATGCTTTTTGCTTTCTGCTATAAATATTCAAGCGGTTCATCCAGCGGTTTTTGAGCTAAAAAAAAATGCTAGTGTGCATGAAGCCTTAAACTGATTCTATGACTTTAACAGATTAAAGATTACTAACCCAGAAAAAGCATGAAACCAGTGAAAGCAGAACTCTTGCGCGTTGTAAAAAATGATTAAAGTGGTATTAAACCCAGAAACTAAATTTAATATATTGCAGCTTACCTTTTCTCGAATGTGGTTGTAATAGTTTTCATTTTTCAGCTTTTTTTCCCCTCTTTTTTCACCTGGTAATCAAGCCAGTAACACTTCCTGTCTTAGAGTGCGTCAACTCTGGATGAAGGAGCAATGGAACAATGGTGACAGCAGAATTGTCAGATTGTCATTCCATTGTGTTAGATGCACTTGATTTAGATGGACTTGATTAAAACACTAACATTTTTAGGCAGTTCCCTCATCATTTTTTTTTCTTTTGGGATAAAGGTTTTACATAAATGAATAAAAGCTGATCATTGTAAGCACCCCTGTCAGTGGTAAAGGGTTTGTCTCAACCGTCTAATTACCACTTTTGCTGGACAGCTTGGGCTATTAAATTAGCTTGAAAAATAACAGACTTATTGGCTGGACCACCAGTTGAAAATAAAGGGAAAAAGGTTTTTTAAAAAAGGGAAATTAATGCAGCTACCACATCTAAGGATTATTAGGCTGCAATATATTTTTCTTTTTTTGTTGTGATTTGTACTGCATTGAAGCCAGAGTGTTTTTGTATCCTACAACTTTCCTTCAGGGATGCTTTGTCATGTGTTCCTTCATGTATTTTACAGCGTAAGCAAAAAATTAAAAGAGGACCTGTTCACGTCAAAGCATTTTCTTGAGGTGCAACAGAAAAAAGTTTTTGTCTAAGATGCATAGTGGGTGTGCTGACCTGCCCATTTGAGTCAATATAATTTTTTCATAAAATACACATCAAAGTAATGCAATTACAGCACAATCTTATGGTTGCTTTTCATGAAAATTGATGTTTTCTTATTTATATAAACATATATGGCTGCACAAAATAGAAGACATATTTGTCAAGGAAGTAGTTGTCCTTCCAACAGCTTGATTTCTTTATAGATAGACATTCTTTTCTGGATAAATCCTTTTATTATTGATTTTTTTTTAAAGGCCCACACAGGGAAAACGGCTGCTTTTGCCAATCGTTTCTCATTCTCACTGCATTTAACTAATAATTTCAGGAGTTACTGAGTTTATAGTTATCTTTACATAAATCCTAATTCAATCCAATTTAATGCGGAGTGCATATTAATATAGGAATGTTCTTTACTTTAACATTGTTATATTTTTACTTTTTGTGTAAAGATTGTTATTAAACCTCCAGTTTTCTATTTTGGTCACCAAACCCAAAAATGCTTTTAGGAGGACCTAAGGCAGCCAATATCTACATTCACTGCATTTGTAGCTGCACTGCCAAACAAATAAATTATTTTTCTATTTCCTTTCTTTATATAAATAGGAAACTATTTTTCTTTGCTTTGGTTTTAAATCAGTAGACAAAGAATGCCAAATATTTACATAACTCAGTAAACTTTTGTTTGGGACTCCCAGTTTTTTCACTTTCTCTTTAGTCAGTGGAAATCTAAATACTGTGTATATATATATATATATATATATATATATATATATATAGTGATGGGCTGAACACCCCCCGTTCGGTTCGCAGTTGAACATTCAAACCTACCAAAGGTTCAACTGCAAACTTCAAGCAGGGACAATTTACTGAGCGGTATCTTACCGCATCTAAGCATATAGTAAGATACCGCTGAGTTACTAAAATACCGCATATAATTAAGTCATGCAGTATTTTAGTGAATCATTCATATTTCAGCTGTCAGCAGAGAATATCAAATGAATTGTCGGCATTGCCCGACAATTAAAAAAAATTAAAAACCAGGCCACATGCCTTCAACATAGGGGGATGCTTTGGGCCAGGGCCCCCCCAAAGCACCTTATCCCCTTGTTGATGGAGACAAGGGCCTCTTCCCCACAACCCTGGCTGCTGGTTGTGGGGGTTTGCAGGTGGGGGGCTTATCTGAATCTGGAAGCCCCCTTTAACAAGGAAGCCCCCAGATCCTGTCTGCCCCTACCCCATATGAATGAGTATGCGGTACATGGTACGGCTACCCATTCACGAAAAAAAAGTGTAGTGTAAAAAAAGGAGACAGTCTTTGACAAGTTCTTTATTAAAAATAAAATAAAAAAAATGTCCCCTGTAGTAGATCCAATGTCGATGCCTGCCACCACCGTCACCCCGAAAAAAGAAAACAAAAACTGTTCTGCCCTCGACACTGTCTTACAGCTGCACCACGATGACAGTTTTTAAATAGGGTGGGGCGGGATCACCCCCCGATCCCTTGTAACATCATCATGCCCAGGTCAGGTGCAGGGCTTTGGCCAATCACAATGCACTGTCAGCGCGCAGTGCATTGTGGGGCGCGGTGGGTGAACAGGCCGCCGAATACCTGTACCGTTTGTGTGTTTAGCGAACTAACGTTCGACTCGAACATGCAGCCAACCACTATATATATATATATATATATATATATGAGGAGGGGGAGGTGCAGCGCTGCACCTCCCCCTCCTTTTGTATATCCACGTCTCTGAAGGTTTTATATGGTACCTTTTTGGTGTACAGTTGCTATTTATTTGTATATCTATTCAAGCGCTCACTTACTCTGTTTTTTTGAATATATATATATATATATACACACACACACACACGAGGGCTCTTCAAAAAGTTTCCGCAATTTTATCTATACAATTTAGTTTTAAAAAGTGTGGAAACCTTTTGAAGAACATATATATATACTGTATATTGTATGAAGCAATGCACTCAGTGGGACTTGCAACAGGGGAAATTTATAATGTGGTTTTATTAATGTCAGTGTTTCAGTGGGGTGCAGCCCGCCTTTCTCAAAACTTGAGAAAAGTGGGCTATACCCCACGGAAATATTGACATTAATAAAACCTTGCAGGAATTTTTTCCTGTTTCAAGTCCCGCTGAGCAAACCTGCTGCTTGCTTCATATTCTACATACCTCCTTTATGGAATATATATTTGGACCAATATCCCTACAAGTATGCGCAGTGACCTACATCTAAACTTAAGGTGGTTGTAAACCCTCACATATACATGAAGAGACTGGCCTCAGATGATACACAAACATTAAACAAATCCTCCTACATAAGTTGTACCTGTTTATCTATGACAATTTATCCCCTACATCTTTTCAAAGTGTAGAATTTACACAGGATCTCTCAGCTCTGAACAGCAGGGAGCAGGGAGTTGAAGTTACATCAGTGAGGAGAGCTCTGAATGCTGATTGGAGGGAAGGGTCACCCCCCCTTCACACAGCACACAGGAACAGAGTTGAGGCTGTCAATCAGCTGGAGCTTCCTCCCTGTCACCATTTTTCTCTTAGTGTCAGGAAAACTTGTCAGAAGTGACTTATGCTTATAGCAGAGAAACAAAGCAGGAGAGGGAAATAACACTTAGTGCTCTTAATTGAGACAAACGCACACTACAGAGTGATAAGCTTTGTTCGTATTTCATGTCTGGGGTTACAACCACTTTAAATTATTATATATTTATATATATATATATATATATATATATATATATATATAATTTTATTTTTTATTTACTTATTTATTTTCGTTTAGGCAGTCTTGTGATTCCCATTCTTCGTGGATTAACTTTACAACTCCTTGTGTCACCTGCCTGCTCATTGGATATTGGTGGCTATAAGACAGCAGTGTGATGATGCTGATTATTTGCAGGATCACACCAGTTATGGACAAGTGCCACAGGAAACTGCAAAGGAAAACCAGGAAAAAAGTGTATCACATGCTTCACATGCTACAATATAGAAGACATGCAAGTAAATTCCAAAACTTTTAAGTAGAAAAAAAAGTACGCACGTATTTATTTTAGTGTTTAGCCAGTGTTCTGGAGGTTGTCTACGTATGTTTTTAGCTGCTCTAAATTGCCAAAATATTTAAAAGATGCAAAATACATATTCAAATATTTTTTATAACACCTATATAAGACCACACAAAGTGCTAAGAAATAGGAGACCATTGTCATAAGCATTATGAACTAAAAACAACTAACCAACTTGAAAAAAGTTTAATTATGTGCAATGCTTATTCCCTTTGGCAATGATGCTTCATTCATTTCAATGTAGAAAGACATTATTTGATGTGACAGAGGCATCTTCATGTAAGTATGTATGTCAAGAAAGCCAAAATTGAAGCTTCTGTTTATGTATTCGTACATTTTTACAAAAGAGGTAAGAACTGCTAAAATTCCCCATCCTGAAATCTGCAGAATCATGACCACAGAGTTGTAGAGGTTGAACATTTTAAAGTCCCACTATCTCATCTGTGCTAATGGTCCACCCCAACTTCCAGATGTAGGAAAGTGGACTTCCCTGGCATTTCTCTGGTTGATAGGAGTGACCTAGATTAAGATACTGTGTATTCTATTCAACCACTGTGTGACTGTATGAATTTAATGTTTAATTTGATATTAAATTGTAATCTTTAATCACAGTTTTTTTAAATTAACCCTTAAAAAGCATGACTATTATGATTCATGGCTATGAATAGGGTTTTTTTACTGAAACATGTAAGCTGCTGTAACTTACTCACTGTACCCTTTATGAATAAAGTACTTTTATCGGGAGAATGGGTTGCTGGCTCTTCATCTTATACTCCTATGCTGTTCAAAGTACCAGGAAGACACTGTGAGCTTTGGAGCACTGTTGGTCTACCTCCAGGGGAATTCTACCTAGGCGTACTTTTTCGATTGGGATTCATAAGCTTCCTTCTCCATATAAACGTGAAATGAAGGAGATATTGCCATGGACTTCTGAGCCATAGTTAAAGGTGGTTCTTTCCACCAACGCCGCTATCCCACCAGCAGGTGGCCAGAGGTAAAACCCTGGTTCTCTACCTCCCCCACCCTTTCCCAATCCCTCCACTCATCAGACATGATTATTGAAGGCTTTGGTAAGACTTACTTTACGAACAAAATTCAATAGCACTAAACCCAGCAGCAGATTTATTTTCGCCAACAAGTCTGCTGTTTTAATTGTATATAGTGTGATCATCTTCCACATAGCTGTAGTTCATACAAAGGTATGTGATGCAAACACATAATAAAATCTTTAACCCCTTGGCACCGGCACCTCCCATCCCTTTAAGGGTTCCAGAAGCCGGGAGGCGGGGTTTTAGGGTCATGTGACCGCTGTGATTTGCTGTCATGGTGGTCACATGATGGGGAAAGGTCCTGATTGAAAGAGGAGATTGGGATCTTTCTGTGAGTTCTGAACATGTGTGCTGGGAGCGCACAGGGCGTGCGCTCTCAGCACATGTTTTTTTAATAGAACGCAAATCTTCGGCCGCTCAGCATCTAGGCCCTGATGCCAGGACATTTGTGTTCGGCTGGCGCCAAGAGGTTAAACAAAATGCACATACAATAAATATATAAATGCAGCGCTTAGAATGAGTAAAGAAGTAAATATATCCATCTATATAAGTCATATAATAATCATAAATAAATGCGCTGTGGAGCGCTTCATCAACTAGTGTGAATGACGTCTAATAATGACGTTTATAATGCAGAAGTGACACAAAACAGATTAATTCAAAGTCCAAAAACAAATCAACAGGTGTATTCTGTGACTCCATTGGCCTGAAAATGAATGTATATTGCACTAACCAGATAGCACAATCTAATACGCGTTTGAGTAAATCAGACCATTCCTGGTCATCTGGATCTGGAAAGGTAACTCGGGATCATCTGGCACATCTCAGTACGACAGGTAATCAGCACACCGTCACTCTCCAGGCTCCAGGGGTGTACATCCAACCAGCAGGGGGAACCATTCATAGGGTCAAGCAGGGAGTAATAGGAATCCACCTTGGGGGGGCTCGCAATAAACAAGCCAGAGCAGAAAACTCTAATAGTGCAGTTTTTTTATTTGTTTGTATGGCAAAGATAACATTCACATAAAAAATGCACTCACATCTGGCATGTGAATGTTATCTTTGCCATACAAACAAATAAAAATTCATTTACTCATTCTACTAAGCACTACATTTATATATTTATTGATTTGTGGAAGGATTTTGAGGTTCGCCTTCATGCTAGCTGCTTGTCAAGTTTTTACCTAGCGCTCGTTTTACACCTCTATCAAAAAGCGCATAGAAAATATACGGTATCTTATGTAACCAGTATAAAATACAGAAGGCCTGAGATCCTACCTATACAAGATTAGAATCCATAATCAAGTGAGATAAAACAATGAGTCAGTAATAAGTAAGCTATACACAAGGTGAAAATGTGTACTCTGTCAGATAGTGGAAGAGTAAACAGGGGTGGTTCAGTGATACAGAGAATATAACATGCCAATTGATACACTTGTCTGAAGAGGTGAGTTTTAAAGAGAAGCTGTAAAAGTTCTGCATTAGTTCTATCTTAATAGCTATATTTTTAATTTCAGTTTTTAATTTAAAGTGTATATAAACTCTGCTGCCTTTTTATCTGTTCAATAAGTGCAAAAAATACTCGGTGATCCTGCCAAGAAGGAGGTGTTCTGTAGCTGACAACCCTGCTCCCCTTTACAGTATGGTAAGAAAGCATGATTACCTTAGGGCAGAATGTGTGTCATTGGCAGGATCACCAGGTAAAAATAAATGGAAAAAGCCTGAAGAAAGAAAAACAATGCAGCCACCACCTCTAAGGACTGATAAGCTGCAATATATTATGTTTTTTGTTTTTGGGATTAAATACATGATATGCTGATACATTTTTAAATTGATGTTTTATATGTAATATATTTTTATTTTACAAATAAGCATTTAATACAATATGCACCTGTGATCTTGGGCTCAAATAGCATTATGGGTTTTCCATATAGCAAAAGCTATTTACCTCCTAGTTCTCGCTCCCTAATTGGAACTCTGCACAGCTTGTCTGAATAGACTGGTAGAGCACTCAACTGTGTCTGCAAATAGGAGTTTGAGCTATTGAGCTCTGTAAACAACAGGCTTTTTTGTATAGATGTTAAAACAAAACTTGGGGTCCATCTGTTAGCTGGATATATAAATATGAATTATTCATATGCAGTACTTCATATCTAGTTCCTAGAGGTGATTGTAGCCGTATTAGAGCATTTGCGACAGAAACAATTGAGTACTGTCCGTAATACTTTTTTATTTGCACTAACAAACAATTTTGAGGACAAGCTTTCGGGGAATGTCCCCTTCTTCAGGTCCAAGCAGTACTGATCACAAAGGTTTAGCAACCGCTAAAACACAGCCTTGAGAACCCGAAGGGAAAATCTACTTCAGTACAAATAGAAAAAAACAAACAACCGTGTATCTTTAGTAACCACATACAACCCAGCACTAAAAGGAATAAGAAAAATAATCAAAGATTTACAACCCGTCATAACAGAGGATGGAACTCTGAAAGAAATATTCCAGCAACCCCCAATACTGGCCTTCAGACAACCCCCAACCTCAGAAATAAACTAATCAGTAGGAAACTTCCTTCTGATTATGAGGTCACAAATAATGGAAGCAAACCCTGCAATAAGAAACGCTGCAAACTGTGCAACCAAATCAATCCATTAAAAAGTGTCAGACACTCAAAGGGATCTTTAATATCTCCGGATCATACAGCTGCATCTCCAGTAATGTTGTGTACCTTATCCAGTGCAGCAAATGTAACAAAGGATCCTATGTTGGTGAAACAGGACAGAAGTTGCAAACAAGGATGAATTTGCACAGACATACCATCAAGGAACATAAAGAAGATGACTTTTTCACACCTGTGGGACACCATTTCGCACAACCAGACCACACTTTGGGAGACCTCAACATTTTAGTTCTTAAAGGAAATTTCAAATCCATTCAGGAAAGAAAAACTTTTGAACTAAGAATGATAATTCTATTTGACAAAAGAGATAACGGCCTGAATTTGAACATGGGATTCCTCACTCATTATCCAACAGTTTTATGACTATCACCTCAGGCATGATTGCCTCTGTGAGTGTTGCCTCCCCCCCCCCCCCCCAGACTTTGCTTTTGCTGTGTCTTATCTCTGTTCTCTTTTTTTTTTTTTTCATCCCCTACATCTCTTCTAACATTATGCTAAAACTTTTTGATCAGTACTGCTTGGTCCTGAAGAAGGGGACACTCCCCGAAAGCTTGTCCTCAAAATAGTTTGTTAGTGCAAATAAAAAAAGTATCACGGACAGTACTCAATTGTTTTAATTCCTAGAAAAATTAAAACATTTTTTATTTTTTTAGTCCCTGAATCTGAACTCTAGGTCAACAAATATGAAATATATACACATGAAGCATTTATATTTCTTTACATCTATTTCTGAGATTTAAACAGTAAAGCCCTATTTAGCAAAGCCGAAGACCTGACTTATTTTTCTATGTTGCAGTTAAGTAACAAGTGTAAGATCTTAATAATCATTAATTAATAATAAATAATAATTAACCACTTCCCCTCCAGAGGATTTACCCCCCTTACTAACCAGGCCATTTTTTGCATTACTTTAACTGACAATTGCGCGGTCATGCAACGCTGCACCCAAATTAAATGTATGTCCTTTTTCCCCACAAATAGAGCTTTCTTTTGGTGGTATTTGATCGCCTGTACTTTTTTTTATTATTTGCACTATAAACAAAAAAAAAACGACAATTTTGAGAAAACAACATTTTTTACTTTTTGCTATTAAACATGTCCAACAAAAAAAATTAAAAAAATCTAATTTTGTCATAAATTTAGGTCAAAATGTATGTCTTTGCTAAAAAAAATCCCAATATGTGTAAATTAGTTGGTTTACGTGAAAGTTATAGCATTTACAAAATGGCGGTATATATACTGGAGGGGTTTTTTTTACTAGTAATGGCAGCGATCAGCGACTTATAGTGGGACTGTGGCGGACATTCTGACACTGGAAGGAAATAACTAGGTGTCATTGACATCCCAAGTGACACCAATACAGTGATCAGTGCTAATAAAAAGCACTGAGACTGTACTAATCGCACTGGGCAGGAAGGGGTTAACATCTGGGATGATCAAAAGGTTAACTTTGTGCTGTTTCACATTATGTGCTGTGTGTGTGCTTTCAACTGTAAGCACATTGCTTTGTATGGCTCTGCTATGCAGAGCCATACAAAGCATCGTGCAGGAGCTGACAGGGGAGAGAACTGTATTGTTTACATACAGTTCTCTCCCCCGTTGGTAATACCTGAAAGTACCTGAAATAAATAAATAAAATAAGTAAGAAGGCTGTATACAAATGATTTAGTTCAAGTGAAGTTGCTTCAGAGTACACCAACTAAGACTGTATGGATTATACATCAGCCAGGAATCCTCTGTATCCTACACAGGTCACAGGAGGAAAGACTGAGGAAGGAACTTCAGTACGCTGTTACGTGTAGCGACCAAACAAATGTCATTTTACTCAGAGCCTCCATCTCAAAAATATAGTGAATAGGGCTGGCCCAACTTTCTCTTATATACAAATCTTAAATAACATAAATAAGAAGATAGTGGCCAGATTTTTTTATTGTGTTTATACAATCGCTTTAAAAATCTAATGTTCATGTTTTTCATTTTTTTTTTCTCAAGATCTAGGACCTTCTCCTTAGAGACCAGATAATTTTGAAAACAATAATAACAGTAACAAAATTATATTTAAGCACTACTGCCAGGATGCAAACTGCAGTGGACTATATTTAGAACAGGATATTCATATGACAAGTTCTTGTTTTCTACAAGCTGTTTGTAAGGAAAGTAGATAGGGGTGTTCCAAAATAGGTTAAGTGTTGACAGGAAAGAATGCAAGGTAAACATACGGTCTATCTAGGCATTACAGAACAGGAAAGATCAAGCTGCTATCCATTGGGCGATTTTCTCCAGGGTTGAAGGAAGAGTCTCCACCTTTTCATCATAAGAATTATTGTGAGTGGATAACATGTATTTCTTAATCTTTTGAATTGACAAATGTAACTTTAGGGTAGAAGATCACTACTTACAGTTAAAGGAGAAGTATGGCCAAAGTTAATTTGTCCCTAATTCTCCTATGGATCACAGAGTGCAATTTGTTCTGCACTCCTGTGACCCATATTCAGTCAACAGCAGGCTAACGCCTCCTGTCAGCTAACATCAGTCAGCCAGTCCAAACTCTGGAGAGATGGAGAGATCCTGACTTTAAAGTTGGGATCCATCCAGATTCCTGGAAAGGCAGCTGGTCCAGCCTCTTAGTGAGCCCCTGAGAGTATGAGCCCAGCTGCTCTCACCCTCTCTACAGCCCGGTTCTCCAATGAGCACTGCAGGGGCAAAGCACAGAGCAGTGACCAACAGTCACCAGCTCTCTGCAGATTGAAGACCGAGAACTAAGTGGTCAACAGTCTTTGATCACTCAGTTCTTGGTTCTAAATGTGACGGCAAACAGATGCAGCATTGGACAAATGCTGCACCAACCTAGGTGAGTATTAGTTGTTAAATCCTTCTTCCTCAGCTGCCAGCCACCCTTACTTACCCTTAAGGACCCTGTATGTTATGTTTTTTTTTCATGCTTTCTTTTCCAAAAATCTTCAGGCTGGTCATGCAATGTCATATGGTCAGCTTTCTCTTCACCTTTTCTTCAGGCTGGGTGATCCTCAATGATGCAGAGAGAAGCACTGATGCAATGATTCCAGATCACTCTTTGCACCATTACAAAGTACACTATATTGCCAAAAGTATTGGGACACCCCTCCAAATCATTGTATTCAGGTTTTCCAATCACGCATGCAGACTGCTTCTACAAACATTTGTGAAAGCATGGGTCGCTCTCAGGAGCTCAGTGACTTCAAGCGTTGTACCGTGATATACCGTGATATTGCCACCTGTGCAATAAGTCCATCCGTGAAATTTCCTTGCTACTAAATATTCCACAAAGTGGAAGCAACTGGGAACAACAGCAACACAGCCACAAAGTGCTAGGCCATGTAAAATGACAGAGCTGGGTCAGCACATTACTGAAATGCACAGTGAGCAGAAGTTGCCAACTATCTGAGGCAATAGCTAAAGACCTCCAAACTTTTTGTGACTCTCATATTAGCATAACAGTGCATAGAGAGCTTCATGGAATGGGTTTCCATGGCCAAGCAGCTGCATCCAAGCCTTATATCACCAAGTGTAATGCAAAGCATCGTATGCAATGGTATAAAGCACACCACCACTGGACTTTAGAGTAGTGGAGATGTGTTCTCTGGAGTGACGAATCACACTTCTCTGTCAAACCAATGATCGCGCCTGGGATTGGTGGTTGCCAGGAGAATGGTACTTGCTTGACTGCATTGTGCCAAGTGTAAAGTTTGGTGGAGGGGAGGATTATGGTGTGAGGTTGTTTTCAGGGGTTGGGCTTGGCCCCTTAGTTCCAGTGTATAGAACTCTTAAGGCATCAGCATACCAAGACATTTTAGACAATTTCATGCTCCCAACTTTGTGGGAAAAGTTTGGGGATGGCCCCTTCCTGTTCCAACATGACTGCGCCTGCACAGAGTCCTGACCTTAACCCCATAGAACACCTTTGGGATGAATTAGAGCAGAGACTGTGAGCCAGGCCTTCTTGTCCGACATCAGTGCCTGACCTCACAAATATGCTTCTGGATGAATGGTCAAGCATTCCCATAGACTCACTCCTAAACCTTGTGGACAGCCTTCCCAGAAGAGTTGAAGCTGTTATAGCTGCAGAGGGTGGGCCAACTCAATATTGAGCCCTAAGGACTAATACTGGGATTCCATTAAAGTTTATGTGCGTGTAAAGACAGGCGTCCCAATACTTTTGGCAATATAGTGTATGTCCTCAATCTTCAAGGCTGACCAAAGTGGACATCAATAATACCAAAATACACTTTAGCCAAGGCTGGTGGATAAAGCTGAGAACTCCAGTGTAGAGTTCTTGTTGTGGAACACATTGGGGTTGATTTACTAAAAGTGAAGCATACAAAATATGGTGCAGATTTGCATGGTAGCCAATCTGTCAGGGCAGGAGCTGAGGAACGGACAGGCAGGCCTAACAATGTAACGCACTGGCTGACGACAACCACCACCCACAGACCAAAGTCCCTCAGGGCGCGGAGTCTAAGTCCCAGGCTGCCCTTCACCAGGGCCCCTGATGGTGGGGATGGACTTGACGCAGCCAGGAACCAGGTCGCGGCCCCCGAGACACCTCAGCTGCGGTAATGGCCGCCGCCAATGGCGTGTAGCTGGTGGAAGAGACAAAAGAGTAGTCAGACAAGCCGGGGTCAACAACAACAGGACAGAACAGTACAGGACAGCAGACGAGAATCACAGGTCACGAGCCGGGTTCAGCAACAGAGGGTCAGATCAAAGGAGAATACAAAGAATAGTCAAGACAAGCCGAATCAGATACCAGGAGAGTCACGAGAGTCAGAACAGAGTAACAGCAACACAAAGACACAAGACACAAGTGCAAAGAGCATGTGCGGGCCACAGGCTTATATGTCATCAGCCACACCCCTCTGGAGGATGGACCACAGAAACCTGAAGGCATAAAAGGGCTCCCATCATGCACAGCAGAATCCAAGATGGACACCAGCACATGAAGCAACATAACCACAGGAAAAAGGTAGGACCTTGACAGTACCTCCCCCTCAAGGGCCCCTCCCCCTCCGCGGCTCAACAAAAGGTTTCTGAGGAAAGCGGGTATGAAAAGCGCGGAGGAGGGCAGGAGCATGGACATCCGCGGAAGGAACCCAGGAACGCTCCTCGGGACCATAACCGCGCCAATGAACCAGGAACTGTAATTGACCGCGCACCAATCGAGAGTCCAGGATCCGGCTCACCTCATACTCCTCATGACCGTCAACCCGGACAGGACGGGGCCGAGGAAGAGAGGTAGTGAAGCGATTGCAGATCAGAGGTTTCAACAGGGAAACATGAAAGATATTGGAGATCCGCATCCCAGACGGAAGGGCAAGTGCATAGGCCACCGGATTCACTTTGCGGAGAATGCGGAAAGGACCGACAAAACGGGGAGCCAGTTTGGGTGTGGGCACCCGAAGATTGAGGTTGCGAGTAGACAACCACACCCGATCGCCGACCTGGTATGAAGGAGCGGGCAACCGTCTGCGATCAGCCTGGAACTTCTGGCGCTGAGCTGAGTCCCTCAAGGCCCTCTGGATCTGCCCCCAAGAAGAACGCAGGGCAGCAAGATGGTTCTCCACAGCCGGAATGTCCTGTGGTGAGAACCTCTCAGGTAATACCGCGGGTTGAAACCCATAGTTGGCCATGAAGGGAGACATCCCGGTGGAGGAGTTGACCGCCGAGTTCCTGGCAAACTCTGCCCACGGCAGGAGATCGGCCCAATCATCCTGATGGTCTGAAATATAACACCGAAGGAATTGTTCTAAGGCCTGATTGGAACGCTCCGCAGCCCCATTGGACTGCGGGTGGTAGGCTGATGAAAAGGAGAGACTAATACCCAACTGGGAGCAGAAGGCACGCCAGAATCTGGACACGAACTGACTCCCGCGGTCTGAGACAATCACCTTAGGTAACCCATGCAGGCGAAAAATCTCCCTGGAAAAGACCGTGGCCAGTTCCTGCGCTGTGGGTAATTTCCTGAGTGGAATGCAATGGCACATCTTGGAAAACCGATCAACGATCATGAGGATGACCGTATGACCCCGAGACACCGGGAGGTCTACAATAAAGTCCATCCCTAGATGTGACCAAGGACGCTCCCCATTGGGAATGGGTTGCAGAAGACCCAAAGGGAGATGCCGTGGAGACTTATTCTGGGCACAGATCGAACATGCCGCTACATAAGAGGCAATGTCGGCACGGAGGGTTGGCCACCAGAATAAGCGAGAGACGACCCAACACAGCTGGTTCTTCCCAGGATGCCCGGCAGTTTTGGCGTTATGGTAGGTACGCAGCAGGCGGGTGCGCAATCCCTCGGGTACGAAACATCTACCCTCCGGCCTCCCGGGAGGAGCATCAGTTTGAGCCGCCAAAATCTGCTCCCCAAGGGGAGAGGTCAGACTGGTGCGAATGGCAGCCAGGATCTGATCTGGAGGTATAAGTGAGATTGGCTCAGAGTCCTCCCTGGACAACTCAGAGTATTGCCGTGATAACGCATCAGCCCTGACATTCTTGGAACCAGGCAAATATGAAACCACATAGTTGAAGCGTGACAAGAACAGAGCCCATCTGGCCTGGCGGGGTGTCAATCGCTTGGCCTCCGAAAGATAAGTCAGGTTCTTGTGATCGGTAAGAATGAGGACCGGAACCGCGGAACCCTCGAGCAGGTGCCTCCATTCCTTGAGAGCCAGAATGATGACCAACAACTCCCGATCTCCAATCTGGTAGTTGCACTCAGCCGAGGAAAGCTTCCTGGAGTAGAACCCGCAGGGAAGTAGGGGTCCATCGGGCGACCGACGCTGAGACAGGAGAGCCCCTACTCCCGTCTCGGAAGCATCAACTTCGAGGACGAAGGGCAACCCAGGATTGGGATGCGAAAGAATCGGAGCCGAAGCAAAGGCAGCTTTCAGAGCCTCGAAAGCTCTGATGGCCTCGGATGGCCACTCGTGAGGGTTACTCCCCTTCTTGGTTAGGTCAGAGAGAGGCTTTGCCAATGTGGAGAAGTTCCTGATGAACTTCCGATAGTAGTTGGCAAAACCCAGAAAGCGCTGAATGGGCCGAAGACCATTGGGACGAGGCCACTGCAGAACTGCCGCAACCTTCTGAGGGTCCATGGAAAATCCCTCCGCGGAAATTATGTAGCCCAAAAAGGCAACCTGGGATCGATGGAACTCGCACTTCTCGAGTTTACAAAAGAGTCCGTTCTCACGCAATCGTTGCAGCACCTGCTTAACATCCTGGACATGGGACTCCATGGAGGTAGAGTAAACCAAGATGTCATCCAGGTAAACCACTACGCATTGCTGCAACAAATCACGAAGGACATCGTTTATGAATTCCTGAAAGACCGCGGGCGCGTTACACAATCCGAAGGGCATCACCAGGTATTCGTAGTGCCCAGTTCTAGTGTTAAACGCGGTCTTCCACTCATCCCCCTGTCTGATCCGTACGAGGTTGTACGCCGCCCTAAGGTCGAGTTTGGTAAAGACCGTTGCTCCCTTAAGGCGGTCGAATAACTCAGAAATCAAAGGAATTGGATATGCATTTTTAATGGTAATCCGATTGAGACCCCTATAATCGATGCAGGGCCTCAATTCCCCACCTTTCTTCTTTACGAAAAAAAACCCCGCTCCTGCTGGGGAAGTAGACTTACGAATGTGCCCCCGGGAAAGCGCATCCACCACGTACTCCTCCATGGCCTTATTTTCCGCAACCGAGAGAGGGTACACCCTGCCACGTGGAGGAGTGGCCCCGGGTTGCAGGGATATGGCGCAGTCGTAAGGACGATGCGGTGGTAAGGTACCAGCGCGTACCTTATCGAACACGTCCCGGTATTCCCCATAGTCGGTGGGCAACGCAGAGTCCGAGGAGGCACACAATACCTTAACCGGCCCCCGGATGCACCCGGATGCACGCCGGGGACGAGGAAACTCCACCCAAGATCTGTCCCCGACATGATCTCAGGTGCGAGCGTTTCCCGGACGGACCGGACAAGACTGCCGAAAGTGCCCACCAAGGCCACAGTACAGGCAGCGACCCTCCCGACGCTGAGCGGCCCGCTCCCCCTCGGAAAGGCGAGCAAACCCCAGCTGCATGGGTTCCCCACCAGACAAGCTATCCCCAGGAGGCGTGGGAGGAGAGGGAGGAACGGGTGGGACAGAAAACGCAGGTGCCAGTCGATTGGAAGGCCTCCGCAGGCGTTCCTTGAGTGAAGGCCTCTCCCTGAGCCTGGTGTCAATCAGGATCAGGAAAGAGATGAGCTCCTCCAACACCACAGGCAGTTCCTTAGCTGCAATCTCGTCCTTCAATGAGTCAGAAAGACCATGGGAAAACGCAGCCACCAGAGCCTCATTGTTCCAACCGACCTCTGCCGCCAGGGTACGAAACTCTATAGCGTACTCGGCCACGGTCCTTGAACCCTGATGCATGGTCATGAGCAGCTTGGCCGCCGAGGCGGAACGAGCCGGTACGTCGAATACCCTACGGAAGGCATCGACAAAACCAGAAAAATCTTGAATCACCGGGTCGTTCCTCTCCCATAAGGGATTTGCCCAGGCCAAGGCCTTGTCTGAGAGTAGTGAGATGAGGAACCCCACCTTTGACCTCTCAGACGGAAAGGCGTGGGGTATTAATTCAAAATAAATACCCACCTGGTTGAGGAACCCACGACACTGACTCGGCTCACCCCCAAAGCGCTGTGGAAGAGGGGCTGAACCGGTCATACCTCTGGACACCGCGGGTGCCGCATCAGCCGCGGCGGTAGGCACAGCAAGCGGAACAGCAGCGGAAGCGACCACCGGAGCGACAACCGGCCTAATAACACCAGGAGTAAGGTGCGCGGTGCGTGCAAGCAGAGTTTGCAACGCCTGAGCGAACTGATCCAACAGGTGATCCTGTTGATCGAGTCTGGCAACTAGCATTGGGAGCGAAGGCGTGCCTGCACCGTCAGGGTTCATGGCACTTGTGTAATGTCAGGGCAGGAGCTGAGGAACGGACAGGCAGGCCTAACAATGTAACGCACTGGCTGACGACAACCACCACCCACAGACCAAAGTCCCTCAGGGCGCGGAGTCTAAGTCCCAGGCTGCCCTTCACCAGGGCCCCTGATGGTGGGGATGGACTTGACGCAGCCAGGAACCAGGTCGCGGCCCCCGAGACACCTCAGCTGCGGTAATGGCCGCCGCCAATGGCGTGTAGCTGGTGGAAGAGACAAAAGAGTAGTCAGACAAGCCGGGGTCAACAACAACAGGACAGAACAGTACAGGACAGCAGACGAGAATCACAGGTCACGAGCCGGGTTCAGCAACAGAGGGTCAGATCAAAGGAGAATACAAAGAATAGTCAAGACAAGCCGAATCAGATAACAGGAGAGTCACGAGAGTCAGAACAGAGTAACAGCAACACAAAGACACAAGACACAAGTGCAAAGAGCATGTGCGGGCCACAGGCTTATATGTCATCAGCCACACCCCTCTGGAGGATGGACCACAGAAACCTGAAGGCATAAAAGGGCTCCCATCATGCACAGCAGAATCCAAGATGGACACCAGCACATGAAGCAACATAACCACAGGAAAAAGGTAGGACCTTGACACAATCAGCTTCTAATTTCAGCTTGTTCAATTAAGCTTTGATAATAAAACCTGGAAGCTGATTGGTTTCTATGCACAGCTGCACCAGACGTTGCATTCTCCAGTTTTAGTAAATCAACACCATTATGTAGAACACATGGTTTAACCCTTTTTAGGAAAAGATGTCCCTTGCCACTCCTGAGATATTGTTACCTGATTGAGTTGTCCTGATTATCTGATGTCAGCAGGAGATATAAACAAAGTTACAAATTAGTTTTCCATGTTTGCTTAAAGGTATACAGCTGTATTAAAAAACAAAACAAAATTGTAATATTTTTATTTTACACAATAATAAAATGCTTGTATAAACTCTTTTCTTAAAGTTTATTGAGAGATTATAATAATGCCTACAGCATCTTGGGACATTGGAATACAGAAGATAAATATTGATGCAAGTCCCTAAATAACCCATTCTCAACTCATACCTGTGTGAGCAAGCAGTACACAGGGCCAATGGCACAGAGTGGTGGCACATATGTGCCTCAATGGGCTTTAGGAATAAGAATATTTTCTTTATTGTCTATTTAGAGACAAGGGAATTTAGGAATTCTAATACAGTCAGGACATGCAAAAGCAGTCCAAGTGAGAGGAGGAAACAGCCACTGACATCTAGCACATGCAAAGACTGTTCTACTAAAAGGTATGGGAAGTAATAAACACCCAAATCCTGGCTAATGAGCAAAGGACCACAAAAAGTAAGGGAACTGCCATGACAAAGGGAAGGGCACAGGGAATCAATCTGGAGCTTTCAGGAGATGACTTAATTGATGATCTAAGCTGAAAGTTACAAGGAGTGACTTGAACATCAATTGCTGGGGAGGTAAATTACTGTCAATACCGGGAAACCTAACAGGATGAACAAACAGCTCCTCACTTATAGTAGTGTAGAGAAGAACATGTAGAAGAGATAAAGGACCCACTGCTTCAAGCCCTAAGGCTTCTGTGAAAGCAAAAGTTCTGATTGTCTGTGTGCTACTAGCATTATAGTAGATGAAGGAGAAGGGTGTCATTGTTCAGCTCCTTCCACTGTCCTCCTACACTAAGGCAAGAGTATACTTCGACCATCAGTGGCATTGCTAATGACACTGTCAAGTGCGATTTCCTTTTAACAGTAACCGAGTCAGTTGTTCCTTGGATATAACATTGGCTTCCCAGGCACGCAGCCACAGCACCCTGTGCATGGGTGTGGACATCATTGTCATTCGAGAAGCAAGCCTTTATGCTTGCACCAGGCAGCTAAAGTGTAAAGCTCCAGACATTTGATCCAAATGCTCAGTCAAATGAGGACCTAATCTGGTGATTGTGTCATCCTCTTTTAGGGGTTTACCCAATCTGACATTGTTTCACAAATCAAAGTAGCTATCAACACAAGTTAATTAAACTGCAAACTGAGTAGGGAATCTAACGACCTGTTAGTGACATCCATCAAGGGGAGCACACCTTCAATCTGTCTGGTGGTATTCCTGTAGGTGAATTACTGGAACAACAACAGAAAGTAGAGACCACCAAGCAAAAAGTTCCCTTTTGAATGGCAAAAACTGCACCAGATTCTCTGGAGGAGCCCAGGAAATCACTGGTAGTTTACAGTGCTCATAGAAAAATGACTTGAATAGTGATTGACAAGATAAAGTCTTAATAGCTATAGTAGCTCTAAGAGACCCTATGTAAGGGGACTGTTAACTGTTGGCACCAAACTGTTGAAGTCTCCTTCTCACTTGTTCTTGGATAGGACAACTATCCCCCCTGTAGAAATGGTGGCCTCCGCCAAAGTGTGCCATAGTAAAATGTTCACACACAAAATGCATTTATTTTCTGCACTTTACTGTAACTTCATTTCCATGACATCTGACATCACATTTCACATACTAGCAGAATTCTTCAGTGAGAAATGTCATACACAGTAATAGACATTCTGTAGTTGTCATTTTTGCACAGAACACAATCACATATTTCATATGCCCTCTTTCCTTTTACACCTCCTCTCCTTTGGAGAACCATGGATTTAGGACCCTTTCCCTATGTATACTAAATCCACAGCATTTAGCTTCCATCACCAAGCAAGATCACGGTGCTCTCATTAGTATACCAGTCTCCTCCAATATCTCTTCCATAGTAAACCCCCACACTTATTCCCAGGCTTCACCACTACTCACATCAGAGGACCCTGACCTTGCCTCCAAGACAGAACCTGCAGAAGAAGGTCAGGAGAGACAGGGTGACTACAGCTGTTCCTATTGAGTTCTAAGCCACCTTACCTGGGATGTACTTTAGCCCTGCAGAGTGCCCTAAACTCTGATTAGGACTACATGTTATCAACTCAGGGGTGTTTTGTTCCCATGCCTGGTCAACTCTGGCCTTAACCCACCACTGGCATTTATGTGGGGAATAATCCAACCCATTACATCACTAAAGGAGGGATTTCTCTAAAAGGGGACTAACACCCAATTACAACTTTGCCTTCACTATACCATAATAGGAACAGAGCCATCTAGTGGCAGGCAAGCTAACTGCACCTACTAACACCTAGGCCTGAAACAGCAGGTTGATCCTGTAAATGCAGGGTAACTCCCACCACTTCAACAAGGTTAGAAACAACTCCCTGTAAACCATTTACTTGAGGCTGAAAAACAGCCTAACTTGAGTCAGAAATGGAAGCAGGGACCTCTTGTACACCTCGAGTGGAAAGCCCAGATGAAGCAAAGTTAGTATTTGCTGGGTATGGTGCCAAAGTACGTGTAGAGCCTCTGCGAGCCAATTGCTCTAGTAATTGGAAACACGCAGCCAAATATCTAGGGTGAACACAGGTTTTGTGGACATGGGGGAGTCCTCAACTTCCAATGAGGATGAGCCAGTAATAATAACATCCTATGGTGCCAAGGACACCAGTTAAACTCTCTCAGAACCAGAAGAATAGTATTGCCTGAGCTCACACAATTCAGTTGACCCTTTGTGTGTCATTTAGAAGACATTTAGTACCATGTTGTGGAAAAAACTAGGCCCAAAGTGAGGCAATGCCCTGCATCCTTACAAAGTAGCTGGTTTATCAGAGCTGTAGTTTTCCCCAGGTGACCAAGTAACAATAAACAGTCATTGGAATGAGACAGGAGGCCAGATTATCCAAGCGGTGCTTCAAGAGCAGGAGCAGCAGCAACAGGACCGTACTTCCTCCAGGCCGAAATGGCAGGAAAAAGTGTACAGAGCACTCGCATGCAATCCTTTCCTAGGCCGCGGGATAACATCAGTCCTCAACTCCTTCAACCTCAACCCTACCCTGGACAAATGGCAGTTGCAGAAAATGTGAAATGTTGCCTAATGGTACCAAATGTGTAGTAGCTCTCAGTGCTTCAACAAGACCTTGCTGCTTTAGTCTTGAGAGACAGGGTCACACCAGAAGCTGTAGTACTGCTCTGGACCTGGAAAGTACTCTGCAGCTTAACAGCACAGTGAACAAAAGGTCTAAAAAGTGCCCCAATGCAGAGCCCAGTGCCTGAAGATCACATTTAAGGCTAGCCCTGCAATCTTTCAGTTCAGCTGGGTCCAGGTATGACTTCCAAAGTTGTTGCTGAGGACATGCCGATCCAGTTACCTGCTCTATAGAGACCAGTCCAAGCAATGGTGTAGAACTCATGTCACAATGAAAACATTTTTTCAGTGGTGTAACAAAGTTCTTAAATTAGGTTTTTAAAGAAAATAAAAAAAAAGAATTTTCTTTTAAAAAAAACAGGGGCACGATGGAAGAGGTTACATGGGAGTAAATGTCAACATTTTTTTTCTTTTTGCCGGTGTCCATAACTCCTGTACAAATTTTTTTTTAGCATTGACACATTTTGGGCTGAGTGTTCAGAGGTTTAATCTAAGTGAGAGCTTACGCTCTTTTGAGGCTGATAAAAAAGGAGAAATCTTAATATTCCCCCTAGGGCTGTTCGAGTGGGAGAGGGAGCCTTAGACAAGCAAAGGCAATCCTTTTATACCTTTAATGGCACAGCACAGTTAGATATCTTCACTGCAACACTGGATGTTACAGGCTGTGTATCACTATCAAATTACAGAGTATATTAAGATCTTTGAAAAAAATAGTATTAAGAATATAGTTAAAACTGAAGACTTTTACACACACATCCAGGGTCTTTTAAAATTATAGGTGGCCCAAGATCCCTCTAGTGAGTCCCAACATTGCTGTAAAACAAATAAATAACGTTCACATTTCAAGATCATGTATTTTTAGGTAGCAAATTTTCATAGCTCTTTCAAAACACATAGAAAAGTAACTGTAGGTTGACATGCATTAATAGGTGAGAACAAGTATGAAGTAATTTCAATGTTATTTTGCCTAAATTGGAGATATCTTGTTATCCCCATCACAAGTCCATCACCTCCAAGACAAATTCTTTTAAAACCTGTACCTCAGCTATCAAATATTTGGAAATGTATTTCCCAATTGATCTTACTCAGTTGTATGTATTAAACTATACTCCCCCTTTTACAGCAGACCCTCACTGACATTAGGTCACATCATTTATTCTTGGTTTGGAGGAATTAACATTTTAAAAATGGATATCATTCCACATTTCTAATATGTTTTCCAGATAATCCCTATTGCAGTCCCAAGTTTATTATATAAGTTTCTACAGAGGGTATTTACTAATTTTATCTGGAGGAGTCAGAAACCGTGATTCCACAAAACAATTTTATCTCTTCCAAAATTTAAGGGTGGAGCTGGAGTCTCAGACCTTTCTTTGTATCATGCTGCTGCAGTTTTAACCAAAATGGTCAACTGGCTTTACAGTGGCTCTGTTAAGCAGTGGGTCCATGCCCCATGCGACCTCCAAGCACTTCCCTGGATTGAATCTACCTTAAGAGAGGGTTCTTACATTCCAAATTCTATAGCTCCGGGATAGGATGGATGCATACAGGTTCTCCCTATCATCCCTCTTTTTGGGACCCTAAAGTTTCCACAGGTTTTATCCCGCACAACATTTCTGACCTGACATAAGTGTGAGTCACACCGGTTGGTTCAGATTTTATGCGATGAGCCTCCTCTTTCTTCAATCATCCATACTGAAACTACAGTATGTCCATTTGTTATTGGTTGAAATATAGTCAGGTGTTCCCTCCACCTGTTCTTCTAGACTTTCTCAAGAATTAAAAGATCTCCTCATACTTTAGCACACAAGTGGAATCAGTCACTCTGCTTTGTATTATATTTTCCTCTGGGTGCCATGTCCGTTTTTTTTTTTTAATTCCCCCCCCCCCTTTTTCCTTTTCCCATTGCTTCACTTTTTAATACATCTACCTTTTTTTACTCTTTTTTTTCTCTTTCTCTTTCTTTCCTCTTTCTTTCATTGATTGGCCTTGTAATTTATTCAAACCCCCCATCCCTAAAAAAGAGCCATGTCCCCATTGGTTAGAAAGTTATATACAAAAATGGCTTCTGAGCCCAGTAGCAAGGACATCCCATAAGAAAAATGGAGGGGAAAAGAGTGAAAACTTGGAAGGGGGATATGTACAAATAAATAATCAGTATCAAGTATACACAACAATATACCTTTTTTCTTAATTTATACATAGCATATATACATTCTGACTACAGGTCCATGTAGCCAGCAAAGTTATTAAATATACAGCCTAACCACAGCTGCCTGCAACTAGAAAATATAATAAATATACAGTATATAATTTTGTAAAGCACTCCGCAAACTATTGGCGCTATATAAATCCTGTATAATAATAATATATACAAATCCTAACTACAGCTCCCTGCAGCTAGTAAAGTTATCAGAACCAACATACTGTATGTACAAGCAATTTACATACTATCAATATGAGGGGTTTTTTTTTTTCAAATGGAGCACATCCCCCTAAAGGTAGGACCTCCCAGCAGATACTTTACGGGTACTGGAAAAAGTTGCAAAGTCCCAAATTTGAGTAGGGGGGACAGTCTGCTAGCAGGGGGGTTATGATCCTGCTAACAGAAAACTTATTACATGAGAGTCTTTGAAGGAGGAGCCCTTCCATAGCATCAGTTTCTTTCAGCAGTGTTCTGGGCCTTACCACCGCATCTTCTTGATGAGGCATACTGGGAAGAAAAAAAGAAAAGGGTGGGTGGTATGATCCGGCCCAACTGTTCAAACAAAATGGCTTTTCCCAAGCACTTTTACCAGTACATTTCAGGGTGAGGCAAACTGATGACTTCTCTGTTGGGACCTCGTTTTGGCCACCAAGTAGCTCCTACTAGGTCCTTGTAGATGGCCCTTCCTTAGCTCCACTCCTGCTGAATGTCCTGGAACCAGGCCAAAATATCTGAATTATGAGACCCCCTTTGAGATATGGAAATGTGCAAGTAATACCAGATCATTTCTTCTTCCCAATGGGGGCGGGAGACTTCAGTGATGTTTATATTATCCTTAGGGACACACCGGAAGTCCAATCCCCACTTCAGCATGGTTCTCCTCTGTACATCCCGCAGGAACCTGGAGAATCTTGGGAGTTCCCTACACTTGCCCCATCCAGGCAGAACACAGGCCTGTGGAGGCCGGGTAATTCGCAGTTTGTAAGCCAAGCCTTCCTTCCTGCCTTTAGTGTCCCATGGCCTCTCCTGGACCTGATGTTGGATATGGACATGGCTTAGCTACTGTCCATCTGCACAGGGCAATGGTAGCTCCACTCCCGCTGTCCTTCTGGCCTGGCCAGGGGTAACAGTCCTCCATCCTGCCTCTCCCTCAGGTAGTCCCATTTTCACATTAGCAGTCTCTTGACTGTCCCCATAGTCCTATTCCTCATCCAAATCACTCTCCAGGGAACACTCAGTCTCTATTTCTAGAGGCCAAAACTCAGCCTCCAGTCTGGGAGAACACCAATCGATCTCACCACTCTCCACTGGCTCACCTGAGGACATGCAGTCATCATGACTTGGCTCAGTTCAGGTAGGGCTGACAGGGTAAAGTTTGGCAGCCAGCCTCTCCTGCGGGACACCTTGAACTGGACTGGCAACTTTCACCTCCCATCAGGGCTTTTCTTTCCCCAGGCTCTGGGCTGCGGCTATCATCCATCCTCTTCCACAAGAGTAGTGGCGGACACTTGACCATCTGTAAAATTGCACACCACACACCTCTTGCTTTCCTCCAGCAAACCAGGATTCCTCCTTCTCTATGCACAGCCCCAATTTCAGGTCCATTGAGTACATGACCAGTGGCAGGTCGTTAGGCACCAACCTCACCAGCAGTTCATCATAGTGCCCATACCTTAACCAGGCTCAGATTTCTGCAGTGGGCCTCCGGCAGTCAGGACAAAGCAGGCACAGTCTCTCCATTCATTTGATTGTGCCAAGAGCAAATCTCCCCTGTTGTTCCAATCGCACACTTGTGTCCACCATCCAATAGTTTGGTACCAATCCTGGTACTTCGGAAAAACTTGCCATTTCGTTGTAAGACAGGAGGTAACACGCCATGTTGCTCCTCTCTCTCACTCGTAGTCACGCTCCTCACTCAGACATGCTGGTACCAGTAGCACTGTTTTGCAGGAATTTTCCCGCTGCTCAGCTGAGCAGACGTGTACTGACTGGGTTGCAGGCTTGAGTAGCGCTGTTTCCTGGCAGAAACACAAGAACAGTTCACTGATATTTGTAGAACTTGTCTCGACATGATACTTGGTCCAACCACAGTTGGGTAACTGGGCATTTGTAATCCACAAAGGGATAGGCCATCCCGGTTGCTGTGGGCAACAGCAAGCAAGATCACACAGTTCACACTGACTTTGGTAGGACTTGATGTAAAAAGAACATGAACATCAACTACTGTTGGATATGTGTAATCCACAGAGAGATGCTGGCCAGCTTTGGTTGCTATGGGCAACAGCACGCAGAACAACAGTACAGTCCCCTTGGACAGTGGCATTTGCATAGAACAGTCATAGTCACCACAGTACAGTACAACTCCACCTTCCTGGCTGCTCTGAAATCTCCCAGGACAAGGATAAAGGATTAAGCACACCACTGTCCTTTGAAAGCTTGCTACATGTGGCAGTCTCTCCCCTTGTAAATCCTTGAGTATGCTAATATACTCACTCTGTCCTTCTTGCTCCCACTGCTCCCAGGCCTTGATCCTGTTCACACTGTACTGCTGAATGGACTCTCCTGATCCAGCCCGCCCCCTCACCACCACGAGCTAGGGGACCCCTCCCAGGCCACATACAGTCTCCTCTGCACTCCATCTTCCACCCAACTCTCTTGCCAGCCTGACTCTCCCATTTTTATAAGCTGGTCTCACCGCTCTACCAGGGCCTCCAAACCTGGGATTGGTTAGACTCCAATAAACATGCAGATTAGGTCTCCACCCTTCTGCCCACTGGCTTCTGGAAGGTTCCAATGGTCCTCCAGAACCAGGTGCAGGCGATAGACTCCCAACCTGTTAAGCCGCCCAGCGTGACCTGCAGTAACAGACTCACACAGTTACTATCACACACAATAGATTTGCCTACACTGTTCTAGTAGCACACTAGAGGGTGCTACACATATGGGCTCCTATCTGGGGTCAGCTCTGTTCTCCAACCTTTACATACAGTAATTTTTGTCTGCAGAGTAAGTTATATGTTTTTTTTTTTTATTTGTAATAGTGTTATTATGTAGGTTGGATTTGTTATCTATTTGCTCAGTATTTTGTTTCCATGTTCTATCTTGTTTATATGAAAATCTTTATTAAATTCAGACTGAAAACAGTTCACATCCATTAATAGGCGATGACAAGTTTGGATTAAAGTCGGACTTCAGTCAAAACTTTTCTATTTCAGTTTTGCTTGGAGATGGGAAGAGCTGGACCCTCTTTCAAATCCTATTTTTTACTGTCTATGTTACTAATATTTCATTATTTCCTGTTCTAGTGACCTCCTCACACCATTTTAACTACAGGCTGACAGACTGCAAAACAAACTATCAAAAGCAAAACATTTTCTTTGATGAAGATTAAATTATAAACAGTACATGCATACTTTTTCTTAAATTTGAAGAGAATAACCCACTTCAGTAATGGCATGTTTTACTCTCTTCATTAACAGACCATTTTCCACTTTTCAGCTCTGCGATGCTTTGACTGACAATTACTCTGTCTTGTAATACTGTACCCATATAATTGTGATACTATTTTTTTGAGACAAATAGAGCTTTCTTTTGCTGTTTTTAATAACCACTGTTTTTTTTATTTTTTACAATATAAGGAAAAAAATACAATCTGAAAAAAGTTTCCTTTACTTTTTGATTTAATACATATCAAATAAAAATGTATGCAGAACTCCATGACCCTTTTTTGGAACATAGACACCCCAAGGTGAAATGATTTTGCCACAATACCTTGAAAATGAAGAGATAAGCTGGTATTGAGTGGTTTAAAACATGCCACTTGATAATGGTGCACTAGGTGTATTAAAGGTACAGAGAGCGATCAGGAGGTGATCGGGTTAATGTACTGGTCATATACAATTTGAGGATGAAGATGAAGGGTTTATTGTACAGAATTACAGGACAAGGGAGGTGAGGGGTTAATATACAGGTCAGCTCAGAGACAGGATGGGGCTGACATATACTGTAGAGGGATAAATGACAATGAAGGGGTTTTTAAAATTGTTGCACTGTTAATGTATTGCTCTGTTGACCTGCAAAGATGTTATTTATAGTGTCGCTGGGTTGGCTTAGAGGCTCTGTACACTGTAAAGCTGGACATGGACCTGGAAAGTCTGTAGGTTTTACCCCGGGAATCTGGATCTCTATCCCTCCTCCCTTGTGTGATGCACACATAAAACTTTTAAAAAGACAGAAAGTGACTGGCACCCATTGTTTCCTCAGTCCCACATTTTGCCATGGACTCAGCCCTGGAGTGAAATGCTCACCCTCCCTGTCTCTGGGGATACTCCACCTGCTCTTGAAGGTCATGGAGGAGCTAAAAAAAAGAAAACTGGACAAGTTAGCTGCAATATATAACATTTTTGTTCTTTTGTTTAGATACACTTTAAGGGCCTTTTCTCAGCAGGTGCATTTGGACTGTGCTGGGCAGCTGTACCAAAAGCAGTCTTAATGCAAGGCATACAAAAAGCCCTGTTTCTTATCATGCCAGTTCATACCATCATGCTGTGGTGGAGTGCTCTGAAAAAAAGAACAGCTTGCAATACTTTTTTTTGGTGGAACAGTGTGGTGTGACTCAATCCAGTGCACTGCAGCCGATCATTTGTGACAGTTCAATAAAATTCACATTAAGCCGTGGTTCACACTGTATACCGTATGTGATTTGCACAAGAACTGCACCACATTCCTGGGCAAATCACATTCAGTTTTGTGCGATTTGAGCCCATTAATTTGTAAATCACATTGCATCTGCATGAAAAAGGTGCAGGCACCTTCTTTTTTAGCTACTCCAGAATCAGATCGCATAAGTGTTTTTATACTCATGTGATCTAGCTCAGGCAAACAAACTATGTTTTTGGGGTGTTGACACCCGCAGCAGATCGCAAGACACAGTGCGATTGCAATGTGGTGTGGAAAACAATATCAATATCAGTACATAAAGCCTTTCCCATCTTCCCCTTACCTGAGAATGAGGATGGTGGCCAGCAGCATCCCACGTGAGACCAGCAGCCTCCAGTTTCTCTACCACTTCACGTATCCTCCAGCTCCTCTCCCACCTCATGTCTCCTCTGGCTTCTCTCTAGCCTCATGTCTTCTCCAGCTCCTTTCCTGCCTTATGCCTTCTTCAGCGCCTCTCCTGCTTCATGTCTCCTCTTGCTCCTCTTCCACTTCATGTCTTCTCCAGCTCCTCTCCCACCTCATGTCTTTTCCGGCTCCTTTACCGCTTTATGTCTCCTCTGGCACTTCTACTGCTTCATGTCTCCTCTGGCTTCTCTCCCGCCTCATGTCTTCTCCGACTCCTCTCCCGCCTCATGTCTTCTCCAGCTCCTCTCCCATCTCATGTCTTCTCCAGCTCCTTTCCTGCCTTATGTCTCCTTCAGTGCCTCTCCTGCTTCATGTCTCCTCTGGCTCCTCTCCCATTTTATGTCTCCTCTGGCCATTCTCCTGCTTCATGTCTCCTCTGGCTTCTCTCCTGCCTCATGTCTCCTCTAGCTCCTCTTCTGCTTCATGTCTCCTTTGGCTCCTCTCCTACCTCATGTCTTCTCTAGCTCCTCTCCTGCCTCATGTCTTCTCTAGCTCCTCTCCTGCCTCATGTCTTCTTCAGCTCCTTTCCCGCCTTATGTTTTCTCTGGCACTTCTCCTGCTTCATGTCTCCTTTGGCTCCTCTCCTTCCTCGTGTCTTCTCTGGCTCCTCTCCCGCCTCATGTCTTCTCCAGCTCCTTTCCTGCATTATGTTTCCTTCAGCACCTCTCCTGCTTTATATCTTCTCCAGCTCTTCTCCTCATGTCTTCTCCGGCTCCCCCCATATATCTCCTCTGGCGCTTCTCTTGCTTCATGTCTCCTCTGGCTCCTCTTCCGCCTCATGTCTTCTCTGGCTCCTCTCCCACCTCATGTCTTCTCTGGCTCCTTTCCCGCCTTATGTCTCCTCCGGTGCCTCTCCTGCCTCATGTCATCTCTGGCTTCTCCCCCACCTTTATGTCTCCTCTGGTACTTCTCCTGCTTCATGTCTCCTCTGTCTTCTCTCCTGCCTCATGTTTCCTCCGGTGCCTCTCTCCTCCCAGCCGTTCTGTCACATTTCCTAGTTGCCAAGGCAACGCCAAGCTCTCTCCTCACTGGCACTGGCGATTGGACGCCCTGGGATGCACTCATAGCTGCAAATGGCGGAGGGGGGAGGTGGGTAGAAATGAGTAGCTACAGCAGCTGTCAATCATCCCGCCTGCAGACAGCAGACATAAATACCTCTGGGGCCCACAACCCCATAGCGACACCACTGCTTAATAGCCCCAGCAATTGGCATGGATGGATCCAGGAATATATATACTGTACAAAGATCTGATCTCTGGAGTTCTCAAGAGACAGTAGAAGGGCAGAGGGTAGTTCAATACTTTTTCCTTTTTTTTCTGAATGTCTGTTTCTTTATTTTTGAGTTATATCTTTGTTTCGGCCACATTTTCCGGAAATGCTTTTCTTAAGACCATGTGGCACAGTCATCCAAAGCTATGGAACGAAAATTCAGAATATTGGTTGACCCAAATTGAAAGAAACACTAAGAAAAAAAATGATGGAGACAGGAATAAGATAAATAGGAAACGAATACATTTTTGTGGCTGGACTCAAACACACGATGCAAGCAAATTCTGCTGTCAAATGGCTCTGTGTGCCAAAACCAACCTATTTTTCTCCATGTGTCTCAATGAATCAAGTAACCCACCAACCAAATACTGTGGGAAGATCACTATCATTATATCTGAAGCTTAGTGATCTGGACTACGCCTAAAATATTGCATGTTTGATGAGACCGTCAGGCTGCTTTAACCACTTACTGTGTATGAATTCTTAAGGATTTCATTGCATTTTTCTCACTTTATCATTCATCTGTTTTATTTCAGTGGCTTTTAACTTTTGTTTAGAAAAACAATGTGCAGAAACAGAAGCAATGTTTAATTTAATTGAGTGAAAAAAGAATACAATAGTTAGAGAGGACCTCCTAGTAACCTTGCAAGTCTGCATGAATAAATCCCTGAGATGTCATAATATACAGTATAATTTTTCAGAAAAAGCTATCCTTGATATCCAGTTAGGTCTCAGTTATACTATTATAAGGGAAGTCAGGCGTCATGTATACATATGGGAAGAACAGGAGGCGCCAGCTAAGTGCAGGATCTATATAAGATAAGCAGTTAAAAACACTCACAGAATGGCTAAAAGATCAAGACTTATCAGACAGTAGGTCCTCAGCTCACTGCTTTAGCAGGGTCTGACGCTGCTGTAATCAAAGTAGTGAATGAACTTAAATTTACTGTGGGTTCAGTGTGAAGTCAGTTTGGGCTAATTCTGGAGGTCCCTGGAAGCTTCCAGAAGCCAGTGGGTGAAAGGGTAGAGACCTAAGTATACATATTAACAGGGGTCTGACCAATCCCAGGCTAAAAGGCCCTGGTAGTGTGGTAAGACTAGCCCATAAATACGAGAGAGCCATTCTAGCCGGGGAGTCAGGTGGATGATGGATTGCTGAGAGGTGTTGCTGTGTAGCATGGGAGGGAGCCCCGGGGGAGGGGGGTTCTGTTTCCAGGTTGGAGGCTGAAAGCTAAAGAGAAGCTGAAAGAGGGAGCTCCACTGCCCTGCAGTCCACCGGGGAAGGTCAGCCTGCAAAGCTGTGTGAGTAACTCTACACCCCTAGGACATAGAAAGACGTCTGCTGGATGCAAATTCATGCAAGTCTTCAGGGGACAGTTCTTAGCCTACCCAATCCCTTGTCCTGGAATCAGATACTGTAGTCAGGTGGGCTGGTATTCTGTGCAGCAAGGGGACCAAGAGATCCTACACATTGTCATGTTACTAAAAATCCACTCAAGGGACACAAGCTCCTAGGTGGGGATTAATCTGCTAAAGCCAGTGATGGTTCTGGCTGGAACACAGAAAAATATCTGTTGTTTTTTTTTTATCTCTAAGTGTGCTAGAGCAGGAAACTTCCTCTTTCTACTATTTCTTCAGTCAAACTGGACATACCATAAACCCATTTTACCCTAATCAAGTTTAACCACTTAATAGAACAAAAAAACCCAAGCTCATGGACTGTTTCTTGTGTCTAGAAAATACATGTTGCCTAGTTGTGCAGGAAAATAGGGAGACCCAAAAAACAGCAGCTTTCAGGAGGGTAGTGCTAACTCTCTAAAATCTATTATATTGCTAAGGATGTCTAGCTAATGAGGGTCAAGTGTAACGTACATGTAAGATTTGAGTAGCTGAGATGTGATCTGTAGAAAATATGACAATGTAGATTTAGCATTCATTGTTATAATAATATAAGATGTGTTCAGAATTCAGTCAGAGACATATGGTCACCAATTAGCATCTGAAAGGGACAGAGCATCCTCTGGAAGGAGGTGACACCTGGATGTCAGTAAGATTTGTCACCTTCTGGGAAATCTGGAAGGAAAAGGCTCTAGACAGTTCGGCTTCATGACACAGCGGGAGACTAGAGGTGGTTCCGATGTGTCTGGGAAGCTCTGACGTATATACACAGATCAAAGGAATATATTTAATCTCTCATAAAAGCTAAAATATTAGTTGCAGAGAGATGAAAATACTTCCTTCTGATTGGACACACTGTAGGCTACATCTGCATGTAAAACTGTATTTGTAGCCTATGTAAAATGCCAGAGAAATGCAGAAAATGGTTATATTGCGCCTGATTGCGACAGCTGAACAGTGAATGGTACTGTCACGATTGGACTGATGCGCTGGTGTTGGAAATTCAATCCCTGACTTGGTGATTCAAACCGTTCCTGGTCCAATCGACTTTGGGCTTTCAGTACCAAGAACGTCCTGTGGGCTGGTACAGGAACACCCCCCAGAGTCGATGGTCAAGAGCTAATGTCCAGTCTACGTCCATATTCCCATAAATTGAGGACCCTGGGATATGGACGGGGTGATTCGTATGAAGCCAGTTCTATCGACTGACAAATTGCAAACTTTCCCTGAATTGCTCCAGTCACAGGATAACTCTTGGTAAAAGTTTTATTTCTGTTTTTATTTCCCTTTTATTTTATAGTCAATAGTCAATTGTGTGTCTTCTTGTATTTCTTGTATTTTCTGTAACTTTTTATACTTCGTACATATTTTATGCACTGCCCACTTTCGGGATATTAAATCATAAAATGAATAAGTGACTTCTGGGTACTTAAGCTCGGGCTCATATCTCCAAAGAGATTAGATTGTATTGTATTGCAGTGTCTTTATATGCTCGGTCAAGTAACAGGTCTGCCAGATGGAGATCTGTGTGTGTGTGGTGGCCCAGCAGGCCAGTAAAACTGTTGGGTGGTGGCAAACTACCATTTGTGGTGTGTCTGATGTGGGGGTGTGTGGACAGTGGAAGAGTGATTAACACCGGGGTTCTAACTTGTAGGATAGCTGGAGAAATCCTAGAAGGGTGTGTCGATCGCTAGGCTGCTCCTCAACCCTTAGTGTGCACCAGATTGTACATAAGATTTGTGTCTGCCTGTGTGTGTGGTCAGCCAGCTGGATTGGAGTGGAGTCTCCCTCTAGTGGTGGCCAGAGGTAGTGCGGGCTGTGAAAGTATATCTCAGCTGGTCTTATATACTTATATATATTCGGATTAAGTCCCCCTTATTCCCTCTTACCCCAAGTCACGGCCACACGTGCGCGCCTCGGTTAGCTAGTCGCTGTGGGCGTGTGCGTGTGGGTTGGATCTGTGACATCAAGTTTTATCAATTTGTGCCTACTTCTAAATTTGTTTATGAAAATGTCAGATGTATTAGCAATCATACTAAACCAAGGAGAAAATAAACACTTGTATAAAGCATTATGAAGAATAAGCAAAAATGTATGTAAGGATAGCATTATCATGAGTTATCTGCACTAACATGAAAAAACGTAAAATGCGGCACTCTAAAATATTATAAAAACAAGGCACTACTAAATGAATAAATACATAAATGAATAAAGTGACAATAGTGGCAGATACAAAGTGAGGTGCTTACATTTAGCGCTGACGTGAATAATATTCCATAAGTGTCTCGCAATATGGCAGCGAGAAAGTGATATTAGTACATATAAAGTGACAATGGTGAACAGTCCAGTTCAGTAAAAAAATATGATCATTCAGGAAAAAATGGCAAAAACTGTCCAAATAATCTCCGTGATGAATAAGTGAAAGTGACATCCGTGCTAGGAAATGCTGTATAAATGCACTCACCAGAAGCGCATTTTAAATGCACATAATAATATATCCAGCTCTTCCACAGGTAGGGAAAACTTCCATCAGTAGGATCATGGTTTGGAGACAGGAAAAAACCCCACTGGCTTCTCACAGCATTACAGGGAAGACTTCAAACACCACCACTGGCCTCTAGTTGTATTACAGGGATGGCTCAGGGTACCTCTCCACCATGGACAGAGCCAGCAAAAACAGTATATTCCACCTTAGGGAAAATAGGTTGCACAAACGAGCCACAACAGGAGTGCTAATAGTGTAGTAGTTTTATTATTGCATAAGGTAAAAAAACATCCACGTGGGTAACAGATAAAAAAAAACACAAGCTGGCAGCAAACAGTCACAAAAATGGCCACCTCCGTGAGGACACGGTGGCGGTGTGACATCAGTACGGCAGGCTCCTCCCTGACGCATTTTGTGCACGTTATCAAAGCGATATGGGGCATATCAATGAATGAAATAATGAATCAGCAGGCAGAGCTTGGGAGAAATGGTGCTGCTGCTCCTATTAAAACGATGGTATCTTGTGGTCATTTTAAAGTGAAACCACAAATACTTACCTGTCCCATAGCAATGCAATGAGCCCCCTCACAGGCACTGACATCTTCACTTGGTCATCTTCTGGGTTTAAAATCTTCAGGCTTCTTGATTTGCTTGGCAAGGAAGACTTAAGTCCCATGCATGTGCACCAGGTTTAATTAATTTATCTTGGCACCCAGGCATGCCAAGAATATACATTGAGAAACTCACATAGTATGCCTCTTCGCATTAAAAAGCCTACTTGCTCGCAAATTTTGTTTTTGAATGGGTAAAGTTCCACTTTAAGAAATAAAGGACCCACCTATGAGATATATATTTTTGGCCATCATGTGTCTTAAATGGATCTGAAAATGTTTGAATATGATTATGTTTGTATAAGAGCCAAACAGACTCCATGTTGTGACGCTCATCCAGGTTTCTTTACCAACAGTCCCTGGATGTATTAGAGCTCATTCGCACAGGCACAGAGTGCCGAGTACAGTGACAAATGAGCATCAAACATCTGTAACTCCTGGGCCTAGAGATACGCTTGGTTTTTCACATTGTATGACTCTCTGTACCCGTGTGAATGAACCCTTATGATTATAGTTTCCTGGAAGTACATGAGAAAATTCTTTGTAAACTAGCTTAAAATTTGCAGATAGCTAAAACATTACATATACAGTATTTGTCTGTTGTACAAGTTCCTTTGAAACACCAAAACCAGGACTCGTAAATGAACAACACTAGAGTGTTATAAAACTCATCCAAGCACAGAACAGATGGCTTCATTTTCAGGTCAGCCTAGGTCAATGTCACACTCAAAATATTTGATCAGCTTCCAAATATCACGGAAATAATTTTACCCAATGTAGTACTGTTTTCTTTTCATTTTCAAAATGCATCTTTTTTAATTTAAGCTTCGTCACTGACAAATGAGGCCTTGAATATTTAATTATAGGGACCATAATGAAGGTAAAGCAGGCAAGTACAAAGCTGCAACTTTCACAAAGAGTCACAAAGGAGCACTGTGAAAGGCGGAGGGAGAGCTGGCAACATGCCTTTTTGCAACTCCCCAAAACTTGTCGAGTTCATTGTAATCCCAAGTTTTGACACATCTGTTCAAATTACCGCATGGTCTCCATTATATGCATCTCTTGTGATTTTAAGATTTGTCTGATTTGTTCTTTTGCATTCACTGCCAATTTACTTGGACACATCTGTATCAGTTAATAAAAAAAAAAGTATTTTTCTATTTACTGTAGTTATCTTCAACCAAAAAGAATTTGATGTCATAGGCTTGTCTACTTGCAAATGGAAACATTCTTCGAGTAGATGTAAACCCTAACTGAATTATATTTAGTTAGCTAAAGTGTTGTGTATCATAAACAATTGACTTTTTTTATAATATACTATTTGTTTTTCTTTTTTCATGCTATTATTGCTGCAGATCGATACTGATAAACTAAAAAAAAAAACCTGTTCTCAAGTCCTCCAGGTCTGCTCTCCAAAAGAAAATTCAAAAGAAATTTCAAAGGGCAGCAGAGGAGCCCTCCGCAAAATACAATATTATTAAAAAACACTACAAAATGGATATTGGCTCAACTCTGCCCCCTAATTACCCATAAATAATACATTAATAATACACTACTCAAAAAAATTAATGGAACACTTTTTAAACAGAGTATAGAATCTGCTGAACCGGCCGAGATTCAAACCATTTATGGCCGGCTTAAGGAGAAACTCTCAATTCCATGAGGCATGTACTGTTCATGTTCATGCTTATTGAGACGGGAGGAGGAGGAGCAGCCAAGCACTATTGTAGCTGTTTATTATTAATGGTACACAATATTTATCTAACATGATAATAATTAGACCACCCATATTTTCTGGACTCAAAATGAAAAAAATTAGGTATACGGGGCTTAAGTGGTATTAAAACAATATTTTATTTCTAGTAAAATCTAAAATACAAAAATTCCCCCAATCTCTTTCAACCAGTAAAACGTTGACAATGTTGTTAATATGGTAGTCCTACTACAGTACCAAATGTTAGCAGCAGCTTTGTAATTTGTCAATGGCTCAGTTAACAAGTTGCTTTAAACCTAACCCCCACTATATGTTACCTATCAGCAGTCAACCCTCTAGATAAGGGTCTCCCAGTTGTGCTCCCGTGTTGTCAGCCTGGCTCCCGATGGAGGCTACAAGTGACCTTTTCAACACACGTTACCCAGGCATGAACACTGCTGTCACTATCATCAAACTCGAAGCGACAAATGCCATACAGCCATGGCTGAGAGGAAATGGCTGCAAATAAGCTGCAAAGATCAGCAGCAGAGATGAAAAAAGCATGTAAAAAGGTAAAAGAAGTATTTTATTTGACAAAAGTAGCAATTGTTTATGATATACAATGCTTTAGCAAACTACAGTAAATATCATTCATTTAGGGTTTGATGATAGACATTTGAAAGAACAGAATTCCCCTAGCTGCTCCTCCAGTGCACTTGTCCAGGTAAAGAGGAAAATCTCTTATCACTACTTTCAGCAAATTACTTCAGTCCAAGTTGATGGTATTTTCTTCTGAGAGAATTAGCCAATGGTGTTAGCTATGGTCTATGGGGGCACCAAAACTTCCCTTAGTTGTTCCTTGATCCTACTAAAATATCAGGTATCCTATGTCTTTGAGTGCTATTCTATTATTAACCACTTCAATACTGAGAACTTTCACCCCCTTGCTGGCCAGACTCTCAGTGCTGTTGCACTTTAAATGACAATTGCGTGGTCATGCAACACTGTACCCATATTAAATTTTTATTAATTTTTGTGAGACAGATATAGCTTTCTTTTGGGGGTATTTAATCACCACTGGGTTTTTAAAATTGTTTTGCTAAACAAATGGGGGAAAAAAATGAAAAAAAAAACCTTTTTCTTGGTTTCTGTTATAAAGGTTTGCAAATAAGTAAGTTTTCTTTTTCACTGATGTGCACTGATGAGTCTGCACTAATGTACACTAATGAGGCTGCACTGATGGGCAATGATAGCCTGCACTGATTGGCACTAGTAGGCTGCACTGATGGGCTGCCCCAGCTCTGCGTATACAAAGGAGCATCAGGGAGCTCTTGTCCATAATGGGCATGGTATTGACACAGCTCTAGATGATCCACATTGGCTCACAATTGATATGATCCAAACATATTTAGACAGTATAAAGGTGAATAAAGCACCTGGACCAGATGGCTTACACCCACGGGTCCTTACAGAATTGAGCTCTGTCATTTCAAAGCCATTGTTTCTGATTTTTAGGGACTCTTTAATGACTGGCACAGTACCATTGGATTGGCTATAGGCCAATGTGGTGCCAATATTCAAAAAGGGGTCAAAATCTTTACCAAGTAATTATAGACCTCTTAGTTTAACTTCTATAGTTGGGAAGATACTGGAGAGTTTAATAAAATACCACATACCTGTAGATGAGTTCTTGCTGGAAAAAAATATTTTAAGCAACAGACAGCATGGATTCATGAAAGACAGAAGTTGTCAAACAAATCTGATTTCTTTTTATGAGGAGGTGAGCAAAACCTTGGACAGAGGGGTGGCGGTGGACGTGGTATACTTTGATTTTGCAAAAGCGTTTGACACAGTTCCCCACACATGGCTAATGTGTAAGGTAAAGTCTACGGGCTTGGAAAATCTGTATGTAAATGGATAGAAAACTGGCTAAAAGATCGTATTCAAAGAGTAGTGGTTCATGATTCATACTCTGCATGGTCTAGGGTTGTCAGTGGTGTACCCCAAGGTTCAGTGTTGGGACCCTTACTTTTTAATATATTTATAAACAATATAGGGTTTGGGATTAAAAATCCAATTTCAGTCTTTGCAGATGACACCAAGCTGTGCAGTGGAATAACGTCCTTACAGGATGTCTTCAACTTACAAGCCGACCTCAATTCTCTGTTTAATTGGGCAACTATGTGGCAAATGAGGTTTAATGTTGATAAATGTAAGGTTATGCACTTGAGGGCTAAGAATATGCATGCATCATACATACTAAGGGGGGTACAACTGGGGGAATCAATGGTGGAGAAGGATTTGGGAGTTCTGGTAGATCACAAGCTTAATAATGGCATGCAATGCCAAGCTGTAGTTTCTAAAGTGAGCAAAATCCTTTCTTGTATTAAAAGAGGTATAGACTCTCAAGAGGGAGAGATATATCATATTACCCGGTACAAATCATTAGTAAGACCTCATCTGGAATATGCAGGTTAGTTTTGGGCACCAATTCACAAAGCAAACATTGGGGAACTGGAGAAAGTATAGAGAAAGGCAACCAAACTGATACGAGGCATGGAGGAGATCAGCTATGAGGAAAGATTAGAGAAACTGAACTTATTCTCTCTTGAGAAGAGGAGCTTAAGGGGGGATATGATCAACATGTATAAATACATCAGTGATTCATATAGTGAACTCAGTGTAGAGCTATTCACCCTGAGGTCATCACAGAGAACAAGGTGGCACTCACAGTGAGAGCTGTGAAAATGGGGAATATACTCTCTCAAGATTTGGTTCGGCCAGCTCAGTGGATTGCTTCAAAAAAAGCCTGGATTCTTTCTTAGATACACAGAATATAACTGGATACTAACATTTATAGGTAAAGTTGACCCAGGGAATATCCGATTGCCTCTCGGGGATCAGGATGGAATATTTTTCCCAGCAGGAGCAAATTGGGTCATACTTTGCTGGGGGTTTTTTGCTTTCCTCTGGATCAACTGTGGGTATAGGATTATAACTTTTTTTTTTTTTTTTAATGGTTGAACTGGACATGGACATTTGTCTTTTTTCAGCCAGACTAACTATGAAACTTTGATGGCCACTGATGAGGAGGCACAAATAAGGCGGCACTGATGGGCACTGATTAGCACTGATTAAGCTGCACTGATAATCAGAGAAAACAAAGTACTGACAGCCGTGCTGGGTATCGGCTGTCCTTTCCTCATTCAGATACAGTATGTGATGAAAAGACTGGCAAGAACTGGCAACTCTATTTACATGTGATCAGCTGTGATTTGACACAGCTGACCACATGGTAAAAACGGTGATTTGACATAACTGATCACATGGTAAAAACTGTGATTGGCCCTTTACCATAATCTCTGATCAGCTGTGTCCAAAGGACACAGTGGTTATAGAGTGTGCCCAATGCATGCCCCAGGAGGACTGTAGGGGGCGGGGTTCTGGGAGGAGGTTAACGGACTCTCTACCTGAAATAGAGAGCCACTCTGTAGCCATCTTTCGGCTATAGCGTGGTACTAAAGTGGTTAAGAAAATCAAGAAACGTCATAAATCAATAAGATGATTTTGATTGTTGGCTATTTTGGAATCTTTCCCATGGTCATTTGGACTTAGATTGCTATAATATATCCATAGCAGCTGATATTGCAGGCATAGGCTACCCATGGCTTTGCAGCTGTCTTGGAACCAGAAATCCCAGTTTAGCCATACAAAGCTGTACAGCAGCTGAAGAACCACAGGCTGCTAAACTAAGCAATAAGGACCAGGGGAGTGACCATGGGGATCAAGCTTTTATGCTCAGTCCTTTCTTACACTGAATCCTTGGTATATTAAACCCATTAGAAAATCAAATTCTTGATGTTTTAATAAACAAAAAATAAAAAAACTTTAAGGGTTGTGACTAAGCATAAAGTTCCAAATGTACTTTTATTTATCTTCGGTTTTGAACAAGTAAACCTTCCGCAATCCTGGCAATTCAAATTCAGTATATAAAAAAAATGCATAGGTTATCTTCTGTAAATATCTCATATCAAAAAGATCAGTAGATCTAGAGATATAGGAAACTGAACTCATCGATACATATAGAAAGTTGGCAGTATTATGGTATAGCACAGACTGTAGAACCTGTAGACTTGTCCCAGGTTCTTCTCGCGTGTCGATGAAGGGCAGTCAGGCACACATGAGTACAAGAGACTCACAACTCACTGAGTGCCTTTTTAAGATTGAATGCTCGTTGAACTTTGTTGGGGTGCAGGGTGAGCCTTGGGATATTCCAAATGTAGTGCACAAAGTAGCAGAGGACACTGTCTGACTTAACTACACTCTTTGCTTTAATTCCTCCTTTTGACTGACAATAGGGGGATTCAGCAACTCAGGGACTTCAAGCACAGGACACATTTCAATTCAGTAGCATTGATGCAGATGTTCAAAGGGTTAAAGCAGCAATACTCACTAGGATCTCTCACTCTGGTCTATACTCACAATGGCCTTGTGTACTTGGATATCTCTGTCCAATACTGGCCAGACACTTCTGGAATCTTCAGGCTAGATCTTCAGTGAACCCCCTTTGATATAACTTCAGCTGCTTTCAGAAAATAGGTCCCCCACCTCACGCCTGATCTGGGACCTCGATGAACTCTTGCAGACTTCAGCTAATCTACTCAGAAGGGCAGCAGCCCTTGAGGCTGGATTTTCTCTTCCTGGACAAGAACCCTGCTGTTCCAGACCCAAAACTATCTATGCACCCCTCAGCCACCTACTGGGCATTCTTTCTCCACAGGGAATGACAGAGACCACATTAATATTCAGGCCTAGGGTCTGCCTCTTCCAGCCCACCACATTCTAGAATCCATTAAAGGCAGGGGAAAGTAGCTGAACCTGAAGTGAGAAAGATCTGGAACAGCAAAAAATAATCACAACCTGCTCCATGGATTAAAGAGGAGCTAAAAAGAACATAATTTATCTTAACCTCTCTAGCAACCTTAACCAATTCTAGAAGGGTACTACAATAGTTAAATTTTAAAATAAACCAATGGGCTACATTATATTGTATATATGTGTATACTGTATAACTTAAAATAACAAACACTATATGGTACCTTCACAGTGCATTAGTTCACCTTAGGAGCACCAGGGCAGAACAGAAATTCAGAAACATCAGCCTGTTCTGGTGGATTATCTAGCCACTTGTGTTTCACTACTGGTCCACAAGTGATGGCAATTAATCAACAGAAATCACAAGAGGCAGACAGAAGGACGGCAAACACAGAAGCAGGTAACTGATCTCATAATGGAGCACCCTGGGTTTAAGGGATCCCCAGATGCTCTACAGAAAGTCAAAACTGACATGTAGGTGCCTGATATATTGTGTAAGGGCCACCAAAAAATTTCTGGGGGCTTACAGGTTCACTTAAATAAAAACAACATTATGCAATAGCTTCACTTTTACAATGTTTTTAACACTAGATTTTGTGTACATTCCTTTTGTTGTTTAACAAAAATAGTTTCTTTCACCTGTACCTAGCCTTCCTTGTACTTGGCTGACAATTAAAGTTATCCCTAACTGAAACATCTTATTTTAGTTTCATTTACTGCCCTTGAGACCCAAGTGAGAGAAAATCTCTTTAAAGTTCATTTAAGAGTCACATCTTAAATAGTTGTCATTGAAAATTTCCCTCATTTCCTGTTGTGGTTGTTGTAAAAACATTGGATTTCCCTTTCCTCTTTTTCCTGGTGAAAGAGGTGAAGGGCATTAAAAAAAACCCCATAGGAATCTGAATTCATCCACTGCAAACTGCTTTAAACACTTACTTGTGCCTACTTTTTTTGCATTCAAACAGGGATCCCTGGTTCCCATGTGTTGCAATATATGTTCAAGTAGGTTGACCATCAATTGCATCAAAGTAATCCTTCTCAGGCCAGTCCCTATCCTACTGTTCAAAATGACAAATACTTGCTTATCCCATACGTTGGTTTACATTCTGTAGAATGCCAATATGGGGCAGGCAGACACAGTTGGAGGAGAACTACTTTAACCTCCCTGGCGGTATGATTATTTCAGATTTTTGGTGCTAAAAGCGGTACCATTATTTTGCATGGAAATATGTAGTTTTTATTGTAGGCCTGTCATTTTTAGGAATAACTCACTGAAATCTGTCCGAACAAGAGTCTAGTAAACATTCCGGATATGATAAAACTTGAAACACGAAATCATAAATTATAATTTAATAAATAATCATAAAAAATAATAATATAATAATACATTTAATTCAATAATATAATCAAACCAAAAACACTGAAATTTGAAATATAGCGCCAAGTTCGCACATTGCTGTGCAAAGTCGCAGAATCGTTTTCAGTGCCTGATGACGAATTTCCCCACAAATCATTATCACTCAATTCTGCAAGTGGTTCTGATTTACTATCGCTGTTCTCTAGCTGGTCTAAAACAGATTTTGACCTAAAGGGACACTTTTTGGGTGCCATGGACTTTTCCCAGTTTCCAGGCAGAAAGAATGCAGGCAGGGCACAGGACAAAGCAGTAGGGGCAAAATGTATGTGAAATGCTTTGAAACAGCAATGTTTTGCTATGTAATAATTGTTTTTAAAAAAATGAAATTTTAAACTTTCCGGCGCCCGTACGTCCCGACTTCACAGGGACCGGAACACGGAAGCCGGATGCCGGCATCGGCCGGAAGAGATAGCCGGGGACGCTGCAGGGGACACATTGTGGGAGCGAAGGACAAGGTAAGCGCTGCAGGGAATCCCTGAGCAACGCCGCATGGTAAGCCTGAGTGTAGCTCGGGGTTACCGCTTGTGGTACTGAAACTTTACCCCGAGCTACACTCGGGAATACCGCCAGGGAGGTTAGACTCGGCATTAAAAACCTGACTGAGGTTCTAACCCCTTCACACCTCATTCAATTAAAAGAAAAACATTGGTTTTAGGTACACTTTACCTCTACATAAAATAATAATATAAAAGAAGGAAGCATCAGCTAAATGTGGCAGCTATCACAGAGGAATGTAGCACAACACAGTTACAAAAATGTCAAATATCTCAAACAAAAGCGGGACTATTTATGCATAAATAGTTATGAATGCATACAAAGCCCCACGTTTCTTGCTAACATAAAGCAAGCGAGAGGGCTTTTTTACTTTAGGAGCAGAGGATGCTCACTTACAAAGTGAATTTTCACTTTGAAAAGTGCTTAGTGAATGAGGTGAAACAAAGTAAAAATTCATTTTGCAATGAATACTCAATCATGTGCAGGTGTAGCCCTGGCTGGAGGGCCCCTCTAAGCCGCATGGCCCAAACATTACAGCTGCATCAATGGTAATCTCTCTCGCTCTCTCTGCTAATGATGGACACGCTTGCAGGAGGGAGCAGTGAGAATGGAAGATTCTGATTGGTTGCAGGGATTATATCTGCCCACAGGACAGGAAACAATGGGAAGACAGGGAGCCTAGGAGAGGGAAGCCTGAGAGAAGCAAGTCTGCTGTGGAGAGACCTACAGAAAGACCCAAGAAGAGGGTGATGGCCCTCTGTTCCAGCAGTGCAGAGATTTCTTGCGACAAAACAACCTGTTTGCAGCCATCCTTACCAAGCCTTGGGATTTGCGTCACATTACAGGCTGCTGAGACAGTTATTAGCCTACATTCTCCTGCCAAGAAGACATCTGACAGTCATATGAGTAGTGAGAGGCCCATGTCCACCTGTGTAAACCTGTTTACTACTGCAGTTCCCTGCTGCTGCCAGTGGTACTCTATTTAAAGGGAACCTCCTAATTTCTTCATCTTCTGTTACTCCAGGATATTATGTGACTGTTTCCCACCCTTGGATTACAAATACCTTCATCTGAAAGTCGAGCGCTCCCACGCCAGGTTGAAGGGCCCCATCGCTGTCAGACGTTACCTATATTATTCCATTGGCCAGTGGCTAGGTACAGCCTGCACATAGTAGTTAGATTGCACTATTCACTGTATTATCTTATGTTCCAAGAGTGACTTCAGTAATTACTGATGAGTGGAGTCAGTAGAGTCATTTTCCTCTTACTCGTCTAGTGTCAAGGTCACTCACAGGTGACAAAAGGGGCTAACACTACTTATTTAATTGTATTTTTGTTTATTACAGTGTTTGATAATGTGAAGATGCTGTTGCTGGCAAATTTGTTTAATCAGAATTCTATTTACAGGGCTTATCCCTGCCTAAATAATGCTTTTTATTACTACTGGTGGGTCAGTGAATTGTCAGGTCCACTTATGGGTAGGTTACCACTGAAAAGGGCATGTAAATCTATCATTCTGTCAGTTCTTGAGGGAGTCAGTGCTACACAGGATTTTTTCTTGCACATAATTGCATGGTTATAATCAGCACAATTTAACCTAATTCAGAAAGCTGAATGAATTTTCTGTTATCATAGTGTATTAGGTGTCAATGGCCCAATGATTGCCGTAGTGAAGACAAATTGGGAAGCAGGTATTGAGGGATGAAGGCTCATCTACAGTCAGTGACCACTTTTATAAGGTACACTTATGTAGCAACCTCCTAGTTAGCTAGGAGTAGCTAGCTAATTATTTTTTTAGTTGGAAGACTGAGTAGTAGCCTGGGTGATAGTCAGAGGGGTCAAATTCGGGTCAGGGTTGAGAGGCTCTGCAGATCAGGTCACTGATACCTCCCGCTGATCTAGAGACTTGGAGAAGTCTCTAGAACTCAGAGGGCGGAGGTGAGGAGGAGCTGGTCTGCACTCTTGAGGGATCCTGGCCAATCCCCAGGCAGGAGGCCTGGCATGAGGTCAGGACAGCCCTTAAGAGTGGCTGAGCCTGGGGGAGAAGCAGGAAAGTTCAGGAATGCTCAGGTGGTAGATGTAAAGAAAGCTGAGATGCAGAGGCCTAGGAATGTGCTCAGTGGAAAGGGGCCTACCTCCAAGCACACAGAACATCAGAACAAAAGGTAAGTTTTCTTATGTTCAATGCTTTAAAAATCAGTCACCGCCTTAGCAGAAGTCTGTGCCCTGCCAGCAGCTGTGAAGTGGGGAAAAAGTGGTCTGTTTACAGAAGTCTGACACACTCCATGCTAAATCAGAGATGCAGCTGACCAATTAGAGAGGAGCATGAGCGTTGCTGATTGCAAAGTTATAGGTCTGACTTAGCAGGGGTCATGTTAGCCCTCTGCAATGAGACAACTGATTCCACAAAAACACCAAGGGTCTCAGTCTGCAGCTGCCGGAAGGGGGCAGGCTTTTACCCGAGCCTGAACAGGCTTTTACCTGTACTCGAGCTGTGACTAATTTAAAAAGAAAACAAACAGACATTAAGAAATTGAACATATTTTGTTTAAAGCACCTGAAATATATTTATCCTGGAGCAGAATACCCATTTACAAACCATGTCAGATGCAGACGCAGGCCCCTTTAGCTCTATTTCTTAAAGCTTCTTGGGTTCCTGGACATGCCCAGGGAGTATAAATTCCTCAGCAGCTCAGAAAGGCCATACCTGATGAGGCTGAGGTAGCTTGGCAAGTGATTTGCAGCAAAGTGAAAGACTCTCCACAGTCAGATCCAACATCCGGAGCCTAACAGTATGCAGCTTCTCCAGAAGACCCAGCTTTTGCGGGTAGCCACTCCCCAGTTGCTACTAGAGTAATGAAATTCCAGTAGGATAGCCTGATGTATCTGGGCTTTGGATCCCTTCAGCTGTTCACCTGTGTTACCAGAGCTATTCTTGACTTTACTATGTGGGGTCCTGTTTTGGAGGATAATCACAAGTATCTTTATGCAGTCATACGTTACCCTAACTGAACTACTGAGACATTGCTCTGCAGAGTCCATGTTTGTCTATGATCATATTCTGCAGTATTTGCAAGTTTTTTTGCCATCATCAACCTGTTTTGCAATATTGCTTCTAATTTTGTATGTTTAGTAAACTGCAAGTTACAGTTACTCTTTGTCTGATTATTCAGCTGATTCTATTCTAAAGCTGATTTAAAATCAAGGTTGAATTGGGCTTTAATGTGTGCCAAGAAAACATTCCCCACACCATTATATTACCACTTGCCTGAGCCAGTAACACAAAGACAGGCGCAACAATACTTGTTTCATGTGTCTTCAACTGATCCTATTATTTGCATCTAAAGCAGAAACTCAGAAGTAGTTCATCCTGTTTGAATGATACCATGCCCACTGTAGCCCCATTTTTCTGTCCTTCTTCAAGATTTGCTGTGTGTTCAAATTTGGTCTTATGTCATCTTGAACATGTCCGGCCATTCTCCTCCAATTTTTCTCATTAAAAAGATGTTTTTTTCTCACAGAACTGCCAATCGCTGCTCGGCGAATTCAGTAATGGTAAACCCAGTACATCTGACACCAATAATCAGTCCACATTTAAAATAGCTTAGCCCTTTTTCATACTAATGTTTGGCTGAACATCATTGCTCACTGTATGTCTTGCGTTAGAGAAAAGGTTCACCTACAAAGAATGGCCATTCAGTGTGTGTTAATCAGTTAAATATATTATGACATACCCAATGCCAGTGAAGATGTTGCTCTAATCCTTAGTCCTCATTTTAGAGTTTGTGTGTACAAGCCAAATCATGCATGTGCTTTGCTTTAGAAGGTGCATTTTTGCATACACACTAAAATATAGAATGACAAATAATTTTTTTATTTATGTTCCTTATATTTAAAAAACTGAATTTACAGCTAATTAAATCATTTTTGTATTTTCTGTACACAAGTTTTAGAAAATGGCTCTTGAGAACAGGTAAAATATATATTTAAATCTGCACAAAACTGGGAAGACTGGATCCTGTGAAAGTACTGAGCAGAGTGTCCATCACAGTGGAGACAGCAGGCTTTTCCCGTAGGGAGTTTGGCTTCCTGCCAGTCTTTAGAATCTTGGAACTCTATATGGGGATTCAGCTGGTGCAACTGTTTCCATGCAAAGCAACGGCAATAAACATAAAATGTAATCCTTCCAGAATTAAATGCACAATTATCAGTAATCCCTGTAACAGTACCTCTCTTACCACGGCAGCAAGAAATGTTAAGAACATGACATGTTTACTTCATAAATATGTTCTGTACCATTCAGAATATGTAATAAATGCAATATTTCAGGCAAACATATCTTTCCGCATTGAGCATTTCAATAGCCACAAAATATCAAAACGTATAACTGAAACAGGGATCTTTTTGTAATAAACAAAATATTAATTGTATGCATACATCTCATAAGTAAGTATAGCATTCAGTAGACTTAGAAGAAGCAAAACAGATATTAAAAATTGTGCAACACATAAAATGTATCCATCAGAGTGCCCCTTAATATAACATGTGCCCATCACCATGCCCCTTATTTTATGTTAAGGGGCACACTGACGGGCACTTTTTATGTTAAGGGGCACTCTGATGGGCACATTTTATGTTAAGGGGCACTCTGATGGGCACATTTTATGTTAAGGGGCACTCTGACGGGCACATTTTATGTTAAGAGGGGCACAAATGGGCACATACTGTGGAAAGGTACACTCTGATGGGCACATGTGATGAACAGGTGCACTGTAATAGGGATTATGATGTACAGGGGTACTCTGATGGGGAAATATGATAGAAAGGGGTACTGTGAGTGTAAGCGGGCACTCTGACGGGAATACCTGATGTAAGGTGGCAATGTGATGGGAATACATGATGTAAAGTTGCACTCTGATGGCGACACGTAATGTAAGACGGCACGCTGATGGGCACACCCTATTCGGATCTCAGCCAGAAGAACATTTTAGTGACCAAACCTCCTTGAATTTTAATTCAATACCCCTGCTCTATGCTCCTAAAAGGAAACCTCTACTTTTTTATTTATTATTATTATTACAGTTCTTATACAGGTTACTTTGTAATTTAATGTTGTTCTAAATTATTCTTCTATTTCTGCAACCAGCTGTAGTCTTACTTGGAGTCCATGTGTCCAAGTGTCAACAGAACAGCAACAGGTAGGAAGCTGCAATGAGGTATTTAAAATCCTTGCAATGTGTGAATTGAACTGCAGAGTATTGCTTATTTTAGCAAAAAAATAAAATTTATATATACACTGATCCAAAATGTTAAAGGAACACTTTTTAATTAGAGTGTAGTTTTAAGTCAGTTAAACTCCTGGGATATTGACCCGGTCAGTTAAGCAGCAGAGGGAGTTGTTAATCAGTTTCAGCTGCTTTGGTGTTAATGAAATTAACAATAGTTGCACTAGATGGGCAACAATGAGACGACCCGTAAAACAGGAATGGTTTTACAGGTGGAAGCCACTGACATTTTTTTCCCTACTCATCTTTTTTGACTGTTTTCTACTAGTTTTTCATTTGGCTAGGGTCAGTGTCACTACTGCTAGCATGAGGTGATATCTGGCCCCTACAGAGGTTGCACAGGCAGTCCAACTCCTCCAGGATTTCACATCAATACGTGCCATTGCCAGAAGGTTTGCTGTGTCTCCCAGCACAGTCTCAAGAATGGAGGAGATTCCAGGAGACAGGTACTCTAGGAGAGCTGGACAGGGCCGTAGAAGGTCCTTAACCCATCATTAGGACTGGTATCTTCTCCTTTTGTGCAAGGAAGAACAGGATGAGCACTGCCAGAGCCCTACAAAATGACCTCCAGCAGGACACTGGTGTGAATGTCTCTAACCAAACAATCCGAAATAGACTTTATGAGGGTGGCCTGAGGACCCAATGTCCTCTAGTGGGCCCTGTGCTCACTGCCCGGCACCATAGAGCTCGATTGGCATTTGCCATTAAACACCAGATTTGGCAGGTCCACCACTGGCACCCTGTGATTTTCACAGATTAGAGCAGGTTTACCCTGAGCACATGTGACAGATGTGAAAGGGTCTGGAGAAACCAAGGGAGAACATTATGCTGCCTGTGACTTCGTTCAGCATGACCATTTTGGTGGTGGGTCAGTGATGGTCTGAGGTGGCATATCCATGGAGGTACACGCAGACCTCTACAGGCTAGACAATGGCACCCTGACTGCCATTAGGTATTGGGATGAAATCCTTGGACCCATTGCCAGACCCTACGCTGGTGCAGTGGGTCCTGGGTTCCTCCTGATGCACGACAATGCCGAGGCTCATGCGGCGAGAGTATGCAGGCAGTTCCTGGAGGATGAAGGAATAGATAACATTGAATGGCCCCCATGGCGCCTGACCTAAACCCAATAGAAAACCTCTAGGATATCATGTTTCATTCAATCCGACGACGCCAGGTTGTACCTTAAACTGTCCAGAAGCTCACTGATGCCCTGGTCCAGATCTGGGAGGAAATACCCCAGGACACCATCCATCGTCTCATTAGGAGTAGAGATGAGCGAATTATTCAAAAATTTGATTCGGCTGATTCGCCGAATTTGCGGAATAAATTTGATTCGATGCAAATTTATTCGCTGCGAATTTAACTTATTAAAAGGGTTTCTAGGCTTCAGAGAGCCTTTATATTAGTGCAGAACACTGTACCTTTAATTTAAATGCCCTTGGAGTCTGCTGGGGAAGAGAAATAATACTGTCAGTCAGTATGACATGCAGATGAGTGCCGTCGATCTTAGAATCACCGCACACTTCACTCATTTGGGCAGTCACGGGGCACGACGAAGAAGATGAAGAAGAAGATGAAGAAGAAGAAGAAGAAGAAGAGGAAGAAGAAGAGGAAGAAGAAGAAGAAGAAGAAGAAGATGAAGAAGAAGATGAAGAAGAAGAAGAAGAAGATGAAGGAGAAGAAGAAGAAGAAGAAGATGAGGATGAGGAAGAAGAAGAAGATGAGGATGAGGAAGAAGAAGATGAGGAAGAAGAAGATGAGGAAGAAGAAGAAGAGGATGAGGATGAAGAAGAAGAAGATGAGGATGAAGAAGAAGAAGAAGATGAGGAAGAAGAAGAGGATGAGGATGAAGAAGAAGAAGAAGAAGAAGAAGAGGATGAAGAAGAAGATGAGGATGAAGAAGAAGAAGAAGAAGAAGATGAGGATGAAGAAGAAGAAGAAGAAGAAGAAGAAGAAGATGAGGATGAAGAAGAAGAAGATGAGGATGAAGAAGAAGAAGAAGAAGATGAGGATGAAGAAGAAGAAGATGAAGAAGAAGAAGAAGAAGAAGAAGAAGAAGAAGAAGAAGAAGAAGATGAAGAAGATGAAGAAGAAGAAGAAGAAGATGAAGAAGAAGAAGAAGAAGATGAAGAAGAGGAAGAAGATGAAGGAGAAGAAGAAGATGAGGATGAGGAAGAAGAAGAAGATGAGGATGAGGAAGAAGAAGAAGAGGATGAGGATGAGGAAGAAGAAGAAGAGGATGAGGATGAAGAAGAAGAAGAAGAAGATGAGGATGAAGAAGAAGAAGAAGAAGAAGATGAGGAAGAAGAAGAGGATGAGGATGAAGAAGAAGAAGAAGAAGATGAGGATGAAGAAGAAGATGAGGATGAAGAAGAAGAAGAAGATGAGGATGAAGAAGAAGAAGAAGAAGATGAGGATGAAGAAGAAGAAGATGAGGATGAAGAAGAAGAAGAAGAAGATGAGGATGAAGAAGAAGAAGAAGAAGATGAAGAAGAAGAAGAGGAAGAAGAAGAAGAAGAAGAAGAAGAAGAAGATGAAGAAGAAGAATAAGATGAAGGAGAAGAAGAAGAAGAAGAAGAAGAGGATGAGGAAGAAGAAGAAGAAGAAGATGAGGATGAGGAAGAAGAAGAAGATGAAGAAGAAGAATAAGATGAAGGAGAAGAAGAAGAAGAAGAAGAAGAAGAAGAGGATGAGGAAGAAGAAGAAGAAGAAGATAAGGATGAGGAAGAAGAAGAAGATGAGGAAGAAGAAGATGAGGATGAGGAAGAAGAAGAAGAGGATGAGGATGAAGAAGAAGAAGATGAGGATGAAGAAGAAGAAGAAGATGAGGAAGAAGAAGAAGAGGATGAGGATGAATAAGAGGATGAGGATGAAGAAGAAGAAGATGAGGATGAAGAAGAAGATGAGGATGAAGAAGAAGAAGAAGAAGATGAGGATGAAGAAGAAGATGAAGAAGAAGAAGAAGAAGAAGAAGAAGAAGAAGAAGATGAGGATGAAGAAGAAGAAGAAGATGAGGATGAAGAAGAAGAAGAAGAAGAAGAAGAGGATGAGAAAGAAGAAGAAGAAGAGGATGAGGATGAGGATGAAGAAGAAGAAGAGGATGAGGATGAAGAAGAAAAAGAAGAAGAAGAGGATGAGGATGATGAAGAAGAAGAGGATGAGGATGAAGAAGAAGAAGAAGAAGAGGATGAGGATGAAGAAGAAGAAGAGGATGAGGATGAAGAAGAAGAAGATGAGGATGAGGAAGAAGAAGAAGAGGATGAGGATGAAGAAGAAGAAGATGAGGATGAAGAAGAAGAAGATGAGGATGAAGAAGAAGAAGAAGAAGAAGAAGATGAGGATGATGAAGAAGAAGAAGAAGAAGATGAGGATGAAGAAGAAGAAGATGAGGATGAAGAAGAAGAAGAAGAAGAAGAAGAGGATGAAGAAGAAGAAGAAGAAGAAGAAGAGGAAGAGGATGAAGAAGAAGAGGATGAGGATGAAGAAGAAGAACAAGAGGATGAGGATGAGGATGAAGAAGAAGAAGATGAGGATGAAGAAGAAGAAGAAGAAGAAGAAGAAGAAGAAGAGGATGAGGATGAAGAAGAAGAAGAAGAAGAAAAAGAAGAAGAAGAAGAAGAGGATGAGGATGAAGAAGAAGAAGAGGATGAGGATGAAGAAGAGGATGAGGATAAAGAAGAAGAAGAGGATGATGGTGAGGAAGAAGAAGAAGAAGAAGAAGAAGAGGAGGATGAAGAAGAAGAAGAAGAAGAAGAGGATGAGGATGAAGAAGAATAAGAGGATGAGGATGAAGAAGAAGAGGATGAAGAAGAAGAGAATGAGGATGAAGAAGAGGATGAGGATGAAGAAGAAGAAGAAGAAGAGGATGAGGATGAAGAAGAAAAAGAAGAGGATGAGGATGAAGAAGAAGAAGAAGAAGAGGATGAAGAAGAAGAAGAAGAAGAAGAAGTAGGATGAAAATAAGAAGAATTCCAGTACAGCAAAAAGTGTATCTGCAGAGAGCTCCGCTATTTCTGACAGTTCTCTGACAGTTCCTTCACATTTACAGCGGTTGAAACATTGTATCTATTTGTTTCCGAATAAAAACATCTGTATCCTAAATGGAAACAAATAGATACAATGTTTCAACCGCTGTAAATGTGAAGGAACTGTCAGAGAACTGTCAGAAATAGCGGAGCTCTCTGCAGGGACACTTTTTGCCGGCTGTAGAAGGGATGAAAATCGGCCGATCGGGAAAAATTCGATTCGTGCATCCGAAGTTTGCTAATTTTTGGATTCGGCGCGAATCGAATTTTTCCTAATATTCGAAACGAATTCCACTTCGCCAAGTTCGATTCGCTCATCTCTAATTAGGAGTATGCCCCAACGTTGTCAGGCATGCAAATAAGCACACGTGGGGGCCATACAAACTACTGAGGACCATGTTGAGTTGCTGAAATTAAATTTAAGCAAAATAGACTAGCCTGCTGCATCATTTTTCACTTTGACTTAAAGGGTGTCTTTGAATTCAGTCCTCTGTAGGTTGATAATTTTCATTTCCATCAAACGATGGGGCATCCTTACGTTCCTAACACATTACCCAGTCCATATCAGTATAAACATCCAGCATGATATTTTTCCCTATTGAGATCTAATGTATTTTCAAAGTGTTCCTTGAATTTTTTTGAGCAGTGTAAACGTGAAAAATAAAATGGGATTGAACTAGTGTGGCACTGGATCAGTAAAAACAATAATCAACATTTATTAATTTGTTCCTTTAATATATATTTATTTATTTTTACATTTACTGATTTACTAAAACAGTGAAGCATTTTCAGAATTAATTTTCACTTATCTCAGTGAATGAAGTTTATCTTTGATAAAAATACGTTTATAGACAAGAAAAAAAAGTAGGATTTTTGCACACACATCATTGGATGTTTGATAAAAGTGTTTGGAGACAACATGTAATGAATGGGGTGCAGGTTTCCTTTCTATGCAAGGCTTGTCTATATAGGCTAGGAAGCTTTTCTGCCTGCCAATTGTAACCATATAAGATCCAGTGGTGGACAGATTTGTGGGCTGGGGAAGAAAGAAGGAGCCAGGAGAGAAAGATCTTTTTTGTTAGGATGGCGACCTATCATAGGATCCTGTAGAGACCTTTGTTTAATACTGCTTTCCCCATGTCGCCCACCATGGCCATCTTGGAAAGTTTTATATGCACATTTCTCTGTACACATTTGAGCTTAATAGATTTTAAATAAAGCATGTTACAAAATGATTGCACTGTGGAGGCTGTTATATGTTTTTATGAGGTTTGATTTCACTGCTTTTGAGGGGAATGATCAGTGTGTATGTGGCAAACATTTTGGATGCTTTGGTGGATCCTCTGGACAGAACACCTGGACGTCTTTGCATTTGAGTGTCTCAATCTGTGGGATTTATGAAGATCAACCTGTTGTGGCCCTGATGGATCTGGGATCTTTACATCTTTAAAGTGCTACTAAACCCAGGACCCTGCATCCACTATAGTTGGACTCCCATAGTACACAGAACATGGAAGTGCAATTACTTTAGTAAATATAAACTGCTAAATACCTTTTCTTGTCAGCAGTTAGAGTGGTCTTGTGACTTCTATCTGTGTCCAACCCAGCACTAGCTAAAGTTTGAAGGAGGAGTTTTCTTTCTGCTCTAGGAGGATGCAAAACTACTGACCTCTGTCTGACCAGTGCTGATTGGCTCTGTGCTGATCACATGCACTCTCCCAAAAAAAAAACACAACTCTAGCAATACACACCAAACTGAGTATGTGCAAATACCTACAGTTCAGTCTGTCTCATCAAGAGATAAGAAGTGGTCGCTTGAAAAAGGAGAGGAACAGAGAAGAAAGGATCAAACAACTTTTTTACACAATGCAGAGGATTAACCCCTTAGGTTCCACAGTGAGTATAACAAGCATTCTTTACTGCTTATACAGACTGATTTTACTGTTGTGGGTTTAGAAACACTTTAAGCGCACTTTAACCACAGTGAGGGTCATTGCAGTCCAGTAAGTGGATTGACCCTATCACTGTGGTGGTGTGTGGATCTCTACAGAGTTTGGAGACATGCTGGGACTTTCTCAGGGAATTCACAAAACATATAACTATTAATACATCCTAAAAAGAAAAAAAGAAAAAAACCACACACACACAAAAGGTGGGGTGGTCCATAAGTCTCTAACACAATGGAATTAGGATTACCAAGTACATAATAAGCAGACGTTAAAATTGCTCCCCTTTCACGGTATAAGTGACTATTTAGCTCTTATTCTTTGTGCTATTTATTTATGTTATAGATCCAAGATTCCCATTTAACATGAAATTCTTACAATCATTGCTAAAATTTGCACCCATTTCTCAGCTTTTATGATTTTGTTAACTTGTTTCACTCAATGTTCTTTAGTAGGGGTCCGTGACTTTTTCCTAAAGACCGTAATTAGGCCCTTAGGTGCATCTAACAGGTGGGGGACTATACTCTTGTTATATGCCCTGATGGAACTTAAAGAGCCATGAAAAAGGCACTGTACAGCGTCATCCTGAATCAAGACCATAGTAATTTTAGATATTAAGTTCCTAAACTCGGCCCAGCTTGGACCAGAACAGCCTAATTTTGGGACACTCTCACTACATATGGGAGCCAACATCTTTGGGACTCTATACCACCTGGACACGAGTTTGTAGTCACCTGTATTTTTGTACATATCAAAGAGGTATGTGCCAGTCTTAACATATTACATTTCTGTAAAGTGGCAATCTAACTCTGTTTCCCATTCCCTAAGGAGTCTGAGGTGAAATTGTATTTATTCATCACTTTATAATAAATAGGAAACAGACCTCTGTCAGTGGGCTGTTTATGCCAAAGAGATTCAAAGTCGCTAAGGAATTCAACCATTCTAATACCCTGTAGGTGAACAGTTCCAATATATTGTAATTGCTGGTATCTCCAGGCATCCATTGGGAACACGCCATATACCTCTCTGAGATCCCCGGGTGCAGTTTCCCAGTCCGCATAAACTTAAGACAGCTGGTGTCTCCATCAGTCGCCCAAGATTTAAAAGAAGTCAGTGATTCACTCAGACGGAACCAACAGAAACCACCCAACAGTAATAGAAGAGATTGATGGAGAGAGGACTCTTTATTAGTTAAATTCTAGAGCATTAAAGTTTGGATAGTGAGAAAAGAAATAGAGTTAGAAAAACCTCTATATAGGTACAGGACCAAAGGGGCATGGGCTAAATCACAGCACACCAATGCTCCTTTCAGTGCTACCCAGGTCTTTTAAATGGAATGGTATCTTCACCTGAGGATTCTAGTTAAGGTAATTGCCCTATGGTAGTTCCTCCAGTTGGGGAGGCCCAGCCCCCATCCAAATTAAACCTAATGAGAATATGGTACGCTAACCTCGGTTTAGCCTTTTGCCAAACAAAGTGTGTGAAAATCCGCCGAACTTAAAAAAAATGAGTCTGGGCGTCGGATAGGTATCATCCGCATAGCAAATAATGTTTTTGGCAGCACATCCATCTTTAGAATGTTAATTCTTCCTAACCAGGAAAAGGTAGCTCTATCCCACTCTGCTAGATCTCCCTTAATTCTTTGAAGAAGAGGAATACATTTTTCTTCATATAACTTAGATGGATCTGCTTTCAAACTGATTCCCAAATGCTTAATAAATTGTTTATTCCATGTAAAAGAAAAAGATTGTTTAAGAGAATCCTCTATAATTTGAGGTAAATATAGTGGAAAATTTTCAGATTTACTGTAATTTATTTTAAAGTTCAACAGAGCCTCAAATTCTTTTAAGTCCGTCATTAAGTTGGGCAATGTTATTAATGGGTCAGAGATATAAACTAAGATGTCATCTGCATATGCAGAAAATGTATGCTCCACGGAGCCCACTTTAAACCCGTGGATACTAAAGTTCTCTCTAACTTTGCACAACAGCATCTCTATAATCAAGCCAAACAGCAAGGGTGACAAGAGACACCCCTGGCAAGTGCCATTCTTTATTCCAAAAAAAGGGGAGACCTTTGTCCTTGACCCTGGCCTAAGGTTTCCCATACAAGGACATAATCCAGCCTAACATTTTTGGCCCAAGGCAATCAGGTTCTCCTCTAGAAATATCCAGTCTACCTTGTGGAACGCCTTTTTCGCGTCTGTGTACAGGAGTAGACTATGCATATGTGTTTTTTGTACGGAAACCCAATGAGCCAGATGGAAGGAATTTATTGAATTATCCCTAGCTTCCCTACCTCTGATAAACCCGGTCTGATCCGAGTTAATCTAGGACAGTAGGTGAGGTTGCAGCCTATGAGCCAATACCTTTGCTAGTATTTTAACCTCCCTGGCGGTATGATTATTTCAGATTTTTGGTGCTGAAAGCGGTACCATTTTTTTGCATGGAAATATGTATTTTTTTTATTGTAGGCTGTAATTTTTAGGAAAAACTCACTGAAATCTGTCCAAACAAGAGTCTAGTAAACATCCCGGGTATGATAAAATTTGAAACACAAAATCATAAATTATAATTTAATAAATAATCATAAAAATAATATAAAAATAATAATAAATTTAATTCAATAATATAATCAAACCAAAAACACTGAAATGTGAAATATAGCGCCAAGTTCGCACATTGCTGAGCTCAGTCGCAAAATCGTTTTCAGTTTCTGATGACGAATTTCCCCCACGAATCATTATCACTCAATTCTGTAAGTGGTTCTGATTTACTATCGCTGTTCTCTAGCTGGTCTAAAACCGCTTTTGACCTAAAGGGACACTTTTTGGACGCCATGGACATTTCTCAGTTTCCAGGCAGAAAGAACAGACAAAATGCACGCAGGGCGCAGGACAAAGCACTAGGGACAATATGTATGTGAAATAGGTTGAAACAGCAATGTTTTACTGTGTAAAATGAAAAAAAAAAAAAATGACAGTTTTTAAAATTTTTAAATTTCCCGCCGCCGGCGGCGGCTGCGGCGCCCGTACGTCCCGACGTCACAGGGACAGGACACAGAAGCCGTATGCCGGCATCGGCCGGAGGAGATGGCCGGGGACGCTGCAGGGGACACATCGTGGGAGCGCAGGGTAAGGTAAGTGAAGAACACATGCCGGAGCAGTGCCGCATGGTATTCCCGAGTGTAGCTCGGGGTTACCGCTTTTGGTACTGAAATGTTACCCCGAGCTACACTCGGGAATACCGCCAAGGAGGTTAATGCCTAGATTTAAAAGGGATATTGGGCGATAACCTGCCATGATGTAGGGTGCTTACCCTCTTTAGGGATTACTGTTATGTAGGCCATAAGGGCCTCTGGCAAAATGTTTCTATGTTTGGTCAGTGAGCTGAAATATTCACACATATGTGGAAGCAAGAGTGGCATAAATTTACCATAGTATGTATTATTAAATCCGTCTGGTCCAGGGCTTTTACCTTTAGGGGGCTCTTAATGGTGTCTTCCAATTCTTCCTGAGTAATTGGTTTCTCCAGGGAAGCAGTTGGTTCATTAGATAAGTTTGGATATTTTATCTCTGCCAAATAGCTCTCAATCCTATCCCTGTGTTTCAAAGAAGCACATGGCGGTCTATCTGGATGTAAATAATAAAGATTTTATTAAAATTCCTGGCAAACAACAAAAAAAGAAAAATTCCCAGCTCTACCTTGGCAGACAGCCTGCAAATAAACCAAATTAATCTGTCTAACAGTATGCATTAAAAACAGGGGTTTAGTTAGCACACATTTGCAAACACATGCGTAAGCTACAGAGCTTCGTCCTGACACCCCAGTATTCTGTAGTTCCTAACTCTCCAAATTTAAGAGCACCCATAGTAGAGGCACATATATTTAATGGATAGAGCAAGGGCAGGTGAACCTGAGGGAACCCACCCCTCCTTAAAGGAACAGGAGCGCACTGGACACCCAGCATGTAGCACAATGGCAGCTAAGGTGTCCAGTGCACCCCCTCAACCAACAATTCAACAGTACAAAAAATGGCCACTGCCCCAGTCTATAACTGGCCTTCACAGCAAGGAGCACATGGAAGGTCAACGCTTGCCAAACAACAAAAAAGAAAAATTCCCAGCTCTAACTTGTCAGACAACCTGCAAACAAACCAAATTAACCTGTCTAACAGTATGCATTAAAAACAGGGGTTTAGTTAGCACACATTTGCAAAAACATGCATAAGCTACAGAGCCTCATCACGGCACCCTAGTATTCTGTAGTTTCTAACTCTCCAATTTTAAGAGCACCAATAGTAGAGGCACATGTATTTAATGGCTAGGCCAAGGGCAGGTGAACCTGAGGGAACCCGCCCCTCCTTAAAGGAACAGGAGCACATTGGACACCCAGCATGTAGCACAATGGCAGTTAAGGTGTCCAGTGCTCCCCCTTGACCAACAATTCAACAGTACAAAAAATGGCCACTGCCCCAGTCTATAACTAGCCTTCACAGCCAGGAGCACATGGAAGGGCGGTGCTTGTGAAACAACAAAAAAGAAAAATTCCCAGCTCTAACATGCCAGCCAGCCTGCAAACAAACCAAATTAACCTGTCTAACAGTATGCTTTAAAAACAGGGGTTTAGTTAGCACACATCTGCAAACAAATGCGTAGATGTCAGTTAATGAACATGGCACATCTTCTTCCTCTTTCTCAGGGCACACTTCTTTTCCATGTGGACTTTTTTATCTTTACCTTTGCATGGATATTATCATGTATTATTAGCGCTGCATTTATTCTGAGTATTCCTATCATTACGTTTAGTGAAAATAGAAGTGAATAGGCTGTCTTTCTCTACTGTGATATGAACTTCAGGGAAAGTGATTGTGCATCTGAGATTTTCCTGATTAAATTAATAAACATTATTATGGTTCAGGAAGCTGATAAAATCCTCAAAATCCGTTTTATGTTTCTAAATTTGGTTGTAATGCCATCCCATATAAAGAATGTAATCTAAGCATCCCTTTCCCATGCTTCCCATATCAGTACAGGGTAGATGTGTTGTTCCTCAAGGAATCCTGCATAGAAAGGTGCAGCCAAGTTGCCCATTGCAGTACCCTTGCTTTAAGTGTACAGTACATAAAGTTCTCAAACATAAAAAAAAATTCTGAAAAAGCAATTCAAGATGTTCAATGATGAATTAAATCTATAGATCATGATGCATTTCCTTGCTGAGAAGATATCTAATGGCATTCAAATCTTCAGCATTAGCTCTTCAGTGACCAAATGTCCATTTTTACCAGTTTTCCTCCATCCAAAAACCTAGAGAATTGTTTGAGTTTACAAAAAAATGTATCTGTCTCCCTGATATACTGTTTGTGAGCATTCCTATAGGAATCAGTGGCTGTAGATAATAGTCTGTCAACTGTGGCAGCATTTGTGTTGCTCAATTTGAGCTTGAAATAATTAGGTGGAATTTCATTGTGATGGTGCCTTTGAGTATTTAATTAACCCATATTTAACAGGTGTACACTGACGATCATTCAGTAAATACTCCGTTGTCTGCTCTGTCAGCCATCCATTTGTCCAGCCTATTTTAACTAAAAATAAAAGATTTGCCAGCATGCTGCACATTGTATGTCCCATAGAACTCTCATAGCTAGTGGTATCAGCAAGCATAAATCCCATCCCTGTAGGCTGTATAGTTCATTACAGTGATGGCACACCATTTATCAGAAGGTTTTGTGATGGCAGAACTGTCCTCACTTAGTATTTTTAGTGCCAAAAACTCATCCTTACTTGTTGGAGATCATTTGTGGTGGTCCCCTTGAGCTCACTCTGTGGCATCATGTCTAATGGTGTGTGTGTATAGCTCTCAATCAAGCTGAACTGCCATGGTGGTACAAATTTACTTTAAAATTTGAAAAGTGTTTGTTTCAAAAATCTCTTAAATCTAAACAGAATGATAGACCCTTTGACACCAATTTGTAATTACAATCCGTAATGGTCAGGGATGAAAGAATAATCATCCATGGTCTCCTGGTGCCTCTTCCCCTGTTGCTGTGTGACCCTCCTTTTCTTTTCACTCCTAGGTCATCTGAGCCATCTACCATTGGCAAAAGTAAGGGTTGTTGTTGGAGTGACAGATATGTTTACAAATGCATAGGATTCGCTGTCTAATGACAGATTTCTTGTTATTCAATCACTCTCAGTGGAGGAGATCGGTCCATTCACCCATGGTGCACTGTTCGCCTTTCTGGAGAAGATTTCTGCACTACATCAATGTTTTGCTAAGCAAACAGAAGCAAACTCTGCCCTCCTAGTGATCCAAGTTCACTTGTCTGAATTTGTCCCTCTTAAGATTGTTTTTGTCTCTCTATGTATGCTGATACCTCAAATTCACTATCCTTGAGGTCAGATGCACCTTTTTGCATGTGAATGATCTCTTTTAACAATATCTCCAGTGCAGAGATTATCCTATTAATCTGAGAAAGTTGTACCTTTACCTCCCAAATGCAAGAAAAAAACAAGGTTTTTAAAGTTGGCCCATCGGTATGTTCATATAGCAACAAAAATAACTAAAATATTTAAATTCACATATAATATATTATTACAAATATCTTAAAAGTACAGATCTTTCTTTAAACATATCATCTGTAGGATATACTGTACTGTATATAATGTAGAATTAAGCATTAGTCCATAATCCTCCCTCCACCAAACTTTACACTTGGCACAATGCAGTCAGGCAAGTACTGTTCTCCTGACAATTGCCAAAACCCAGACACGTCCATCAGATTGCCAGAGAAGCGTGATTTTTCACTACAGAGAACACGTCTCCACTGCTCTACAGTCCAGTGTTGGCATGCTTTACACCATTGCATCTGATGTTTTGCATTGCACATGGTGATGTAAGGCTTGGATGCAGCTGCTTGGCCATGGAAACCCATTCCATGAAGCTCTCTATGCACTGTTATTGTGCTAATCTGGAGGCCACACAAAGTTTGGAGGTCTTTAGCTATTGACTCTGCAGACAATTGGTGACTTCTGCGCACTGTGTACTTCAGCATGCGCTAGCCCCTCTCTGTCATTTTACGTGGCCTATCACTTTGTGGCTGAGTTGCTGTTGTTTCCAGTTGCTTCCATTTTGTTATAATACCACTAACAGTTGACTGTGGAATATTTAGTAGCAAGGAAATGTCACTGATGGACTTATTGCACAGGTGGCAACCTATCACGGTACCACACTTGAACTCACTGAGCTCCTGAGAGCGACCCATTCTTTCACAAATGTTTTTAGAAGCAGTCTGCATGCCTAGGTGCTTAATTTCATACACCTGTGGCCATGGAGGTTATTGGAACACCTTAATCCAATGATTTGTGGGACCATTAATGGGAGAGATTTTATAACATAAGTATAAATCCCACAAAATTTAAAAAAAAAAAAAACTGGCAAGAAGCACATCACCTATCATACTCATTATAACATATGTATAATTCCCACAGATTTAAAAAAAAAAAAAAAAAAAAAACTAGCAAGAAGCCCATCACCTATCATACTCATTGGAGTGCGTATGGCTGATCATTAAAAATCCACCAACAAGTGCTGCCGGAAATAGATCTACATTGATGTTACTGGGTCCCCTCATACAGCAATAACTGTAACAACAGAAGTCCTATCAGTCATATAGATAGCCAGCAGGTGTATGGAGAAGAAGGGATGTGGTCCGGGTTACCCATTATCATGGGTTTGCTACAGATCCAAATTAGAATTCCTTGCAAATTAATGTGAAAATTCACCAAACCGAATTTCTTGTAATCCCAATGCACTGTCTGGCATTTGAAATTAGGTTAGTGGGCTTAGCTGGGATAATAATAGGGCTTAGTTATGTGCCAGCCCCTCACTATAAAAGGGCAGGTCCCCAACAGCCATTTGTCAGTGTGAGCTGGAGTAGTTTAGGGAGAGCTGACAGTCTGTAGGGAGAATTTGTTTTTATAGTGTGTTTTATTGTGCTAAGTTACTATGTATTGCATTTTGGTGTATTACATGTTATTTTCATTTTTATCTGACCTCCACCCAAAAAAATTTTACTTGCCACTGTTACCAGTTCTTGCCACCGCTCCTGGCCTCTTCTGGTGCTCCACAACGGTAAAGGTTCCACACAATATTTTCTCAGCAAAACAAAACTCTGATGTTTACTGCAGGGTAAATCCTGCATTGCACCTTAAGTTTGCGGCCGTTTCCAGTGTTCCGGCACTGTAAACGTGCCACAAAATGTTTCCTCAGCTGCTATATTTCTATAGTTTGTTACAGAGTCAATTCTGTTTCATGTCTTGAAGTTTGCTGCCTATTCCAATGCTCCAGCACACAGAGTGCAATACCTGTTTTTGACAATAACTTGCCTATTAGCCCTGAACATGGCCAGAATTTAGTATCAAGATTCACCCCCCATAGTGTTCAATGGGATTTGCTGCAAAGTTTGGGTTATGCAAATATCAAGCGGAATTCGTCAAACCCCTCGCGAATTAAATCCAGGCTAACCATATCATTCAGATATCTATATCACCCCAGAACAGAAATGGACAAATGGACCTTCCTGTGGGTGCTTAATCAACCAATGGAATCCACCATGGCCAAAAATAAAACATATAAGTTGCCAGCACACCATGTTCTTCATAAATATTCTTGCATTTATTAGTGGATAGGCTGTTTCTAAATCAAGGCAGGTCCCTTCATCCAGGCAATGTAACATGTAAATCAAATGTAGACTCACCATATCTAAATACCAGAACACCAATAAAAAATCATCACCCATGACATATGACATCATCTCGCAACATTTTACTTTCTAAAATATGTCCATACATACATGTTTTTCTTTTAAATATATCCACTGTCTGGCAACATTGTCATGCCAGAACTAGAATGGACACTAGGCTTGGTTTGATGCATTAAGATGCACAGGTGGTAGGGTCTCTCTAAGGGTATAAAGGGGTTAGGGAAGGCCAACCAAAGTGTAGAGAGGGGTAGATCTTGGTAAGAGGATGGGAAGTGGGCACAGGAAATGGAAAAGTAAACAAAAAGGGAAAAATAGTTATAGAAGTGAAATGAAGAAAACTGAACCAAGGCAGCAAAATACCAACAAATTCTTAAAGTGTAACTAAAGGAAAAACATTTTTGTTTAGTTTTGGACAGTATGGAGATAGATTAGAACATCTATGAGGTTTTTATTGCTTTCTGTGCCCCCTTAGGGAAATTCACCCTCTCTATCTGTCCTGTTTACCATTATCATTGAAAGTGAAAGTAAAAGAAAACTCCACATTTTGGGTTGTCCCCAGAAAAGTCATAGAGGGGAAATGTTCCAACGGGGCACTAGTTCTGTTGACCTGTGGGTCCACAACACATTTTGGACAATTTCATGCTCCCAACTTTGTGGGAACAGTTTGAGGTTGGCCCCTTCCTGTTTCAACATGACTGCGTACCAGTGCACAAAGCAAGGTTCATAAAGACATAGATGAGTGAGTTTGGGGTGGAGGAACTTGACTGGCCTGCATAGAGTCCTGACCTCAACCCGATAGAACATAGAACGAATGAATTAGAGCGGAGACTGCAAGCCGACATCAGTGCCTGACCTAACAAATGCGCTTCTGGAAGAATGGTCAAACATTCCCATAGACACACTCCTAAACCTTGTGGACGGCCTTCCCAGAAGAGTTGAAGCTGTTATAGCTGCAAAGGGTGGGCCAACTCAATATTGAACCCTACGGACTAAGACTGAGATGCCATTAAAGTACATGTGTGTGTAAAGGCAGGCACCCCAATACTTTTGGCAATACAGTGTACTGTATATACCATAGTTTGTAGATGCTATAACTTTCACACAAACCAATTAATATACATGCATTGGGATTTTTTTTAGCAAAGACATGTAGCAGAATACATGTTGGCCTAAATTTATGACTAACTTTGAGTTTATACATTTTTTGTAATCAAAAGTAAAAAATATACTTTGTTTTTCAAAATTTTCTGTGTTTTTTTGTTTATATCACAAAAAATAAAAAACCCACTGGTGATCCAATACCACCAAAAGAAAGCTCTATTTGTGTGAAAAATAGGACATAAATTTTGTTTGGGTATAGCAGTGCATGACTGCTCAATTACCTGTTAATATAGCGCAGTGCCGAATAGCAAAAAATGTCCTGGTCATTAAGGGAGGTAAATCATCCGGAGGGCAAGTGATTAAAGGTCTCTAATGTTTTTATTGATTCTCCCTAATTGAGTTTTGTAAGTATATCCTCAGATGCCCATTCACGCTTATGTACTCTATGCTAGCAAAACAATTTGTGTTTTCAAAACACGTTTTCAGAAACATCTTAACGATATAAAAGTACCCATATCTAAGATGCAGAAGGGTGAAGCAATCAGCCAGAGCAAACACTCTACAACCATAAGACAACAAGTACACAAGCTTAGAGGTGAAGGTTATTGAGCAAGCACCGAATCCCTTAGAGATGACGACGGACATAACCAGCCTTTATGCACAGAGGCATTCTGGATCTGCACACTGGATACAGTATAACTTGGGAGCTTAAATGCCAGTTTGATGCTTACCTGTTTCTTGAATGAGCTATGGCACATTACATAGGATCTACAATACATTGCAGTGGAGATCACCATTGCCATGCTTAGATCTAAAAAAAAATTTTTTTTCTTTGTTTCAGATCAACCATTATGATTTTTAAATACATTTTTCCCATCCAAATATGTGACAGGACAGTCATGTTTGTTCCCCAGTGTAATCTCTGCTTATATCTATTTGCATGTTTATTTATTTAATTTGTATATTTTATTTTTTGGGTATTTTTCTACCTTGGTTCAGCTTTTTTTTCATGTTACTTCTATTAGTAGTTTTCCTTTTTCTTTTCATTTTCCTGCCTACTTTTTATATGTATGCCGAGACCTACCCCAATTTTTACACTTTCACTTAGTGGCCTTCCCTAAGCCCTTTTTTGCTACAGGTAGACCCTGTGACCTGTGAATCCCAATTGAGCCAGATCTAGTGCTTGGTTGCCTGTCTGTGTCTGTAAATGTTCAGTCAGCTGGTGTGCAAGCTGGATTCTACAATGTAAAGAGAGGTACTGCTTTACTGGGAAGGGATCTTTTTTTTGCTGAACTAAATCTATAATTAATGAATGGCCTTATCACAACAGCTCCAGTTGCCCTTCTGCTCTCAGTGTCCACCATTTTACGACTCAGTAACACCTCACTGGGCTATGCAAAGAACACAATTAAAGTGTAATCAGATGTGAAACAGTGTGTCATAAATGGAGACACTTACCCTCCTCTATTCGAATAGCTGTTTCCCAAGAGCTTAATTACTGGAACAATTTTATCTTGCATGTTCAGTACAAGTACAAGTACAAGCTGGGTCTCTCCCCCTACACTAGTCACTCACAAAATGCACTTCAAAACCCAGGGGCAAGGATGTACAGTATATAGACCCTGTGGAGCCAAGATGGCAACCAGGGGTCGCATGGTTGCTGTGTAGCTAACCAGAACACTGCTCCATTGACCCAGGAAACCATAGAGAAACCATATATCCCTTTGACTTCTTCTTGAGGCTGTGATACCAGTCAGGTTGAGTGTCACCTACAGTGGGGAAAATAGACTGCACTTGCCTACATGTGGATAAAGAATGAAGCCAAGTGCTCGTTTGTGAGTTTCAGCAGGTGTGCATCCAACATTCGGTACATCCTACCATCTGCAGGTTGAAGAAGGAAGGGCATTGAAATGTGCAGCTGAAAAAGTAAGTAAGCATTCTTTTACAAAACGGAGCACTTCATGTTAATATACTGAGCACACTGTAAAACTTAGGGATGTTTTTGGCAAAAGTCAGTAAAGGTGAACTAACCCTTTAATATGGAATGATATAATGTTGAACAAAAGCCTTGAGCAGGTATGGCTGTCCCCGTATATGTTTTTCTGCAACAAATGGAGTATCATTTAATAAAAAGGGTACTAAAGTAAGATTCAATTTAAATAAAAAACAATCATTTTCTGTATATTAAGGAATTCTGAGCACAAACCCTCAACAGACTTCATATAGTCATCTCTGTTTCCCCAATGCTGAGTTCAGTATCAGCTATTTCTATTAGGCCGAACCTATTGTAAAACACAGCAGGAGGTGGCTCTGGAGAGCTCGCCAAGTCAGAAGTGCTAAAGATAATTGCTTTTCCCTCTAGCTATGTTTATTCCTTAAAGCAATGTTGAATATAACCAAATGAGCCTCCAATAACGGTGGGATTTAATTACATGCTTTAGTGAAGACGACGTTTTTCTTCACGTCAACTTTCCAATAGGGGGTTTATAAATTACATTTGCTGATATAAGGTGAATATTTATCATTGTTACTTATCAGACGGTACAACCCATTATTTTCAGTAAAAATACATTAATATTCTGTTGACATTGCTGATCAGCAGTTGTAAGGAGCCTATTTCTTAAAAAATAAATAAAACAAAACAGCTTTATGATATGCAGTTTTTGCCAACTTTTACTATTTTTGTATATGTTTGTTTATTTTAGACTGATAGAAGTTTTCTATCTTCTTAAATGAAATCTTGTGTCCATACACATTAGACCAGCATGAGCCAAATATGGGATGAGTACATCATCGCTACAGGTGGTACACAAAAGCTAGTCACACTTTTGGATGGTAGCTCAGGTGACTGGATACTCTATAGCAAACTTTTGAACCTCAAGTTCCAGCTGTCCACCTAGGGATGTAGGAAGGATTATGGCCTGTACGTGTCACATGACTATCCAAGGTATGTCTTTAAACTGCATTAGATGTTTTTTAGGAAACAGAGTGCCTACTCTATCTATTAACACTGATTTGTCAAGTCAGGATAACAAGTTCCCTTGATAGGTTAGATGATACCACCTTCAAAAGGCAGCTATGGTGCCATACTGACTCATACATATGGCTCATATCACAGTTTTAACACAAGGTAAGGATCTTAATTTAATCATGTGTCTGTAAATTTCAATTCCCATTGGACTGTCACTTTTTTAAAAAATAACTATCCCTATCCTGGTGTATTTGCTGTGTGAATTAAGCCTATATCACACCAGCATGCCTTTCTCTATACACTGCAGACACCAAAACTGCTTTCATTTATTTTGGGTGTACCACTCAACCCAAAACTATTTTCCCCAAGACAGGTCTGCAAAGGGTATCTGCTGATCAACAGTATGTAATACCCTGTGTATACATATAGGTTGTAGCAAATACTACTTCTTCTGGCCATAGATGAACACACAGATGTAATTTTTTTCCACAGAACCCTGGGTCCTCCAAGCTATTTTTGGACACTAAGGGCCTATGTACACTAGGTGTTGGTTGAGCAGGTGCTGGGACTCCCTTCTGTTTTCACAAAGACTTAGACACTTCTTATGTTTAGGATAGATGAGAAGCAGAAGCCATTTTTCTTGATACCCTGACCATATTCCTGATTTGTAATATCATTGTGGTGGCCAGCAGCCAGCTCAACCTATATATTATGGTTAAAAAAAACTAAGACATGCAGAAGACTACTTAAATTTCTTCTCGACACCAATTGGACTAGCTACATAGAGTATATTCACTGTGTGACCAAGGCTGTATATCATGAACCATGAGCGAGTTTGTGGTTTCACAAACACCACTCTTCATCTGCATATATCTATCTAGCGCTCCTACTCCTCGACCTCTCCGCGCTTTTTGACACAGTCAACCACCCCCTCCTCCTGAAAAAACGACACTCTCTTGGCCTCAGAGACTCCGCTCTCTCCTGGCTCTATTCCTATCTATCACAGCGCTCCTTCAGTGTTACCTATAATGCTGTCACCTCCCCCTCTCTGTTGGGGTTCCTCAAGGCTCTGTCCTCAGGCCCCTTCTCTTCTCCATATACACCTCCTCCCTTGGCCAACTGATACACTCTCCCAGCTTCAACTACCATCTCTATGCCGACGACACGCAAATCTATCTCTCTACCCCTTGCCTCACCCCTTCAGTCTCTGCCCGAATCACTAGCCTACTAAACGACATATCGGATTGGATGTCACTCCACTTCCTCAAACTGAACCATTCAAAAAACGAGCTCCTAGTTTTCCCCCCAGCCCGCGCCCCCCCGACTTCTCCATCACGACCAACAATGCCACCATCGGTCCCACCCCGCAAGCCAGAGTACTTGGTGTCATCCTAGACTCCAATCTGTCCTTCCAGCCCCAGTTTCAATCGTTGACAAACTCATGTAGACTCCACCTCCGCAACATCTCCAAAATACGTCCGTTCCTAACCTTAAAACTACTAAGCAACTCATTCACTCCCTTATAATATCACAACTTGACTACTGTAACTTCCTCCTCATCAGCCTACCTCACCACAGGCTATCCCCGCTTCAGTCTATCCTGAATACTGCGCCAGACTCATCCACCTTACTAACTGCTCCGTATCCGCCACCCCCCTATGCCAATCCCTCCACTGGCTTCCGATTGCCCAACGGATAAAATTCAAAATGCTAACACTGACGTACAAAGCTGTCCATAACACTGCCCCAAACTGATATCCAAATACAACCCTAAACGTACTCTTCGCTCCTCACAAGACCTCCTTCTCTCTAGTTTCCTGGTCTCCTCCTCCCATGCCCGTCTCCAGGACTTCTCCAGGGCTTCCCCCATCCTCTGGAACTCCCTACCTCAATCCATCAGACTATCACCTACTCTCCTCTCCTTTAGGTGCACCCTGAAAACCCACCTCTTCAGGGAAGCCTACCCCGCCGTCAGCTAATTGCTGATCTCCTACACTCCTCCGACCACTCCATCCCCCACAGCTTTTCCTCCCGTACCACTATCCCCTTCCTCCTAGATTATAAGCTCCAAGGAGCAGGGCCCTCGAACCCCTTGTGTATCGCATTGTATTGTTATTGTACTGTCTCGTGTATTGTCTCCCATTGTAATGTACAGCGCTGAGTGAACTGTTGGCGCTATATACAGTAACTACTGTGTAATAATAATAGAGTGAATAAGCTTTTGTAATTGGCCTTTAGTTGGATGAAGGGCCAAAAAATGTTTCTTGCGCTAGTGATAACAGCTGTACAGAAGAAAAAAGGCATGTACCTGATAAGGGTGGTAAAACAGTGGAGATGAGGTAAAGGGGGAAAATGAGAGATGAAGTAGTTGAAAGTACTACAGGAGGAGCAAAGAATGTGAGGTACTGAGATCCACATTTTCTCCCACATCTGGGCTCATGGCTCTGTTATGCCTTATAGACCTTTTCTGCATTCACCATAACGTATCTTCTAATGTGTTATTTCAACATGTCTGTGGATTCTTTAAAAAAATGCCAATTGCTTCCAAGGCCCAGAACAAGTGAATTTACCATAACAACAGTCCACATTCTACGACATCCCCTTCTCTAGAAGCCAGCACACTAATTCTGTGCTTGAATATTATTGGTTTTTGCCTTCAGTGGTGGTCAGTGGATGCATCACAAACCAAAAAAAATGGAAAGCTTAAATAACCGAATATTATATTGGTTTTCAGCACCAAAATCACTCAGTGCTTTTATTTCTCTCTGTGGCACTTCTAGCACCAAAACAAATTAGAAATAAAACAGTATAAAACAGTGTCCCTGATCTCTAAATTGAACCTAAAATGATAAGTCCCAACTGATAGCTACTTACAAAGAGGTGTGCAGTTCTAACATTTTTGAATTCCTCTTCTTATTGTAGCTGTGATTTTTTGATCTTCAATCTTTTTTACTTACTGCCTTGTTCTCCATCATCCTCTGTTTCACTTCCAACATGTATGAGTATTTAGTATGTACATTTATTTATAGTTTTTTTTGTATTTGAATTATAATTGTGGTGTGATCTAGCACTTTTAGGTGCATTAGCTTATATATTAACCACTTGCCATCCACCCTATAGCAGATTTACTGCTACAGGGCAGACATTCTGTGCAAAATCACATAAACATGATTTTGCAATTCTGCCACTGGGGGGCGGAGTGCCACTTCTGCTGATTGAACACAGCAGAAGCCTATCAACAGGTGCAGGCCAATGGATGAGCGCTGGTACCTGTTGATCACTGAGGAGACTGACATAATACAGCTCTGCCTATGCAAACAAGGAAGAGCTATGTTATGTTTACAGTAATCTGCTAGCTTTTATTAAGGGAACAAAATCTAGCAGATTTCCTAGTAAAAATAGTACATAGTAAACACAATAAAACTGGCTAGGCACACAATTAACCCTTTGACTGCCCTAGATGTTTAAATCCTTCCCTGCCAGTGTCATTAATACAGTGTCGGTGTATATTTTTAGCACTGATCACTGTATTAGTGTCACTATGGTTCCCACAAAGTGTCAGTTAGTGTCAGTTAGTGTCAGACTGTCAGCTGCAATATCGCAATCCCGCTATAATTCATTGATCACCGTCATTACTAGTAAAAACAATCCAGTATATACGCTGGCATTTGTAGACGCTATCACTTTTGCGCAAACCAATCAATATTTGCTTATTGGGATTTTATACCAAAAATATGTAGCAGAATACATTTTGGCCTAGATTTATGAAGAAATTCGAATTTTTTTAAATGTTTTTATTGGATATGTTTTATACTAGAGCTTAAAAAATATTGTTTTGGTCTTTAAATGTTGGTGTTTTTTCATTTATAGCAAAAAAAATAAAAACCGCAGAGGTGATCAATTACCACTAAAAGAAAGCTCTATTTGTGGGGAAAAATGACATAAATTTAATTTATGTACAGTGTTGCATGACCGCACAATTGTCAGTTAAAGTAATGCAGCGCCAATTGCAAAAAATGGCCTTGTCATGAAGGGGGGTAAATCTTCCAGAGGTCAAGTGGTTATAACTTCACTGTATTATAGTCCCAAGGGTAGCTACCACACTCTATGTGCAAGGTAAATTCCTGGTAGCACAGTCAAAATGAAACATCTATACAAATCCTAAACAGGTATAGAGGAATAAAAGAAAAACTCATTTTATTGTCAATTTTTGGACAAAGCTCAATTGATCTTAAATTGTTGTTGCTTTGATTTTTCACTGCTACAAGACCCGGGAATTTCTCTATACCTGTTTTGGATTTTGGTGTATTATTATAAATTTTTATAGCTATGACATCATTCTCTACATTGAGATTCGAGTCTTATAAAAAGTTACATCTGATCTCTTGTGGGGCAATTGATTGCATGATTGAATGCATTTGTTGTATCATTTCTTGCAAGCTGACCTCTAACTTAATCTAAATTCCATAAACTAACATTGATACCTAATTCTATCTATAATTCTAATAATATCACTAATTCTAACACTTAATCTAACTACTAAAATTAACTATAGCTCTTAACCTAAGGCCCAATGCTAAACCTACCACCCAGTGGTGTATTTAGGTTTTTTGCTGCCCTAGGCAAAACAAAAATTGGATACCCCCGCCTAACATTGTGACCAACAACACCCCTGGCCCCCCCACACGGAGAGAAAGTCACTCACCTTTACAGTTCTGGACATCCCTGGGAACGAAAATGGGGCTCTGCATACACCATCAAGCCTTTCTCAGCTCCCAATTGGTCCCCGTGCCGCAAATGTCCCTTCTTCCAGGGGGCAGTGCTGCCCCCCTGAAGAATGCTGCCCTAGGCAACTGCCTTGTTTGCCTTGTGGTAAATACACCCCTGCTACCACCTAATATCAAACCACTCTTTTTACCATAAAACCCTAACTTTAAGCCCCTAATTTTTTACCCCGAACCTAACCTTTACCCTATTCCTTAACCTAAACAGTAAATTAACTGCCAAAAGCAAGTGTATTAGGCACAAAAAGGAATGACGCCGAAAGTACCAACTGTGCATCAAGTTCTACATACAGTGCAGATTTCCCTAAATAAAAGGTTATCTGAACAGCAGATATTGGAGTTAAAGTTGTGACTGATAAAAAGTCACATTTTACAACACATAACTATAAAGTAAGTATTATAAAAATTATGGTATGTTAAATTTCAGTGCTGACAGATAGTATATAAATTTCTGATTCAGCAAAAATATGAAGTTCATTAAAGCTTTGGGTACTACTACACATATAGTCATTTTCTGAATGCTATAGATTTGTTAAATTGGAATCACCTTGTTGTTTTAGTGTCTCTTTAAAGTGTAGATAACATTAAGAGCCATTATAGTAGTATAAAAAGGGCACAGTTTCGAAGTTAAAAAAAAGTTGCTCCTTATACCTGAGCACGTCCAAAGGAGATCTTCTAAGAACAGCTGCGAAGTGCAACCTTTTTCTTCTGGGTTAGTGCAGGGAGCTCATTAGCTCAGGCTCGACTCTCTGCTAAACAGCCTTGTTTGCATATTGAAGCAAAGAGAAAGTGAAGGTGTTAAAAGGAATGAATTGCTACCACTGTTGCTGACTGACAAGTCTATCTCGGCTTTTGTGTTTACCGCAGAATAACCGAGCTGCCCCAAAGCCCCAGCTGGGCCTGATTATAATGCAGGCACTTCTTAGATTATGTATAATTGATATCCATTTTCCCTTCAGCTAACCAATAGCAGCTCTCCAGAGTAATGCAAATTTGCCTGCATTTTACCAGCCAAGCAAACAGTGGAAATTGCCCTGTTCTCCAGGTTTATTTATTTTTAACAGCCAAAAAACAGCAAAAATGTATTTTTGAAAGGCTCAAATAGATGACAGCACAGTCATGAAATCGTGTCAAGTGTTCATCTTTAAAAAATGCACAATACCATACTGTATATAGCTATATCATTTACATAGATAAGCACACTCATTTATTAAAGATTTATAGCTAATAGTAAACAGAAGCAAATGTATGAAGAGAATCTGTGGTAAGAGTCTATAAATTGGCTCTTGATACTTAGAGTAAGCACCAGGTGCTACCTTGCTACTTTAGATGATCTCCATCGTTCCTCAGGGTCCCCAGTACCAAAGGCACCAATAGCAGTCGCAGCTTCCTGGTTGCACGTCTGGCCCATCTGTCCTCTAAACCTTTCTGTTGAGGTTACCTGCCGTATTTGGTAGCCAGTTGGATGTAACAGAGGGTGGGAGAAGATGGGCCAGAAGTGTAGCTAGGAAGTTGAGATAGTACTTTTCATTTTGGTGATTTCAGTGTGCTTTTAAAATCATTGAAAGTTTATTTTTAAGTGGGATGGCAAAGATAAAATCCTGCCAGAAATTTAAGGTGTTCTCCACTCTATCTAAAATTAAAAGAACTAAAGGTTTAGATTTATTTATATTTTAAAGCTAAAGGCAGGAAATTCTATCCATGAAACGCTGCAACAGTCTACAGGCGAACGCCAGCCTCTTGCCACAGGATTTTTTTTGCAACATTTCTCTTACACAGTGATTTAGGGTGGTACTGTGGTAGGTTTAGGGAGAGTTAATTGCATGAACGTTTATAACAGAGACCTGAAGGCTTTCCAAGCTTGAGGATATCAATAATCAGAGGAAATTAGGCCACTAGATGAACACTAGAATCAAAGGTGGCGCATTACATCAGGTAGGTCCTTTCCAGAGTGAGATGACATACAACATTCTATGAATTTTTAAGGCTGTTTTTCATAATTTGCGTGTCTTGAAGGAACATTTGATATCCAAATGGGGATAATGAATTGATAGAGTAGCTCAATCATAGAGGACAGATATGCACAGGGCGAGTTTTCCATCCCTGGGGCCTGTAGGCACATAACATTCAGAATGCAAAGCAGCACCCCCTGCTAGGATCTTTTCTTTCTCGAAGATCATTTTCTTTTTTTACTGAGTAATATGTAAATAATATATGAAATTACTGTTTTTAAGGATTTTTGGGGAAAAAAATGTGTGGTTGATAACTGCACATGGAAAAGCCATGTGCCTTGTGCCTCTGCCAATCATAGGCACAAGCCTATGGCACCTAATGGTAAATACAGTCCTGAACAACATGCAAGAAAAACTAGAAAACATCATTCCTATCATGATGTTAGAAATATGTATATAGCCCTACAGAACAGACAATGCACAGTACACATTTGATTTTCTGCTGCTTCACTGCAAACAGGACACAGGAAACGTTTTAATTCAGAGAAAATACATAGGGTATATCATACAGTAGATGCAGCTACAAACTTATACACACTGCCATCTACTGGTTGAAGAATATATCTCTACTGAATACTGATGTAGTTGTCGCACACAATACATGAACACTGTATTCCAGCAAAAAACAATATAGAACTACATGCCACGATAATAACATGTCTATATTTATATAACTCTTTAGTAAAATTACATTGCACAATCATGTGAAACTTCCTGACTAGTTTGATACACTCTGTAACCCTCTATACATTTTAGGATACTACAAAAACATTAACAATTTATTATCTCGTTTAGGTATGATCAAATCATTGTAACAACAGATAACTAAATTTTCCTGACTTTCTTTATGGACTATCAGAACCATTCTTGACAATTACCAATCATGTTGCCATGTGTCCTTTTTATTAGTGACTCAGACAGGTACATTTTACTGTGAATCTTGCATTTCTATACTTACACAGTAAGTAGGGATGTTGTACATGAGTGCAGTGTGACTAAGATTGCCCCACTGTTCCCTATAGCTTAGGCCCCCTATTACAGGGGACAGGACTCCCAATCTCAGTTTTTTTAATAACTAAAATGCCAGAACTTTTCCATCACCACTCACTTTTCAAATTCTCCCTCGTTCAGGGGAGCGCCTTGTTTTTTCTTTGTTTATGACAGGGCAACCAAGTTTCCTAGTGGAACTACTTCTCTACAGATGACAGACAATAAGAGATTACTTACAGCATGTGTTGTTAGTGGTCTTAGAGTTCCTGGCTGCAAATGGTCATGGGCCCCCACAAGTCCCTTCTCTCAAATGGCCTCTCACCAATGCAAGATGAACTCCTAGGCTGGCCATATGATATACAATTTTCTTGTACAATTTTCCTTCAGATCTTCCAATACAATATAATATGAGGTCAAACCTAAACACTTTCAATTTGCATGCAACCAGGAAGGCCCCTGCACTACATAGTTAAAGGTACATCTAAAGGAATTTGAAAAAGAAAAATGTATAATTAATGGCCAGCTTTAATCTCTCATGGGATCCTTATGGAAACAATACCCATAAGCCTATATTTTAAATTTACCTAGCTGCTCATCAACTGTTTGTTATCCAATAGGGTAGCAAAGCAGATGTCTTAGTAGCAAGTTTCCCCTATTAGCAGGTGGCTTGGATTTCTCTAAATGTCCAATGGGAACTTTGTCTTTGCATGATGCCCTTTAGAGAGTAAGAGAAAAGGCATACTTGCTGCAGGTTATAAACATCAAAGCAAAAGTGCAGCTGCTCACCAAATCTCCACCAAGACACTGGACTATCTGATACCTACAAACAGCCCCTTATTTTACAATTTGCCTTCCTAAAAACATTTGGTCAGGTGCAGGTGAAGTTAGCTGCATGTCGTAGTCTCAACTCTAATTGTTGAACTCTCCAGAGGCATTATGCCTGGAGAAAATACAAACCAACTACTGCCTCCCTACAGCTATACCTACCTTAAGCTGCCATTTTGAATTACCAGTGGTTTCTATTTCTTGGCTTCAAGGCCCCTGCAGAAAAAATATTGATGCTAAAATTCCTGTCCCTTTTCCCAGTCTCACTCCTTTTTATGCATTTGCTTTCAAATATATCCCTCTAGAGCTTGACCATCTTGTGATATCCATGGCTGGTAGTTGAGCCAAGAACTCAGTTGCAAACATTTCTATTGGTGTAAGTTTCAATCTAAAATAGAAACATCAGTTTAGTTTGTACTACATATTTCAGTGTATAATATTATATTTTCCATGTTCTTTAAAGTGACAATAAATTCTGGTATTAAAAAAAATCTATTCAAGTATGTATTCCTAATTTAAAAAAGTACCTTCTTTTGAGAAATAGATTACAGGTACATTAAATAGTGGACATGTATTCATTTTTGTCTCCCATCAATGGACACTAATTTCTTACAGGTAATAGTCAACACTCAGCAAATTGTCTGGGTGGCCATATGATGATTAATGAGTAATAACATTTAAACAATGAAACTACAGCAAACACAGAGATACATTTTTTTCCTATATATGGTATCTTGATATACAGGGGGGGGGGGATACTTGATCATAGAGGATAAAGTGTGTTTGTGGACAGTGTAATCCAGGGCTGTAACTGTTTATGCTTTCACAAAGCTACTGAAGGTGTTGATTATACAGCGAGTTTTTCTGAAAAGAAGAGACAGTTTATCTGTTTTCACATACACACAAGATTATAGCAGTGTTGGGATGTGATAAACTGTAAAAAATTACATTTTGGATCATTCTGAGTTGTTCAGAAATAGGACTTAAAATGTACCATCATCCTGTAACGAAGTGAGTACACCACGTTGCCAGGGAATTTGCATAACATCGGATCATGTGCGTTAAACAGGCCTCTTTTTAGGATGTAAGTAGCAGAAGTTCTTGTGATATCTGTCTGTAGTATAAAGCAGGGAGTGCAGCAAGTAAATATGACTCTGCATCAGGGGCGGACTGACAACTCATGGGGCCCCCGGGCAATAGGGGATCATGGGGCCCCTGTGTTCTTGCCCAAACTCAAAAAAGCCTATGAAAAAGGTACCAGGGGCATCTTATGGGGCCCCCTACTGACCCCGGGCCCTCGGGCAGTGCCAGAGTTTCTAAATGGTCACTCCGCCCCTGCTCTGCATGGAAACACATTTCAAAGTGGAAAAACATATTGAGTAAACCGAATTGACCATTGGTAGCTTAGTGAACTTATAGTTCAGTAGATAAGTATTTGGCGCTGGAAGGGTAGATGGATTTACTCTTTCTTCAACTTATAGTTCAGTGCCCACTATCTGTAACTGTCTAACCCTAAAGTGTATGTCAATACATCTCTGCAAGCACATGTTTTCATGTTTTATCCCAATCATGCTTCAAGGACAGAAAAGTACCTGTTCATCTGCTAGAAATCTAGTGTGCACCTAACTTTCTGTTTCAGTTGACAACACATGGCCTCTGTTTAACTCTCTCTATCCTTCACCCCTCTCTGTCCCTCTCCATGTACATATGTTTATTTCTTTCCCAGCAAAACAATGCTCTTGCCTTGACTCTCAGAACCTACCCACACTCTGTGTACGTAAAGGGCTCCCAGAAGATGTAGTTCTGGGGGGGGGGGTGTCTACATCAAAAAGAACTGACCTTCCAGCATCTGCCCCTGCAAAAAAAAACTGTAAAACTTAGCGATGAAATCACAGAGAGTACTAAAGTATGTTCCTCACCACAGAAATGAAATAAATGAAAAGTGAATGATTGGAAATGAGCTATGAGGTTTTGAGGGTAAATGTGAATCATGTCAAGACATTTTCTAAAGCCAAATTGCAGCCAAAATAAAAACCTGAAAAATCAGCACAAGGGACATAATTTACAGCCAGTAGGATGTGCCCTAAGTGCTGATGCCTATTCTGTTAGATAAAATCTTCTTTTGTCTATGCCCCCCACCCCTGCCATCCTAATTTGCCGGTGCAGTGGCAGTTAACAGAACTAAGAGGCCTCAACCTCCCCTTTCTGCCCAGCTGCTGCATTGGTATAAGTCATTACTACAGCTTGCATAAATGAAAAAGGATCTGTGAATGGAGGATGGACAGATGGTTGATTGCTGCACCCCCTCCATTTGGTTGTGCTTAGAACTGAAATTGAAATTGTACTTTGCCCATGAAGGTTAAGACCACAGGATCACATAATTGCTGCCTTCCACAAGCGCAGATACCTGCCCTATACTCTTTTGTTTCTACATTTGGCTTCCAGGAGTGAACAGAAAAATGTTTGTGTAGAAGGAATATGCAACTCACCCTCCTTCATGCCACATGCACTTCTACTTGTCAATTGGCCACTCAGGCCATTACATGAAGATGGCTTGGCTTCCTCTGGTTACAGAGTGACAGCAGTGTAAGCTTTGCATAGAACGAGACAGGGAAGCTGCTCATCCTCACAGTATCAAAAGTTAAAAGAAATGTTTTGGCTGAAGTTGGGCTTTAAAACCAGTTGAATATTCATGGATAATGAATTCTGACCTTTTCATAGCAACAGACATTGCTAGATCACCAGAAGCTTTCCAATACCCCATAACATTTTTTCATGATCCCTTTCCAACTGTACCCTACTTTTCCTGTTTTTAGCTCACAGGATTGGAGCTGAGAATGGTCTTCTGGTGCTCATTCTCTTTGGCAAATAATGTGCAAAGATACCCTTTACACATCTCTGTTGCAAATAGTGATTATTTTTTAAAATGATGGACTTACAGACTGTCAACATGAGCAAGTCTGACTATTCTCCTCTCACCTTCTCATCAACAAGGTGTTTTGCCCACAGGACTTCTCAACATAATGTTCATTCAAACGACAACTGATTCCTGACTACCTCCACATGCTTTATATATTGAATTGTTGCCATAGAGTTCACCGTTTGGTTATTTTTGTAAAGGCACTCCAAATTACACCTTGAGAAGCGTATCTGCAGCACAATCTATCTGCTGAATAGATTGGATCTTCATCTAGGAATTCCTGTTTGACACCAGTCCACCCAAACACTTTTTGTCATTAATTATTCCTGGAACACCTCTGCTGGTGATGTTAGAGCACCCTTCTTGTAGTCTGTCAGAAAGAGAAAACCTGAAGTTACATGTAATGCCAGCACTATGAAGTTTATCAGATTAAAATCTACCCTGGAAATCTGAATGTGATTGCTGATATAGGAAGCAATGTTACCCTCCTACTCTTTCTCTGTGTAGGTTTGTGTGCTTACTCTTAAAAAGTTTGAGTGAACTTGCTGATTTTGTACAGTTGCTTTGTTATTTATAGCAATAATAATATGTTATTTAAAGAAATAATAAATTATTTCACGTGTCTGAAATTGCTCCATTAACAAGCAGGCATACCTACAGAATGGGCTACTGACTGTATGAGCTTTGTACATAAAGTCACTTGATGATGAGGCACAATTTCAGCAACTAAAGCATTGGTTGTCAACTTGTATGTGAAAGGGGGCCTTAAATGCGGCCCTTAATGTCTCCAAAGGACTGTTTATAATATTTATAACATGAAATGCTACAGAAAACTGCCACAAATCTAAGATTAACTAGAGGAAATGGTCAGAGATTGTTCTACTAGAGAGGTTGGAGACTGAATTCTTGCTATAGGAGACCATCATAGTCTAGGGAAATGTTTCATGAGACCACTGGACTTTGCTGCAGTTAAGGAACCTTTTGCAAATCAGTGCTCTCTGTACTGACTTCAAGGGCCACAATTCAAACACCAAAGGGCTGTAGGTTGGGCACCATTGGCCTAAGGCCCCAGCCCTGTGTTTCTGCTAAATTTCAGCACTTTCCAGGAGGATGGTCTTACCAGGCATTAGCATCAAATTGGACCAGACATGGCAGTCTGATTTTATTTTGATGTAGCACCAACAGACAAAATCCAACAAAGATATGGTCACTTGTGCCAATCCAGACTTTTAGGCTGCATTCATCAAGTGTAAAGAAAACACCATACATCCTTTCTTGATGCTTGCGTATATGAGATAGTGAGACTTGGAGCTCTGTATTTTGCCAGTAGGGATGAACTTCGAGATCAGACCAAACCCATGTTCAGTAGATCCTCAGATAGGATAAGGGTTTGGTATAGATAATGGTCTATGCTGTGTGGCAGGACTGTATCTCTAGATAGACAAAAATACAACCCCAGCCCCCCCCCCCCCCCACTAAAAAATTGAAAGAACCTAAAAAAACCTGAAAAAATTAAAAACTACTTGGTTAGTCTAGGGTATAGTAGAAGCATTTTTACTTATGCGATCCCCTTCTCCTTACAGACAGTGCTCCCTCCTGGCAGTGAAATGTTCCTCAATGTCCTTGTGTCTAGTGCAAGGTTATGGACCTTGCATTGGTTTGGAAGATATCAAAAAACCTTAGACTGCTGGAGCATGGAGAAGAGGCTTCAGGCACTGGTCCAGCAGTGCCAAGGAGCCTTTAGGAGCAGAGGATCAAGGAAGTAAATCTGCTTTTCCGAATCTCATACACATAAAAGTTAACCCTTGCAGTGCAGGTGCATCCCTACCACTAGGGAGAATTTTGGGGTTTCCTATAGTTCAGCTTTATGTCAAACTCTAAAAACAAAAACAAAAAAAAACTGAACAGAAAAAATTATGTCAAAAGTGAAATGCCCCTGTATTCTCTGTAAACCATAGTGTGACCACACAGCTGGTCAGTAAATGAAAGTAGCAGTAAAGGTTTGGCCCCCTGATTTGATGGACTGAAAATCAGTTGAACTGGTACATGTGGCAGTTAAATAGAATGATCAAACTCTCAATTCAGTGTCCAAGCATTATCTCTACCACAACTGTATTTACCAGAAGAATGCTCACAAGGCATTATATAATGTATATATTACCACTGATCACATTACATTTCCCTTCTGCTGTGTTTGTATTCCCAGAATGCTTCTAATGACTGAATAGGTGAAATTTCAGCCAACTTGCTTACACGTAGGTCTTGATGAAATAAGTGGAACAGCTGAAGGTTTACGTATGAGCTATATGAAGTTTAAATTTTGTATGGGGCCTTGTAGCTTTCAGCGACACCTCTGACTATGGGACTGACTTTCTTGCAGTACATCATTTATAACTCATAATGCTGACAGTTCACTTCATACAACTTTATGATGAAATGATATCTGGCTGTTGTCTATGTAGCAGGTTTGCTGACACCATAATATGGTGGTTATGAAAATATATATTACTAATGAATGGGTGAAATCTGTGCAGATTATGTAGCACAAAGAAGAAAATTGTATGCAGGAAAGCAAGCTCGCCAGGCAGCAGTGCACATCCTGACAATGTGACAAAGCCGGAGGCAAATTCGAGACTGCCAATGCAATTCGCTATGGATCCTATCGTCTTTCCTGCTTTGGCAGCTTGGTCCAGACACTGCAAGAGAAATGGTTGAGGAATGGAAATACAATTTATATATATATATATATTTTTATTTTTTTTTTAATTTATATTTTGAACCCGTAAAATAATGGCACTTAAATTGTTTTAAAGGTGTATTAGCTTTATAGTGCCCTTTTTCTGATGCTAATTCAATATACATTATTATTATACAGAATTTATATAGCACCAACAGTTTGCGCAGTGCTTTACAACATGAGGGCAGACAGTACAGTTACAGTACAATCTAATACAAGAGGAATCAGGGGGGCCTTGCTTGTTAAAGCTTACAATCTAATGGGGAGGGTCAAGTGATACATAGATTTCAAAAAGTCGACACTAACTAAACATAGACTAAACTGTAACATAATATAAAATCTAGTATCAGTTATAGGTGTATTTCATAGATAAAGGTTCAAACAGAGGTTTTTATTTCACAAATGATGAAATTAAGTCTTCTTTGCAGTAAAGTAGATCATTTGCCATCCCATGTAAGATGGTCACATTTATTGAGTAAGCATCTGCTCCATCTCAGATAATAGCTTAGCCAAAAATAAGGCTCTTGTTGAGTCTATAGGACAGGAAGCAAAATTAAATCTCCGCAGTAATGCACAGATGACAAAAAAGAAGTAAAAAAACTAACCAGGGTGTTAACCCTTAGGTACAATGTCCAAAATGAAAAAATGGCCTTAGATACAATTGCCAATAAAAACAGATTTTCCTTGATGTTGACGAAATATCCGTCATTTAGCTTTCCCATTTTCTACACTCTCAATTTTTCTATCCATAGATAAAGAAATTTTACAAATGTTTTTGCAACTGACTTAGGCCTCATTCACACAGTGTGATTTGATCTGTGCCCTGTGCAGTGCTGCGTTTTACTGGCACAGGGATGCATATGTATTGCATGCATTCCCCCCTTCCTGACAGTCCCATTGCATGCACAAAGGACGAGTTCGGAGACATGCACCCACCTCCACACAGATGACATATTGGGAGCAGTGGCTGTGTCCATGCAGCCACTGTTTCTTAACAGACATGAATGGAACTGCCCGCACAGGGATGCATGGAACACCTATGCATCGGGTAAACACAGTCCTGCATGGGGCGCAGAACAAATTGCCCCGTGTGAATGAGCCCTAAAGAATAACTTTGTTCCTAGATATCATAGTACATTCTGACAATACTCGTATGGAAGAATTGTGAATAAGAAAAGCAATTTTTAAATCTTTTAGCTATTTGTACTTTTGTACAATCGAGTGTGAAGAACAGAATCATGTATGCATATCTGGTAATGTGCTATAAGGCTACAACTAACAACCCTGAAAGTAATGCGTGTTTGAAGTTTGAGAGATGTAAGTGAGTACATTGGCCTAATCGTGACAGATGTGCAAGTTTCTGCCTCTTGGTGTGTTTTCCCACTGACAGCTGCGTGCAGATTTCAGTATTCTCTCGCATTATGTTTGGCTTTTTGCACAACTAGTAGCATAGTGTCTGCTGAGTTAGTTCCCTGGGCCCTAAGACTCCACATTTGCTTGTGTCAATCATTAAGAGACCTGCAGTTTGTTGGTTACAAGGCATCATCCTTGTTCTCAGTTTTTGGATGAAGTTACTGTGGTAAATCACGGTATTAGCTGAATACATATCTGGTCTATATAAAGATGGACTGCTAAAGTTTACATTACATCCCTATTGTATAGCAATTTACTGTAGCATGAGAAGCGTATATTCTGAGAAAACCTGTCTAAAAGTGAACCTGTGGGCAGACTATGGACATTTACATAATTTTGGGGGTGGTACAGTGAGGTGCATAGGTGAGTCATTTTTAACAGCTGATGGAGTTCTTTTGTTACCTTTAATGAGAAAGGGTTTCCTTGATCTTTGAAAATTTCTTTAAGAATACTGTTACAGGAAAACACATGGAACAGCTTTTTGCCTTAGAGGACGTGTTCCTGAGAAGTGTTGCTTTGGATACCAGGCATAGCCAAGGACTACCAATATGTGCTGGAGCCTCTTGGCAGACTTCCACAGTGGCCTGACTAGATCCATAGTGACCCCCAAAAAGTAAATCAATTATAGGTATGATAGTCAGTGGACTTTGAAAATACACACATATGAAACTAAGGCAAGATTTACAATACTCCTCAATTGTTTTGTAAATACCAGGTCTGAGAAACTGCTGTCCAATCTGCTATTTTGTTTTTTTTTCTACCCCTAATGACCACCCACCACATAAGAATAAGCAATGTTCAACACCATCATTGCATGAGTCTGGGGAAACACCTTCTTGTTCCTGATCCTTCTTTACCTGATACAGTAAGTCATGATACAATTCAAAATTGGGGTATATCATGCTAAGTTCTGATTCTTGGAGTACCCAGTTTATCACCTTAAATTTGCTATTCAAAACCAGCTCTCCTCCTAGGGCATACCAATTTTTTACCAAAGAGGATGTAAATTTCCTGAACTCTACATTACCTATGTGGTCCTACCTACAATTGATGCATTTTCTCACAGACCCTAAAAGCTGAGAATCATACTGCCGCCCCCTTAGCTCTTTAGAGAGGTTATGCTCCTTAAAACCCCCTCAAAGGTAACTGATTTCAGCAATATACACAATCCTTACTGACTCAGACCCAGACTTTCTACGTTTCCCTGTATGGCTCTCTCTGCACCACCTGAAAGCCAGGGGGAGTGAGAGAAGAAGAAACAAGCTTTCAGCTGCTGCAGAGAGCCATACAGGGGATCGGTTCCAGTAACTGTCCCCCTGCCATGCTGATAACCCTCCCTGCCCACATCTGATTCACCCAGCTGCCTGGGCCCCCTACAGGAGGACTGGTGGCAGTCCCTTATCCACAGCCCTGATGGTACAGGACACCCTCACACCTCCATAAAATATTTCCACAGGTAACTGATAAATGTTGGCACTGTGGAATTGCAGTAGGAACCATGCTCCATATTTGGTGGCAGTGCCCCAAATTATCACCCTTCTGGACACATGTACACAGGATAGTGAAGCAGGTTGCTACCTATCTACCTATACTTAGTTTTTTCTCCATATCAATTTTTCTTACACCATTCTACCCAGATGGGCTTCTCTTATCCTAAATCACTAGCCATGCATATGATAAATGCCACGTGCATGTGTATCCCGGTGTTCTGGAAACAAACCCAAATACCTTCTCTTAAAGACTAGTTCAACAGACTCAACAAGGTGGCAGAGATGTTGGAGTTGATCGCTATCTCCTTGGATATGCTGGAAGGTTACCAAAAAACCTTGTTGGACTCACTTCCAATCTACTTTGGAATATCACAACATCATGACCTCTTAGGTTCCTCCTTATCTGTTAATAATATAAATAATACTAATTGGAGCTCTCATTTATGTATATGCTGCAGACAAGCAACTTACATTCATTTTAAATCTGCTCTCCCCCATTCCAATCCCTCCACCACTTACCCCTCCCCCACCCCTTCTTTCCTTCCCCCTCTATACACCCCCCTCCTCCCCCCTCCTCCCTACTCCCCCCCTTTTTCTTCTTTCTCTTTCTTTCCTCTCCTTTCTTCTCCTTTTCTGGTTCTTCTTTTTTTCCCTCCTCCCTTTCTTTTTTCTCCTCTAAATTCAAACATTACTACAGTGGTCATAGACTATCAATATATTGCTTTCATTATAAGGTCAAGTCCATACACCTAACAATAAACAATTCTGTGACCTCCCCCCAATATATCTTCCAACTGCTCATAACAATTTATTGTATTTAGGAAGATATGTAACCCTCACGTGGTAAGAGAATGCTAGATTGCTTTTTACTTTCAAGATATAACTCTCATTTTTTTCCCTTTTCTTTTTGCGCATATCTTTATATTGAGCATAATATTATAGTCTCTTTTTTGAAAATGTATATTTATCCTTGACTGTAATCTACTGAGGTTTTCATTAAGCCCTATGGTACCTATGTTACTCTAACCTTGCATATGCTTTTGGCCACCATATACCCAAGCGTACTGTATTATAAATGCTTTTCTACATTTTTCTTCAATAAATCTTTATGAAATGAAATTTGCATATGCATTTGCCATCTCAGAAGCGTAACTAGAACCTTCAGGGCCCCGGTGATCTTATTGAGGAACTGTTGGCCCGGGAGACTTAGACAAATCCCTCTTGACCCTGTACGAGGCTCTTTTGATCATTAATTCCACCAAAATTGAGAGTATGTGGGAGAAGTGGAAAAATGAAATTCTGTCTTTGGGCAGGGAGGACTGGGAGGATAGTCTGGAATGTGGCCCTAAGCTTGTTATCTCTTCTCACAACAAATTGATCCAGGTTAAGTTTCTCCTTAGGGTGTATTATACTCCTTTGAGACTCCATAGGATATATCCTGAACATGACCCTATTTGTCCCCGGTGCCGAGTACATCCAGGGACCTATTTCCACATGTTTTGATCATGCCCTGTAATTGTAACCTGCTGGTCTGATGTTTTTACAAAGATTAATCTCTGCTTGCAACTGTTTCTGCTGTCTTCCCTGGAGCAGGCCTGCTGGGCATCCATGAGGACGAACAACACTCACACCTTGCTAAACTATTGATCTCTTACCTTTGTTTTATGCAAAAAAGAAAGTACTGTTGAAATGGTCTTCATCAGCCCCCCTGAGTTGTCCGCATGGGAGGCCCTGGTGAATGCGGCCCTGCCTATGTATAGACTCACCTATATAAATTGGGGTTGCCCTTGGAAATATGATAAGGCCTTGGACATCCAACCAGTGATTGCCCCCCTCCTTACCTCATCTTGTGTTTTTTATTGGATTGGTGGGATGAAGAGTACTGGACAGGGAATTAGGTTGAGTTGACCACTCCTGCACCCCTTTTCCCCCTCCCTTTTTTCTTTTATTTATTGCTTGCCCCCTTTCTCTTTCCTTCTTCCTCCTTCTTTTCCCAGCCCCTCCCAATGTCTCTCGAGGTGCCTCCTACCCTCCTGCTCTCCTCTCCAGCATCTCACTCCTGCCTATACGGCATGGACACAAAAAGTCAATAGCTGCCTATTGTATTGCTCATTTTGTCCATAAATGTAGCATGCTAACGATCACTCTTTTTTGCCATCTGTATGACTCAACATTGCATTTCATAGTTGGACTGCTATAACTGTTGATGTTCATTCGATGGTCACCTAAGGCATTGCACCATGTTACCTTGTGTATTTATGCTGTTATGTGCACTTGACTTCAATAAAGCACTTCTTAATTGTTAACAGAAATATTAACCTCTTGGTGCCAGCGGTACGCAAATATGCGACCTTGACGCCAATAGGCTGTATATTTGCATACAAGATGTAAACAAACGTGTTGAGAGCACATGCCCTGCACGCTCCCAGCACAGTTATGGGTGTCAATCACAGCAGTCACATGATCATAAACCCACCTCCTGGCATCACAAACCCCTTAAAGGGCCAGGAGGCACAGCATGAAGGGGTTAAAACAGATATTTAGTACTTGTTGGTTTGTGAAGTTTAATGTCTCTCAGGTACTCTAATATTGGCACTTGACTTTGAAATTATTTTATGTTGTAGAGAATGCAACAAGAAATATTAAATGCAACTGAGAGCTCTCAGAATATCAAGGTGGACAGAAAAAGAGCCAGAAATGATGTCAGGCAGATGTTTCTATTTGATTATCCACATAAGAATCCAGGGGATGACTTAGACCCCAAGACTCCACCTATAATTAAAATAACACTTTTGGGTAGCCTGACCCTTAAAAGCCTTACATGACCTCAAAAGACAACCACCTTCAAGTTTTACATTCAGTTCCACCAGAAGTATGCAACTTGAAGCCTCTGAATCCATCTAGTTAAATAACTTTCCCCTCCACATTTTTGTCTTACAGGCTTTCCTTAAATTGCAGATCTTATGAGAAAAACATAAATAATGAATAGTCTCAGCTAAGCCCAGGAGAGATTCTCATGGCATCCTACTGTAAACATGACAACAACTAATAATAAATAGAACTTTCTTGGTGTATCTAATACATTGGTATCTAATTCACTTACATAACATCTAACCAGCTGCAGCCATAAATAATATTATGATACGTTTTTTCCCACGTCCCCAGTGCAGGGCCAGACCAGTCTTTCATATGAAAAATTGTAAATGGGAACATCAGAATATATACATACACTGCTCAAAAAAATTAAAGGAACTCTTTTTAATCAGAGTATAGCATCAAGTCAATTAAACTCCTGGGATATTAATCTGGTCAGTTAAGTAGCAGAGGGGGTTTTTAATCAGTTTCAGTTGCTGTGTTGTTAATGAAATTAAGAACAGGTGCACTAAATGGGCAACAATGAGACGATCCCCAAAACAGTAATGGTTTTACAGGTGGAGGCCACTGTCATTTATTTACCTACTCATCTTTTCTGACTGTTTTTCCCTAGTTTGCATTTGACTAGAGTCAGTGTCACTACTGAGGCAATTTCTGGACCCTACAGTGGTTGCACAGGCAGTCCAACTCCTCCAGGATGGCACATGCCATTGCCAGGAGGTTGGCTGTATCTCCCAGCACAGTCTCAAGAGCATGGAGGAGATTCCAGGAGATAGGCAGTTACTCTAGGAGAGCTGGATATGACCGTAGAAGGTCCTTAACCCATCAGCAGTACCTGTATCTGCTCCTTTGTGCAAGGAAGAACAGGATGAGCACTGCCAGAGCCCTACAAAATGACCACCAGCAGACTACTGGTGCAAATGTCTCTGACCAAACAATCAGAAACAGACATCATGGGGGTGGCCTGAGGACCCGATGTCCTCTAGTGGGCCCTGTTCTCACTGCCAAGCACCATAGAGCTCGATTGGCATTTGCCATTGAGCACCAGAATTGGCAGGTCCGCCACTGGCGTCCTGTGCTTTTCACAGATGAGAGCAGGTTTACCCTGAGCACATGTGACAGATGTGAAAGGGTCTGGAGCAGCCATGGAGAACATTATGCTGCCTGTAACTTTGTTCAGCATGAACATTTTGGTGGTAGGTCAGTGATGGTCTGAGGAGGCATATCCATGGAGGGACGCACAGACCCAAGGCTAGAAAATGGTACCCTGATCACCATTAGGTATCGGGATGAAAGCCTTGGACCCATTGTCAAACCCTACGCTGGTGCAGTGGGTCCTGGGTTCCTCCTGGTGCACAACAATGCCCGGGCTCATGTGGTAGGAGTATGCAGGCAGTTCCTGGAGGATGAAAGAATTGATACCATTGAATGGCCCCCACGCTCGCCTGATCTAAACCCAATAGAAAACCTCTGAGATATCATGTTTCGTTCCATCCGATGCCACCAGGTTGTACCTTAAACTGTCCAGGAGTTCAGTGATGCTCTGGTGCAGATCTGGCAGGAAATTCCCCAGGACACCATCCGTCTTCTCATTAGGAGCATGCCCCGACGTTGTCAGGCATGCAAACAAGCACGTGGGGGCCATGCAAACTACTGAGTACCATGTTGAGTTGCTGCAATGGAATTTAAGCAAAATAGACTAGCCTGCTGCATTATTTTTCACTTTGACTTAAGGGGTGTCTTTGAATTCAGTCCTCTGTAGGTTGATAATTTTCATGTCCATCAAACAATGGGGCATCCTTATGTGCCTAACAGTTTACCCAGTCAATATCAGTATAGATATCGATATATATATATATATATATTTCATTTATTTATTTATTGTTATATAAAAAGAATGATAAACATATTATTTCACAAGACAGAATTTATATTTCTTAAACAAAGAGCTGTTAATATGTGCTTATGCAATCCAAAGACAAAAAAAAGAAACCAGCGCTCAAATCCTCATGCAGACCAAAGTCAATTCTGAATGCCAAACGAAGAGGTGCTGCCCTTCAATGATCGGGGAATCTAGACACTGGTGTACAAAAGCAGACAAGGGCACACTCTCATCGTGCATTACCGTGGTACACCACGTATTTATTGTGTAGACAAATAGATACAGTATATACTCACAAACCAAAGGAAATTAAAAGCAAATGATGTAGTCCGCAAAGACAGTCAATAATGCTATGCCCTTGATAGGGATAAGCTGACGCGTTTTGGGAGACGAACCCCCTTCCTCAGAGCTAAAATGTATGCCTGCTGGTCCCAAGCTTATATACCAAAGAATGTCACAGAGAAGGGAAAAAAGGTCCTCCCACCCAATCAACGGCCCAATCACAGAAAGGGCTGACCTGCCACACACAAGAACAAAAACAAAAAAAATATATACATATATATGCACAGAAAGGCCAATGAAGTGCATGCAATATATATATATAAACACACATATACATACACATAAACACACCTACACAAATACATCTACATTCTACACAGACACCACATAAGTCACCAAACAAAACACTACTTAGCAAATGGTTTGTATAATGTACCAGAAATGTACTCACATGTGCCCCCAAAAGAGTAAACATGCCTCTAGATGAACAGTCCTCATCTCAATAAAAACTATCCTCATAGAAGGACATCAAGGATGTTTGATCTTGTCTTCTCTGATCTTTCCCTTCTTCTACTGTTCCCAATCCATCTGTTGATAGAACAGAGCCTCTGGGGCAAGATGCACATTCTCAGTTTGGTACGTATTGCTGGAAAGTTTTTTTTTCTCTGGGAAAGTGCATGTGATCAGCACAGAGACAATCAGTACCTGTCCAGACAGAGGGTCATGGATTTTGTAGCTGCATAGGATAGTCAGAGACGAATGAAAACTCCTCCTACAAGCTTTAACCAGTGCTCGGCCAGACACTGATAGAAGTCACAAGACTGCTATATACTGCTGATGAGAAAAGGTATTTAGCAGTTTATATTTACTAAAATAGTTGCAGTTTTGTCGCAAATGATTGATCTAGAGGTGTTTCCACTATGGAGTCTGTCATCAATGTATAGAGGTGTCAAGACCACACAGACAGCCAAATTTCCTGCAGGAGAGCGCTGCAACATCTTTTGTGATATTTGACCTACCATTCCAGGTGGTTAATTATCTGTGGTGAGTGGAGCTCTAGAGGGGGAGCACTAACTGGAGCACTATGCACAGAGAATTGCTATGGATAAGAAGATGTACGTCTGTATCACTTAGTATTCACACCAGATGCTGATGGGGGTTTCTTTGGGATTTTTTTTGAACTTTCAATTGTTTGCACACATTATTGGGAGTTATATATATATATATATATATATATATATATATATACAGTGGGGATCGAAAGTTTGGGCACCCCAGCTAAAAATTTCTATTAATGTGCATAAAGAAGCCAAGGAAAGATGGAAAAAATCTCCAAAAGGCATCAAATTACAGATTAGATATTCTTATAATATGTCAACAAAAGTTAGATTTTATTTCCATCACTTACACTTTCAAAATAACAGAAAACAAAAAAATGGCATCTGCAAAAGTTTGGGCACCCTGCAGAATTTATAGCATGCACTGCCCCCTTTGCCAAGCTGAGACCTGCCAGTGTCATGGATTGTTCTCAATCATCGTCTGGGAAGACCAGGTGATGTCAATCTCAAAGGTTTTAAATGCCCAGGCTCATCTGACCTTGCCCCAACAATCAGCACCATGGGTTCTTCTAAGCAGTTGTCTAGAAAACTGAAACTGAAAATAGTTGGCGCTCACAAAGCTGGAGAAGGCTATAAGAAGATAGCAAAGCGTTTTCAGATGTCAATATCCTCTGTTTGGAATGTAATTAAGAAATGGCCGTCATCAGGAACAGTGGAAGTTAAAGCAAGATCTGAAAGACCAAGAAAAATATCAGACAGAACAGCTCGCAGGATTGTGAGAAAAACAATTCAAAACCCACGTTTGATTGCACGATCCCTCCAGAAAGATCTGGCAGACACTGGAGTTGTGGTACACTATTCCACTATAAAGAGATACTTGTACAAATATGGTCTTCATGGAAGAGTCATCAGAAGAAAACCTCTTCTACGTCCTCACCACAAAAATCATCGTTTGAACTTTGCAAATGAACATATAGACAAGCCTGATGCATTTTGGAAACAAGTTCTGTGGACCGATGAGGTTAAAATGGAACTTTTTGGCCGGAATGAGCAAAGGTACGTTTGGAGAAGAAGGGGCACAGAATTTAATGAAAAGAACCTCTGTCCAACTGTTAAGCATGGGGTTGGATCAATCATGCTTTGGGGTTGTGTTGCAGCCAGTGGCACAGGGAACATCTCACGAGTAGAAGGAAAAATGGATTCAATAAAATTTCAGCAAATTTTGGATGGTAACTTGATGCCATCTGTGAAAAAGCTGAAGTTAAAGAGAGGATGGCTTCTACAAATGGATAATGATCCTAAACACACCTCGAAATCCACGGGGGATTACATCAAGAGGCGTAAACTGAAGGTTTTGCCATGGCCTTCACAATCTCCTGACCTCAACATAATTGAAAATCTATGGATAGACCTTAAAAGAGCAGTGCGTGACAGACAGCCCAGAAATCTCAAAGAGCTGGAAGACTTTTGTAAGGAAGAATGGGCAAAGATACCTCAAACAAGAATTGAAAGACTCTTGGCTGGCTACAAAAAGCGTTTACAAGCTGTGATACTTGCCAAAGGGGGCAGTACAAGATATTAACTCTGCAGGGTGCCCAAACTTTTGCAGACGCCATTTTTTTGTTTTCTGTTATTTTGAAAGTGTAAATGATGGAAATAAAATCTAACTTTTGCTGACATATTATAAGAATGTCTAATCTGTAATTTGATGCCTTTTGGAGATTTTTCCATCTTTCCTTGGCTTCTTTATGCACATTAATAGAAATTTTTAGCTGGGGTGTCCAAACTTTCGATCCCCACTGTATATATATATATATTATACAATTTCACTGTAGACACAGTTTTATGACATTGTATATGTGCTATTTGTAGCACTATTGTTGTTTAAGCACCTTGTATTTACTTATTGGTTTATTTAGGATTTAGTCACTGGGGGGAGGGATATAATTGCCAGCCCACAGGGCATTATAGCACATGCACATTTGTGGGGACCCTTTGTGTAGTAGGGAGTTCATTCATTTATTTATTAATTATTTAAAGTAATTTTTGGGAAAGGCAGCGCAGCAATTTTTATGTTAGCACTCACACATTTGTTCACCGGTACACATTTGTGATTTTGCTAGCAGCAGTCAGTCTAATTGATTAGTCCTCTACGCAGGTTATACTCACACACATAAATAACATCAAGTTTCTTTATTGCAGCATCAAACAGGATAAAAACAATGCAACAAGGTTATCCAGTTGTGAAAGGAAAGCAGCTGATACTATCTCCTATTTTGTGGTCACATTTATGCTGATTCAGAGTGAAGTATACATAGTGTAAACCTAGAAAAGGTCAGTTTTATTTGGGAACTGAGACTCTTTGGAGTTCTGTCACATTTTAAGAAAAAGGAAAGGTTTTAATTTCAAGCAAAGATTTGAATTAAGTTGCATCAGGAGTGGGTAACCTTTGCGATGTGGAGGTCTACCTGAACAACATGGAAAATTTCAAAGATCTCCAAGGTGAGTTTTTTTTTTCTAGCAAGGACCCAATTAAAAGTAAGCATGACATGAAGAATACGTAGAAATACATAATAATACAAATGTTTATATAAAATTATAAACTTAGCCTACCCTAAAAGTTAGCTTCAGTAAAGAGCTTGGCGTTCATTTTCATTCACAATTGTTTTCATGTCTGTAGAGCAGATTGTCACCCCTAGCTTGATGCAGAATGGACAGTTACATCTCCAGCCTGGCTGACTGGTTTGAGTTCTCTCCAGGTTTTCCGGGCTGTGCTCTGTCCTGGCTGGGAGTTATTGCTTAGCAGGCTGGCTGGATGGTTTAAGTTTTGGACTGGCCAACTGGCTGGCTGGCTGGGTTGAGTTCTGGCCTGAATTCTCGCCTGGCTGAACTGAATTCTAGCCTGGCTGACTGGCTGGTCTTGTTTTAGCGTATAAGAGTAGTATATATTTTGGTTAGGACAGTGCAAGGGTTAGGAATTAGTAACTCAGGGTTCAGAGGACAGCAGTATGTAATGAAGAGTGCAGGGGTGTGCAGGAAGAGTGCAGGAATAGGCAACACAAATTGCAGGGTTCAGTAGTTTGTGATGCAGTGTTCAGAGGTTAGTACAGTGGGGCAAAAAAGTATTTAGTCAGCCACCAATTGTGCAAGTTCTCCCACTTACAAAGATGAGAGAGGCCTGTAATTGGCATCATAGGTAGACCTCAACTATGAGAGACAAAATGAGAAAAAAAATCCAGACAATCACATTGGCTGATTTGGAAAGAATTTATTTGCAAATTATGGTGGAAAATAAGTATTTGGTCACCTACAAACAAGCAAGATTTCTGGCTCTCACAGACCTGTACCTTCTTCTTTAAGAGGCTCCTCTGTCCTGCACTCATTACCTGTATCAATGGCACCTGTTTGAACTTGTTATCAGTATAAAAGACACCAGTCCACAACCTCAAACAGTCACACTCCAAACTCCACTATGGTGAAGACCAAAGAGCTGTCGAAGGACACCAGAAACAACATTGTAGACCTGCACCAGGCTGGGAAGACTGAATCTACAATAGGCAAGCAGCTTGGTGTGAACAAATCAACTGTGGGAGCAATAATTAGAAAATGGAAGACATACAAGACCACTGATAATCTCCCTCGATATGGGGCTCCACGCAAGATCTCACCCCGTGGGGTCAAAATGATCACAAAAATCGCAAAAATCCCAGGACCACACGGGGGGACCTAGTGAATGACCTGCAGAGAGCTGGGACCAACGTAACAAAGGCTACCATCAGTAACACACTACGCCGCCAGGGACTCAGATCCTGCAGTGCCAGACGTGTCCCCCTGCTTAAGCCAGTACATGTCCGGGCCCGTCTGAAGTTTGCTAGAGAGCATTTGGATGATCCAGAAGAGGATTGGGAGAATGTCATATAGTCAGATGAAACCAAAATAGAACTGTTTGGTAGAAACACAACTCGTCGTGTTTGGAGGAGAAAGAATGCTGAGTTGCATCCAAAGAACACCATACCTATTGTGAAGAATGGGGGTGGCAACATCATGCTTTGGGGTTGTTTCTCCGCAAAGGAACCAGGACGACTGATCCATATACAGGACAAAATGAATGGGGCCATGTATCGTGAGATTTTGAGTGCAAACCTCCTTCCATCAGCAAGGGCATTGAAGATGAAACGTGGTTGGGTCTTCCAACATGACAATGATCCCAAACATACTGCCCGGGCAACGAAGGAGTGGCTTCGTAGGAAGCATTTCAAGGTTCTGGAGTGGCCTAGCCAGTCTCCAGATCTCAACCCCATAGAAAACCTTTGGAGTGAGTTGAAAGTCCGTGTTCCCAGCGACAGCCCCAAAACATCACTGCTCTAGAAGAGATCTGCATGGAGGAATGGGCCAACATACCAGCAACAGTGTGTGCCAACCTTGTGAAGACTTACAGGAAACGTTTGATCTCTGTCATTGCCAACAAAGGATATATAACAAAGTATTGAGATGAACTTTTGATATTGACCAAATACTTATTTTCCACCATAATTTGCAAATAAATTCTTTCCAAATCAGCCAATGTGATTGTCTGGATTTTTTTTCTCATTTTGTCTCTCATAGTTGAGATCTACCTATGATGCCAATTACAGGCCTCTCCCATCTTTGTAAGTAGGAGGACTTGCACAATTGGTGGCTGACTAAATACTTTTTTGCCCCACTGTAGTTTGTATTGCAGATTTCAGATATCAGTTGCTTGAATGCAGAGATGACCCTGCATGCAGCTGGCAATATCCTCTGCATGCAAACATTTACAGTATGCCAGTATTTACACCCCCTGGTTTGAGGAGAAACTTCTTCTTTCACTCCCACCTCCTATATTCTCCACCCCACCCTCATAAGCAGAGTGGCGCAGGGAAGCAGCAGTGAAATATAGTTACCTGTTCTGGTGTGCTGATCTTGAAAATTAATTTTGTCCATTTTCAAGGTTTTTATGCAGGCGACTGTCAAAAAAGGTTTAGGGAGCTGGGCATTGCCATGGAAGGCACGTATCAATGCAAAATAAAAAGCACATCATGGGAAGGTTTACTTTTTAATGCAACTGTAAGGGCTAACTACTGATTCTTTAAATTACATGCGTGGGAGATGTGTTTAAGCTGTATGTTGTGTTACAGCACAATTCTCACAGTGTCAGCAACAACCTATTTTAAATGTGTAATTGTTTTTTAGTGTTACAATATTGATTGGTTTAAATACAGCCACACCCCAATCTGATTCATTACAACTTAAAATAAGGCTTTTTAAGATAGGTTTGGATACAGCACCTGATTTTTATCTAGCTGTAATAAGACCTGAATTGATCAGTGAATGTAGGAGCCACAACAGAGTGTAGTCTGCTCATCAATTTGGTCACCTCTTCAAACATTAACAAGATGCACATGCAACCCCAATCAGGAGTCACTGATGGGCCCCTTTCACACGGGGCGTACTCGTCATCAGATCCGATTACTCAGCAGGGGATCTCTCCACTGTCCTCTATGGGTGGTCAGATACAAACGGATCTATCTGTTTCCATCCAACTGCCATCTCTTCCGATTCTATGGACGGAAGGGGAATGGATCCCCATCCATCTCTTTTTGGCAGATTGGATCGGATCGGATGTCGGTGGGTGTAGACGGACACATGTCCATTTACATCTGCTGCTCCATAGAGGAGAATAGAGAGTCTGATGGGGTCCGCCTGAAAAAAGGGCAGGCGGACCCGATCGGAATATCCATGTGAAAGGGGACATAAGGTGAAAAGAACCTTAGCTCCCAAGAGCCTATCCTCTTCCCATGCCTGCACAGACATTTGATGATGCTGCATGGTCAGCATTGAGAAGTAATGTCCCTGCCCATGCTTGCTGGACCAAGTGTCTGTAGTTATGTGGACCCTGCCAGTGATAGTGTGATCCAGCAACACAGACACATTACCACTACATAATGGTAGATAGCAAAGATGGCCTTCTGGGCAAAATAATTGGCAGCTGAGTACAGTGGTGAAGCACAGGTTCTGCCAGCTGGAATGGGAGCAGCTGTTAAGTCAGATGTTTTTCCAAGTGGCATTGAAACATTGAGCATGGGGATGAATAGGGGATACATTTGTTTGTCCACTTCAGCAGCAGTGGAAGAACACTTGCTTGGTTAAGGACACTGCTGAAAACAATGGGATGGGGGTTATGAGACATGACTCCAAGGGGGAAGATGTGGAAAGTGAGGAATGAGAAGGAGCTTGAGCCTTTGGCTGCCAACCAATACCACTGAGGTGCTGCTCCCATGAAGCTTTGTGGTATAGATTCGTGTGTCTCCTCCTGCATGTGGTACTTAAATGTTAGATTTACCAGACTGAAACACTGCAAACAGAGACTGATGACCACAATGCTGATGTGAACAACAAGCCAAGTCAAGACTACCAAGCTCTGCAGACTGGCTCTTGGGATAACAGTGGCCGTTAGTCGAGGGGCAGTGTCATTCAGCAGAATAGAATTGCTGTTCCCTTCAGTTCTCTGCAAGCTCATCCCTATTGTAGTTTAACAAAGTTTCTATCTTGGAACATATAGTATAGCAATGAATAAGCCTTTATATTTGTTTTTAACACAAATTGTTAAGACAATTTAGATTGCCTGTAATTATGTTTTTGTATGGTATTGTTTTTGTGAGCTGCACGGCTCATATGCATCTTACTATAAAAGAGCTCCCCACTTTGTGACAGCAGGCTTTTCTCTGCAACCTGCTATGACAATTTGAAAACAGTGCGGCATTTTGGGCTCTACGGCCATATCATTCATTCACAACCATCTGTGAATGAATTAAACTACAAGTACTGTCTGCCATTGTGGTTGATATCTTTTAGTTCTCAATGAACTGCGGGAGTGCTGGTGAGTGCTGTCCTACTTCATTGATTATTCCTGTCATTCAGTAACCTCCTGCCCGTATCGAAGGTTTGGGCAGACAGCTTACTGAGAGTCTGCAGGATCCTGGCATTGCATCTGCTGATCATGAGTACAATGCTTTAAAAGCTGTACTGTAAAAAAAAATTAAAAAGCTATTTTTTTTTACCTGCAAAAAAGGTGTGCATGTATTTTTATTTTTTTTTTCAAAAGGTGAACTTATCCTTTAAACTTTGTTGGAAGATCTCCTTGGAAGTAAAAGTAATGGTTTTCTCTGTTGTGGAGCACTGCTGTCACCATCAAGTTAGTGCAATAAAGAAGCGCATTTAGTACATCTCTGCAATATATGCACATCGCAACAGGTTTATTCTTTTAAAACATATCAAGTACAGCAGTATGAGTGTCTTAGCTGACAACACACTACCCTTGCTGTTCTGAAAGCCCAACCAGTGCTGTCAACCTGTCTGCTGAACTATAGAACTATGCCAATCCCTGACCCTTTATTGTATGGATTATGGAACACCTCCACGTTATGTTTTAGCATGGGGGAGATGTTTCTCTTTTGCCCAGACATACACTTACATTGTCTTGATAAATAAGCCATTCATTGGAAAACTAAGATATAGTATCTGAAAAAATAAAGTTTACAAAAAGGAATATTCTGCAGGCAGAGCTCCTAGATAGAGACCCTGGCAGCTTAGCTGCAGGACCCATTAATTTCCAGGCCATTTATATTGCATTGAACATTGATCCCTAAGCACTAATCTGCAGCATTCGCATTATCTGTACACTTTACTTACCTATATTGTCAAGGACATAAAACATTTATTCTGAGATGACTTTTGCTCTTCTGTCTTTTTGCTGACAGATACAATCAATTATGTAAAAACTTACACACACCTTTGATCTCTAATGCAAGAAGCACCTTGATGGTCCAGAGGGATTGTTGAGCAATAAATCTTAGTAGTTCCTGGCAATGCCCTGCATACTAAACTGAGTAATGTGTAACTAAAAGCACATAGGATTCTTGATATACATTGAAAGGATTTCATGTGGGCAGGATTCATGAGTGGTAATGATTGCAATGAATTTCTCTGGACAAATGTATATGAAACTTTCTACACCATTTCAAGTGTACCTTTAGTGTGTCGAAAAGAAATATACTGTAAGTTTTGCAAATGTGTGCACTGTAGTTTTGTTTTCTGAAGTCGTTTAGGGTGTTGTGGATAAGTAATGCCCAGGCCAATATTTATCTTTTAGCGGTGTTGCACTTTGAATAATAATTGTGCGGTCATGCAACACTATACCAATACGAAATTTTTATAATTTATCATCAGATAGAACCTTCTTTTGGTGGTTTTTAAATTGTTGCTAAACAAATGAAAAAAGACAAAAAATTTTGAAAAAAATAAATTTTCTGAGTTTGTGTTATAAAATTTTGCAAATAAGTAATTGCGCTGATGAGGCCACACTGATGGGCACTGATAGGCTGCATTCATGTGTACAGATGAGGCTGCACTGATGGGCACTGATAAGGCTGCATTGATGAGGTGGCACTGATGAGCACTGATAAGCTGCACTGATGAGGGTGCATTGAAGAGGTGGTACTAATGGCCACTGATGAGGCAGCACTGATGGACACTGATAAACTGCACCTATGGGCACTGATTGGCAGCACTGATATGCTGCACTAATAGGCACTAATATGCTGCACTATCAGACACTAAAAAGCAGCACTGATGGGGCTGCAGTGATAATCAGGGTACTGATGATCCGTGCCCTGATTGTCAGTGTAAATGTGTGCTGTCACATAGTGACAGTGCATGAGGAAAGGAAATGCCAAAGCGGCGTTTGTTTACATGTCATCAGCTGTGATTGGACACAGCTGATCACATGGTAAAAGGCCACTGTGATTGGACACAGGACACAGCGATCACAGAGCACACCTGATGGGTGCCAGAAGCAGACAGGGTGACGGGATTCTGGGGGGATGTCTATAGAAGCCCTTCCAGAACTAGACAAGCACACTGTAGCCATCTTTCGGCGATGGCACAGGCAAGAGGTGGTTAAACATTATACTACCCAAGGCACACATAAATGATGAAGCCATTTTGTACAAGATCTTCCCTGGGTCAGATTTATCATATCACATCAAGGGCAAAGAGTTGGCCTTTGCTGTTTTTTTAAGGGAGCAGTGGGCTTTGGATGTCTTCTGATGGTTAGGAAAGCTGACTTAAATGACCCTGTAGCTGTATTTTTTAGAAAAATAATTTCTTTCTTGCTGCACTTGATGTGGCAGCTGAAAAAAAAACTTTGATTACCATGTCTGCACATTGCTTGGATGATAAACAAAGCCATATTAGTAACATGGATTTGCTTCTAAACAAAACCATGTCACACTGTAGAGCAATGTGACACAGTTTTGTTTATAGGCCAATCCAAGTGCAAAAACGACAGCGTATGACACTTATTTATAAATAAAGTCTCCTCACATGTGATGGGGATGATTAGAGGCTGACTTTGACAAAACGTTTTTGTTTTTATTGCTAAATCGTTAGCACAGCTCCTATAGTCACAGTTAGAATTAGTGATCTGCATACTTGTTTCAGGTCAGTGGGTCAGAAAGTATTGAAGCCCATAGATCACATAGTCAAAAAATAATAAATGCCACATCAAAAGGTATAAATACCTATCGTAACTTCTCTGATTCACCATAAATATAGGTGTGGATTATTAACTGAACAAATAGCATATAAAATAGGAAGCAGTTGACTAGAGCAAACTGCAAAAAAGTCGGTGTATATAAATCCAAAGCAGAGTACAAAATACATCAATATGGATGCAAATAAGTATCTTTATTATGATCTCTATGATCCTGTGAAGGATATCCTTTGAACAGGGTTAACACACGGTCAATCACAGATAAAAACAGTGTATGAAAAACAATGGTCCACAGCATACACTGAGCTGAAATGTATAAAGCAGTAATAGGCTTGGAAACCGATAAATATAAACCCTCTAGGGAAAAAATTCCTAGCTGTAAGAGTGACAACAAGGCTGCATAGAATGATCTAGAGTTCTCTCTGATTGTGATCAGGGTGTAGTGTCTTCATTGCTTGAGTACCTTACTGATTTCCAGTGATGACATAAATAAAGAGAAAGAAGTTCTTTCACCGCTTGAATATATACATCAATCTTGACTAGTGTAATGTCACATAGGATTAGTCCTGAAAGATCAACATATTTGATGAATAATTTGGTGAAATAAAAGTCAATGCATTACTATACATATCAGCAATAATGGGTCATACATATACGAGTTCAGATTCCAACTACAAGCTTATGGCTATATTACTATGTGTGTAAGACTCCATGGCCATTGAGGACTCATATTACCTTCAAAGTATCTCATCATATATGTTGTCGATTGATCATTGAAAGTGTGTCAAGAATATTATTATTAATATTATTATACAGGACTTATATAGCACCGACAGTTTGCTCAGTGCTTTACATTATGGAAGGAGACAGTACAGTAACAATACAGTTCAATACAAGAGGGATTAGAGGGCCCTGCTCCTTGGAGTTTACGGTGATGGCATTCAGTATTGGCCAATTTCTCTTAAATGCTGAAGCAGCTGAAATTAGCGATAGTCTAGTTCGATCTGAGACGAATAAACATAAATGGATCAATCAAATAAATAAGAAAATCATGCAGCAGACTTCCAATGAATAGGGTAATCTCCTTTAAATGCACCGAGTGAATGTAGAAAGTCCTTAGGCATGGATTAATGTAGGTAATATATGCGATAAAGTCCCAACCAGATTGCAGAGCGAGGCTGACAGAATCGGTGTATATATGGATTGAGGCCAAGTGAAGGAATAGTTCCAAAATAAAAAATGTCATCTCTGTTAATGCGTCTTTAGGACTCAATATAGCCATATATAGCATGATATTTATGCATGACAGAGGGTACTGGCCAATGAAGACTTTCTTAGCAGTAAGATAATCACCATGAGTAAGTTAGAATGCTCCAAGATCTTTGTATCTTGTTAAAATGTTTCCGTCTCTCCATGTAGTGAACCAGCATGGAGGAATGTGGCATGCGTCATCCCTCACGTGGAGACTTCAGCATGGGCGATGCGTGGACGTGATGATGTCACTACGTATTTCGTCCGCCAATCATCGTAGACTTCCCCTAGAGGGTTTATATTTATCAGTTTCCAAGCCTATTACTGCTTTATACTTTTCAGCTCAGTGTATGCTGTGGACCATTGTTTTTCGTACACTGTTTTTATCTGTGATTGACCGTGTGTTCACCCTGTTTAAAGGATATCCTTCACAGGATCATAGAGATCACAATAAAGATACTTATTTGCATCCATATTGATGTATTTTGTACTCTGCTTTGGATTTATATACACCGACTTTTTTGCAGTTTGCTCTAGTCAACTGCTTCCTTTTTATAAGCCTATAGATCAACATGATAGTAAGACAGATTTTTAGTAAAACATTTTTAGAAGGAGAAATTTGCATCAGCAACTGTTGTATTTATCATAGTAAAGCTTTACTTTACTTGCAGTGCAAAAAATTAAAGTTTGTAAAGTTTAACCCCCTGGTGCCAGTGCCTCCCAGTCCTTTAAGGGGTTTCAGATGCTGTGAGGTAGGGCGGAGTTTCTGATCATGTGACCACCGTGATTGGCGGTTACAGTGGTCACATGATCAGAAAGCTCCTGGTCGCAAGTAGAGATCAGGAGCTTTCCCTTAGCTGCCAGTAGCTGTGCTGGGAGTGCACATGATGCACACTCTTGCTCTATCTTTGGGTATGCATAAAGTATATGCGGCCTCTCGGTGTTAAGGCCCACCTGCCAAGAGGCCGCATAAATGCATACCGCAGGCGGGAAGGAGTTAAAGTGAGCTATATTGACCTGTTCACACTATGGTGTTGTGCTAATGCTCTCATTACTATAAACTTTACCAAAAAAAACTGTTTAAATGTGTTGATGAGGTGTAATTTATTCCAAATGGCACTGCAATGCAACTTTTGATGTGCATGGAGTAATTTTTTGGGGAGCTTACTGCAACATGTCAGTGAATGTCAGTTGAAGGTGCATAGGAGTACCATAAACATGAAATTTAACATGCATTGTGGTAGAGCACATGGCAACACACTCATCACCATGATACATGGCCATTGGTGTGAACAAGCCTTAAGTGGAAAGGGTTGTTATACTAAGGATATAAAGGAAAACCCTGTTAGCTGTTAACATTAAAAACACATTTATAATGATGTAATTGTTGTGTTTAATGAGGCTTCTGTTTTCCAGTAGCTATGACAGTGAAACATACTTCAGTATAAATTAACGCATTCAACGATAGAAGAGATTGAATCTAGGAAGATATTTGATTGAAAAATTGCAATACTCTTCTGTGAGTTCACTCTGGTCTGGCAGTCGGAGCAGGTTAAACATGTTGCCAATTGACATTCATTCTTAAATGACAAAACTAATAATAATCCAGTTTTCCATGGACAGAAGTTTGGAAGAAAATGACAAACTTCAACATGAAACAGACAGATATTGTTTCAGAGGTAATTCATGCCTAAACCATGGATAAAACAACAACCACAATAAAGAAGTATGGAAAAATAAAGGGGGGAAACTATTTCAAGCGAGACCCCTAACTTTTCTTTAATAGTTTGGTTTGTCATTGATTTCATTTTGTCATCTAAACTGTATGGCTTTTTTATCTTAAGGCCTCTTTTACACTGTGGCACCCCAATGCTCAATGCAGTAGGTGCGGACAGACCTACACTGCAGTACACCAAGTCTGGTTATTGTTGCATTGCTGTGTATTGGCAGTTCATTTTAAATTAATGGGCGTCCTAATGCAACACATTACCATGCGAAATACTGCACGTTAACATGCATTCAGCAACAAAATTCAGATTTGGAAAGGCCCTAAAATATAAGACTCCCTTTCTGAATTGAAATGATTTAGTAGAGCCAACCCTGCCTTTAGGTATACATTGACCTTTTTCTGCCAAAGCGATTCCCAGTCATCCCTAGTGTAGGAAATCTGGCACAGAGAGACAGGATTTTGTGTAATTCAACCATTCTATGTCCCTTTTTATCCCTGCAGATAGGGTAGGTACTCCCATTGTGTGTGTAACTCATAAATTCAATCAATTTGTAGGAGATTATGGAAATGAATAAAAAGGAGGTTTACAGGTATTTGCACACACATTCAAAATAATGATTCAATGGTTCAATGACTTCAGTGATTATGCTAATGAATGTGTGGCAGAGACAGGGAGAGAGTGCGACATAGAAAGATAAATGGACAGACAGACAAATAAATCCCAGATAGATAGGTATCTGTCAAACTCCTTGCAAGGGTTAAGTGTTAGGGAGAGGTTAAGTGTTAGGAGCCCACTCAAGGGTTAGATTAAAGTGTTACTAATCCCAGGACCCTGCATTCACTATATCTGGTCTCCCACAGTACACAGAACATGGAAGTGCACTTATTTTAGTAAATATAAACGGCTAAATACCTTTTCTCATCAGCAGACAGAGCAGTCTTGTGACTTCAGCTGAGCACTTGTAGAAGGAGTTTTCTTTCTGCTCTAGGAGGATGCAGAAATCCCTGACCTCTGTCTGGACAGTATTGATTGGCCCTGTGCTGATCACATGCACTCTCCAAAGGAAAAAAAATTCTCTAGCAATACACACTAAACTGAGCATGTGCAGAAGGGCTACGAGTTCAGTCTGTCTTATCAGCGTGGATATTTGAACAAGAGGAGGAGCAGAGAAGACAGGACCAAACAGCTTTTTTACACAATGCGGAGGATTAATCCCTTAGGTTCCACAGTGAGTATAACAAGCATGCTTTACTGCATATACGGACTGATTTTACTGTTGTGGGTTTAGTAACACTTTAAGTATTATAGTTGGGGTTGGTAGGAGTGTAAATGTTAAAGTAGATCTTCACCCTGAATTACATGTTGTCTTGCATCTACCCCTCCTCCTATCCGCTGCACAAATCTGGCTTTTGTTTTCCTTTGTTTAAGGTTTTTTTTATAAAGGTATGGCCTTCCCCTCTTCCCCCAGTGCCTAGGCATTTGACTTGCACTTCACCAGCTCTGCCTCTTGGAATGTGTACTTCACATATTACAGGAGAATTGAACTTTCATTGACAAAAGAGGGGGGGAGCTAGTGGCACGCCATCAGAGAGCCACCGGCTGAACAAGGAAGAGCCAGAAGCTTCCCAATGACTTCACAAAAGAAGACGGCAACACGGGACTGATTGGGGACAGAATAGAAGCAAATCTCAGCAGGACAATGCTGAATCCACTGGGCACTGGGTACCTTAACTGTGCAGGACTGCCAACAAGGTACGGGGGGGAGTGAAAAAATAGGGGGGGCAGAGTGGAGATCTGCTTAAAGGAACAAATTAGGGGTTAAGAATTGGGGACATATAAGAGTGAAAGGCTCATTTTAGGGAATAGGTTGGTTTTTAGGTAGATTGAAGGTAAGTATTAAAGGGTTAGTTAAAAGGGCTCATAACTTTCCAGTGTAGTGCATCGCATTTAGTGCAATACACGTTACATGTACAGGTGCATTGCAATTGCACACCTCTAATGCACCACAGTGCATGGTAACATACTACTGTGCGTTGTGTTGCGCTGCTTTCCCAAAAACGGTGCATGTCCATTTTTTTTAACATTCTGGTGCACTGCCAGCCTATTTATTTGAATAGGCTGCCTTGATGCAATGCATGAAAAATGATGTTTAGCGCACATGTGTTACTATAGCATCCCCGGGACGCCAAGTCTTAATGGCCCTAAGAAACACATTTAGAAAATTTTATTTAAACGGTGTGTAGGGAAAGAAATTTAAAAAACAGTTGAAATAAATTTCTGTAAATTATCTAAAATGTAAATTCTGTTTAGTAATTTTTAGAATCAACCTCCCTGACACATATCAAAGCCAGGTCTTGACAAGTTACTTTTGCTCCCTGCAGTTAACGCAATACAGCTTGGTAAAGGTTGGATACTAAGGCTGGCCATACACTATACAATTTTCTGTTCAATTTCTGCCCAATTTCCTTTAGATTTACTTTCAACTGTGTAGTGCAAGGACCTGCTTAATTGGATACAATTGAAAGTGTTGTTTAGGTTGGACTCATATGGTTTTTGGTAAATCTAAAGCAATTTTCTAAAGAAAATTGTATAATGTATGGCCAGCCTAAAGAACAGTATCTCACCGACGAGACCATTTTTTTTGCTCTCCCCTAACCAGCAAGCTCCAATTGCAAGATTCATAGTACTATACAATGTAAAAAACAACGCCCTTCCTCTCCTAGTCTGAATGCAATACTGATGTCAAATCAGTTACAGAAGACATATACAATATATATATATACAGTATACACACACGGGGGCGTTCAAGTCAAACCAGGACTTTTAATTTTACAGGTATAAAAAGGGATGCTATCGTAGTGGTACTACACACAATAGTATGTGGCAAGTGTATCCTATTACTGATAGGCGGCTCATGTCGTGGGCCAGTCCATTGGCCGTTAATTAAGATTGCATTACAGACAACAGTGTTAGTGCATGCATGTGATGACGTTTCTTGTGAACGAAGGCATAAAACCCGTGGATATCTGCAGAAGACTTCAAGCACAGTATGGTGATGAGGCGCTCAGCCACATTAGGACATTTGGATGGTGTAAACATTTCAAAGATGACCGTACATCCATCAGTGGCAATCCCAGCCATGGTGGTTCCCAGGATTTTCAACCCAGTGGTGCCGCTGTCAACAGTGAAAATTACTGTCACATTCTGAGTGATGAGCACACGTGTCTGCGGAAAAAACGGCCTTGTTAGATCACTAAGAGAATCCTGTTTCTCCATTACATTGCACAAGTTCAAACTTCTCACTGCACTACATGCACATTATAGCAACTTGGCTGGGAGGTATTGCCCGATCCCCCTTACAGATTGGACCTCGCTCCGAGTGATTTTCAGCTGTTTGGACCCCTAAAATAGTTCCTCGGAAGTCAGCATTTCAGCACTGATGACAAAGTGAAGCAGACTGTCCTAGGATGGTTCAGATGTACTGACAAACCTTTCTGTGCTGAAGCTTTTCAGGCATTAGCTAAACGCTGGGATAAATGTATAAATGTAGTAAGGGAGTATGTAAAAAAATAAAGGCAGTTTCCACTCATTAAAATTTGTTCTTTTATTATATAAACTCAAAAGTCCCAGTTTGGCTTGAAAGCCCCATATACATATGTGTATATATATATATATATATATTTTTTTTTTTTTCCTTGAAAAAAACAGTGACTGGCCCCTAAACCTATATATTTGCCTGGAATTCTTGTTTAAATTCTATGTAAATAAGAAAGTTGTAAGTGTTATATCCCAGTAAATGGGCTACAGTGATTGAACGTTTCCTGCCAAAATTGGTGTTCTTGGCCATGTTTAATCATTTACACCTGTTCCTTCTCATTAACTTTTTCTGCCAGTGACGGCTTTTCAAAAACTCCCCATGAAAGAGAGCCCTATTCTCGCTGAAAAAAATTAATTATGCAAAGCAGTTGCAGATACATATTGAAAATATTTGCAAATGATAGAAAAACAAATAGATTTGGACAGAGCCGTGCCAAATCTATACTGCCATGCCAGTAATTTGACATTTCTTGATTAAATTGATTGCTCTTTGTAGCAAACGGGAGTTTGAAGAACAAATAGATGGTGGGGGAGGTTTGGGGAGTGGATGAAAGGTGAACTTGAGTAAGGCTAACATATTGTACTTTATAGGCAAAGTAAGTCTCAACATGCATTAATCCTGCATCCACAGAAAATGAGAAGTCTACTTTAAGATCCTAATTTTTGTCCTTGGCTTACCTCCCCAACTGCAGTTCCAAAACTTTGTAGATATTATAATGGAGGAAAAAACTCACTTTCTCAGTGGATTAAAGATATCCAGCAACAGATCATTTGTCCTGGATATAACTAACTATATTCTGAATTGATGTTCCATAATACCTACTCATATTGTAATAGAGACAACAAACACACAGTATTATTTTTGAGAAATATGGCATAAAGATGAGTTTTCCAGGCATGACTGAAAATACAGTGTTAAGTGGAATTTTAACTCAAGCCCAGTTTTTTTTGGACAGAGCAGGGGAGGACTGAAACCTTTTTTTTGAATGTACACTGTTGTCTATGGTCCCGTTTGGTAGACTTTATCTGGCTGCCTGTCCTGTGACCATGTTGGAACTTGCACAGGAAAAATCTCTCAAATGGGTACACAGAGAGCAGAAAATCCTGAAAGAGGCTCTATACCAGCCTTTCTCCACCAAAGCGCTACAGCACACTGGGAAGGGCGGGGGGTTGTGCCTGAGGTCATCAGGGGTTCTGGCACAGCCAACAGGACAGTGAATTGAAGAGCAGTGGAAGGGGGTGGCAGCTTCCTGGGTCCTGAGCTCTCCATCTCCCCCTACAGAGCAGCTCCCTGCAGTGCAGTACCCAGTACAAGTGCAGGTATAGTACTGCAGTTTTTAAAAAGGCTGTAAATGTGCATGCGTGTGTGTATGTTTGTATGTATGTATGCTTGTGTGTGTATGCGTGCATTTTTTATGTATGTGTGTGTGTGTATTTCTGTGTGTGTGTATGTTTGTATGTATGCATGCTTGTGTGTGTGTGTATGTGTGCATTTTTTATGTATGTGTGTGTGTGTATTTCTGTGTGTGTATGTGTGCATTTTTTATGTGTGTGTGTGTGTGTGTATTTCTGTGTGTGTATGTGTGCATTTTTTATGTATGTGTGTGTGTGTGTATTTCTGTGTGTGTGTGTGTATGTGTGCATTTTTTATGTATGTGTGTGTGTGTGTGTGTATGTGTGTGTGTGTGTGTGTGTGTGTATGTGTGCATTTTTTATGTATGTGTGTGTGTGTGTATTTCTGTGTGTGTGTGTGTGTATTTCTGTGTGTGTGTGTGTATGTGTGCATTTTTTATGTATGTGTGTGTGTGTATGTGCGCATTTTTTATGTGTGTGTGTGTGTATTTCTGTGTGTGTGTGTATGTGTGCATTTTTTATGTATGTGTGTGTGTGTGTGTGTGTGCCTTTTTAGGGCTCGTTCATAATAGCAGCAAAGACTGCTGTCCCTCTGAAAAGCAATCCATGCTTGGGTTGCTTCCCAAAGGCATTTGACAGGCAGTGAACAGGCGATATGTTGCCACTGCACTACCTGTTTTAACCTCCTAAATGCAGTATCACTGTGCCACAACCGTGTTCATCGCATGCGGTTATGGCTTATTGATACTGCATTTATTGGGTTAAAGCAGGTAGTGCAGAGGCAACATATTGCAGGGGAGTTGTAGGGCATCCCCATTTACCTGAGGGCAGGGGCGGACTGACCATTCGGGCACTCAGGCACTGCCCGAGGGCCCAGGGTCAGTAGAGGGCCTTTTATAGGCTTTTGTTGGTGTGCTTTGAGTGTGGGCAAGGACACAGGGACCCCATGATTCCCTATTGCCCGGGGGCCAAATGAGTTGTTAGTTCGCCCCTGCTTGAGGGTATATTTCCAGCCAAGGCTACAGCATGTGTACGTCCCTGGCTATTGCCACTACAGCTAAAAAGGAAGCAGTAGGGAGTGGTAAAACGTGGCTTACAATTCCCCAACCTCAGGTGTGAATGAGCCCGTAATTCACATCTATCCGTGCTGCATGCTGCATTCTGCATCCTGAGTGCCATGTATAGGGCAGCCCATGCATTTCAATGGACTTCCCTAGCTTCCCTAGCCACAGAAATATATATAGGACACCATTCTGCATGCTTTATGATCTGTTCTGAACGATTTTATTCACAGCCACCTGGTTTATCCATTTGATAACTTTCCTTTTTACTTTCAATTTGTTATCCACATTTACATGCAGACCACATTTTCCCACAAAATAGGGAGTGGTATGTGTCCCTTGGCAGGTTACCCAGGCTCACTTGAGGTATGGGGCTAAGCGACAGTTGGTCTTCATCATAGTCCTGAAGGTGGAGAAGGGGCTGAGACCCTAGTGGCCCCTGTTTTTTTTCATTTAACACTGTCACCAGGTCCTGGCACTCAAGATCACCTCACAAAGGTGATAGCAGGTACAGAATGGCCATGGTGTGGAGACTAAACACTAGGCGAAAGGCAGGAGAATAGTGAGGTCCAGGCATGGGTCAAAGCAGGAAATAAGAGAGTATTTAGGTATAGGCAAGGGTCTTAGCAGGCGGAAGACAAGACAGTAATGAGTTCCAGGTAGCTGTCGAAGGCAGGCAGCAATCATGAGAGTGGTCAGGTCAGTTAGGGTTGGCAGCAGTCTTGCAATTTTAAAGGTAAGTATATTAGCTCTTTGAACAGTAATATCTGGGGATAGGACACGGATTTAGCCACTTCAAATATACGTTTTACCAGAGGACACAATCGGTATTGTTTCAGGGAACTTTGGAAGTCTTGGTAGGGAATTTGAGAGTAGGAGTTCTGAAAGTACAGGGAGAAATTATGAAAGTACCGTAAGGGTGAGGACAAACAGACATACTGTCAGTACTGCCAGAAAAAAAAACATATTTATTGGAATTAAAGTGGACTTTTGTAAGCACCCCTCAGCATCATTAAAGTTTATAACCCCTAACTGCCACTTTTGCTACACAGCAGTTCTGACTTAACTCTGAATTCATTTGCTTGGGATCAGTGACTCCAAAAGTCAGGAGCAGCCAGGAAACTAGCATTTTAAGAAGATTTGCATTAGCAGCCTACACAATTCTCTCAGAACAGGTTTTTTTAAGATAACAGAGAGTTCCCACTTTTTTCCGTAAAGTGAATAATTCCTTTAAATCATGGTGTACTTTTAAGAAAGTCCTCATCCTGCATTTTGTCATATTGATGGTGCTGTACTGTCTTATGTCAGCTCCGAGTACAGACACTGACACATTGTAATTAGACTGGCAGACAGGGCTGCAGTCAGTAGTTGTTATCTGATCCACAGACTCAGCCTCAACCTGACTTCTGGTTACATCAAGTGGAAAGTTACTCCGAATCCTGACAAGGAAATCCTCCTCCTGTAAAATAAAGGACATGAACATTTTTGAATCCCTCTTCCCACCGCAACATTTGCTTTAAGGGCTTGTTGGTACCACGATGCATGTATGAACGTGCCATGCACTGACATGTGTGTTAGGCATGCTGTGCTTTTTAAATACTCTATTTTAATTGATTCTGATGGCAAATTACTGATCAATGTACTAGAAAAGTCTTTTCTAGTACTAAACAGTTAATTTAATTGTGTAATTGATTTTTTTTATATCATTTTGGTTTTGTGGTTTATGCATAATTCTTCTTTTTCTTCATTTTCTTCATATTATTATTATTATTATCATTAGTAGTAGTAGTAGTATTACTACTATTATTATTATTGTTAATAATAATAATAAAAATTACTAATAATAATGTTGCTTTTGTGTTTGTTACTATTGTTTTTGGAATTATTCACGGTATATTATTATTATTCTTGTTATTTGTATTATTATTATTATACAAGATTTATACAGCACGAACAGTTTGCGCAGTGCTTTACAAGTGCTTTATAAGGGAGACAGTACAATTACAATACATTTCAGTACAAAAGGAATATGAGGGCATTTATATGCTGATTTTTAATGTTTTTGCTGTTACTGTTTTCTTTTGAACTTCATTGGCAAATACTTTTTCTCTTTTTTCTTTTTTTTTTCTTTTTACAAATGTCTAAATAGTATTAATAAACAGGAATAATAATAATGTGGAGGAGGAGAAATGAAAATGCATTTTTTATTATTTTATTAAAATCCTTTTTTTATAGCATCCAAATTTTTATTATCATTTTTAACATTCTCTTTTTGTTTTCTATTTCATCACTTGAAATTAATTCTAAACTCCTTCTCCGCTGCTATGCTGTTGTACCTTTCATACAGAAAATTGTTATTGGTTATAGAATAAACAACACATGATGAAAATAGAATCAACTCTGCTGGTGTAAACACAGGATGTGTCGATGTGAGATAACTATTAAATGTACATTTAAATAAAACCATGAACTGCATGCACTGTGGGACAGACTCTTCCTTATTTCCTCCTAAGATATGGGAGAGTCAGCTCCAAGATAATGTACCCATGATAAGGATCAGGCTGCCTGTCATTCCTCTAGTAGGTCAATTTACACACATAATGCCATCTGGTATCCCATAACGTTTACACTGGATGTGATCTACTGATACTCCTTCCCCTGGGCTCCCATTTAATAACATCTTGTAAGAAGACCTGCCATCGGGATTAGTTTTCAGAATCACAGGCTCCTCGGAAACTCCCATTAATTGGAACGTTCCCTGTATAATGAGCTCCTCATCAGCTCCAGCTAATGATTCAACCTTACGCTGCTTTCACTTTGATCTAATCGTTCACCTGTTTGTTTCACTTTTCCCAGCTACAAGAATTTTGTTCAAAATTTAAATAGGTTGATCGTAATTAGTCACCAGCTTTACAAAGAAATTATCATCACATGCTTTTCATGGCAAGAAGTAATACTTTTTACTTACATAATGGCTGCCACAATAAAAATAAATAAAAATAGTAAACTGTATCTTTGCTTCATGGTCACAAAACTGGGACAGTCTGAGCAAAAGGCGAGAATTAAAGCAAATTTGCAACTCCCTCATTGGCTCACCTTTACATAGGCTATCCCCCATTCAGTCTATCATGAATGCTGTTGCCTGACTCATGCGCCTTACCAACCAATCCGTGTCTGCTACCCTTCTCTGCCAATTTCTCCATTGGTTGCCAATCACCCAGAAAATTAAATTCAAAATACTAACAACAACTTGCAAAGCTATCCACAACTCTGCCCCCAGCTACATCACTAACCTTATCTCAAAATATCAACCAAATCATTATTTTCATTCCTCCCAAGACCTCCTGCTCTCTACCTCCCTTGTCACCTCCTCCCATGCTCACCTCTTTGACTTTTCCTGAGCCTCACCCATCCTCTGGAATGCCCTACCCCAATCTGTCTATCTCCTACCTTGTCCACTTTTAGATGCTCCCTGAAAACCCTTCCCTCACCCTACCTAACAACTGTACTTTTATTTCCTCTATCAGCTCATCCCCCACAATTATTGCCTTTTGTATCTCTTGACCCTCCCTTTTAGATTGTAAGCTCCAATGAGCAGGGCCCTCCAATTCCTGCTGTATTAAATTGTCGTAATTGTGCTGCCTGCCCTTATGTTGTAAAGCACTGCGTAAAATGTTAGATTTATATAAATCCTGTATATTAATAATAATCAGGGGCGGACTGACCATTCGTGCACTCGGCCACCACCCGAGGGCCTGGGGTCAGTAGGGGGCCCCATTAAATTCCCCTGGTACCTTTTATAGGCTTTTTTTGGTTGTGCTTTGAGTGTGGGCAAGGACACAGGGGCCCCATGATCCCCTATTGCCCGGGGGCCCCATGAGTTGTCAGCCCGCCCCTGATAATAATAACATTTGAAATAAGGGCAATATGTGATGTTTGCTGAACTATATGTTATTGGTCAATGGCAAATTTTGGTGCTCAGAAAGGAGGTCACATGCAGATGACCATTGAATTTCATGATCGAGAACATTGTAATCCACATCATGGGTAATTGTACAACGTAAACCATCACATCCATCACACACTTCTACCAATGTTGCATAGAATATATCCAAATACATTATGTACCTACTTATATTGCTCTATCACAGGGGTGGGCAACTGTGGCCCTCCAGCTGTTGTAGAACTACAAGTCCCATGAGGCATTGCAAAACTGACAGTTACAAGTATGACTCCCAAAGACAGAGGCATGATAGGACTTGTAGTTCACCAACAGCTGGAGGGCCACAGTTGCCCACCCGTGCTCTATCATATAATAAAAAAATCCAAATATCTCTACTTTCACTAATGAATGCTATACGTTGATAGTCATGCAATAATAAAAGGGGAAAAGTACAACAAATATGATGTGTTAGTGATCATCTTGTTTTTAAATCCCAATTCCAATATGTTCTTAAACAATTAGTACCTATTAAAAAGGAATAAATTAATAACAAGAAAAAAACATAAACAAAAGATGAAACATAAGCAAGCGTTTAATATATACAAGCTGATTATTGTGAAATGTTTAGATAAATGGGTAGTATTTATATAGAGAAGTGGGTAATGTGTCTGTATATCATTAAAGCACTTGCCAATTGACAGGTGAGGATTTTGCAATTAACATGTGACTAAAGGCAATTTTGTTTCCAGTTTGGATAGAGTAAAGGAGGGTTTTTCAGGGGTTTTTTTGCCATGTCAACCCAAAATGTTCTTTTACTTGTTGCTTTTGATTATAATAACAGTAAATGGGACAAATAGAGAGGGCACAGACAGCAATAAAAACTGACAAGTGTTGTAATCCAACTCCACTCTATCCAAAACAAAAAAGAAATTGCCTTTGGTGACACCTTCATCAATCAAGCAGACCACAAACACTCAAATATACACATACTGCATGTTGAAGTGCATTTTTTAAATTACAAAATATATGACAATTCTTTTTAAAAATATATTTTTTTAAATATATTCTTCAGATTTTTTTAACATATAAAAAAGTCATTTTAACACATATTATTACATATATTTGTGAATGCATTCCAAAAATGTAGATTTGTATTTTTAGAGACATACAGTATATTTGAAATGTATTTTTAAAAATATTTTTTATACATTTTGTAATAAAAACGCATTTCAACATACAGTATGTATATATATATATATTATATATATATATATATATATATATATATAAATATATTGAATATGGCCAAAATTGTAGTATTTCAAATATATGTCATATATGTCAAATACCACCCTACCCGTGCCCTTCGCTCCTCACAGGACCTCCTACTCTCTAGCTCCCTGGTCTCCTCCTCCCACGCCCGATTGCAGGACTTCTCCAGGACTTCCCCCATCCTCTGGAACTCCCTACCCCAATCCATCAGACTGTCACCTACCCTTCTCACCTTCAGGCGCACCCTGAAAACCCATCTCTTCAGGGAAGCCTACCCCACCCTCACCTAACATTCTGATCTCCTCCACTTCTCCCACCACTCCATTCCCCACAGCCACTTCCTCCTGTACCACTTTCCCCTCCCTCCTAGATTGTAAGCTCGAAAGAGCAGGGCCCTCGAACCCCTCGTGTATTTTACTGTTACCGTCTTGTCTCATGTTCTGTCCCCCTTGCTACTGTACAGCGCTGAGCACACCCTTTGGCGCTATATAAATACTGTATAATAATAATATATATAAATATATTTGGGAATAATATTTTAAAATATATTTCAAATATATTTTTCTTCCATATGGGTGTAGTGGTGGAATGTCTTTGCTTCCCAGGCTCTGCCTGGTGGGGATGAAAGTGTAGCAGGGTCCAGTCCTCACCTCCCAGGCTACTGTCCAGGGAGGATGACTCTTTGCCTGGGATTGGAAGCCAGAACCACTACTTTGTTCCACTACTTGTTATAGATAAAGGTTCTTCAGGACAGTGCTCTTGGGCATAAATCATTAAATTATATTGTGTCATCAATCCATAAAATATTAATGCGTTGTGCCCAAATCTATGTGCGTTATTCCATGCCTTTAAGAACATGCACACACCACACTCACCAAATGTTGCTGACTTCTAATTATAAGAAGTCAAATAGCGCTTTTCCAACAGTATATCATGCGTGAATCAAGTGGTGGTCCTTGGTCTCTTTAAGTGATGACCTCTGGATCTTTCTCCTTTAATATCTCAGCGATGCCTCAATGCCTTTACATATCCTCAATGCAACTATTGAGAAAGTAGGGAAAGTTACATATAGTGTAGTATTTTTATTTTAAGATCATTTGAAAGTGGTATTGCACTTACATTCACATTAAAAATACATGCCAATAGAAAATGAAAACCAGGAATACCGGTTTGCATTCCACCTGCATTTCAAACAGCGGAAGTGACATCACTGGAAGCCCTGCCCCATGCATTTCATTATCAGGAGCAAGGTCACTGGCTTCGCCTCCGCCTTTATACACAGAAAATCCCCACCTACTACACCCGAATCAATCCAATCTATATCTGAGCCATCCTTTATTATAGTGCCCATTTAATGATCAACTTCATATCTAGGACTTATCTATCATTTATGTAGACCATTGTTGCCTTATTAAAAATGTATAAAAAAGCCAATTTAAAAAAACTAAGTCCTACTACTTGCCCATCTGGACTTAGAGTGTCCTGAACTGACTGGTGGGAGTGGCCTGGAAGGTCCTAACCTGACCTATGGCAAAAAAAACGTAAAAAACCCCCAGAAAGGTAGCCACCTGTCCAGGTCTTTGGAATCTACTTTAGCCTGTGGTAAAGGCATTAAGAATTATATAGCTTGCCTATAACAGAGCTCGAAAGATTGTGGAAGATAGTAGTCCATTTGGGCCTGAAAGGATCACTGAGATCTTTACTGTGCTGAGAGTTTTTTTATGCTGTTTTGGGACATCCTGTATACCATACCTTCTCTCCCTAGACAACTGAGCCAAAAAAAGGTAATAAAAGAACATTGAAGCATTTGAAGTCTGTCTGTGAATTGCCATAGGTGTGAGTTGTTTTGGTGCAACGACAGGGCAAGTCACTATTAGGAAGGAAGTAGGGGCCAGAAAATTCCAGCAGTTTCTTGGGGGGGGTATTGTTACAGCAACAGTTATGGCCAGGGGTGGAAAGACCATTTGGAAACTCGAGCAGTGCCCGAGGACCCAGGGTCAGTAGGGGGCCCCATGAGATGCCCCTGGTACCTTTTTCATAGGCTTTTTTGAGTTTGGGCAAGGACACAGGGGCCCCATGATCCCCTATTGCCTGGGGGCCCCATGAGTTGTCAGTCCGCCCCTGGTTATGGCACACCTGCCCTTCTGAGTTGTGCTGTATATATCTGTGTGCTAATTTGGTAAATTGTTCAAGATCTGCATTATGAATGCTTGGTCTATCCATCATTCAATGTCTTTGGACAGCTCCAAACAGGTTAGAGCATTTGGTGCAAAAGGTAAATATCAAGGAAGGTCCAGCAATTGTCCCCTGGGCCACTGTTGATTCAGCAACTGAGGACCAACACCAACAAAAACAGTATGCTTTCTTCAGCACAGTATGACATTATATTTTTATAGGGCTTCTATATGCCATCCTAACTAATATCTCTGATCCATGTAAATATTTTGCTGGCTGATGGCACTGAAGTTTTTCAGTTAACTGTCCTACAATAAATGCTGAACGCTAATGGTTACAGCCTTTGTACAATTTTTGATAATCCCTAGTTGCTAGGCATTTGCTTAACCTGCTAAAGCTTGCCATACATAGTTCATATTTCAGCTGATTCCTCCTGAATCAGTTGAAATTCAAGTTTTGGTGGGCTCTGTCATAAAATTCTCTTCCAAACACTAACCGCATCCCATCAGATGCAATCACTGTTTCGATATTCAGACACCACAGGGGTAGATTCCTCCGCCCACTCTGATTATTGTGTTATGCCAGGAATTTATTTACACAGGCTTAAAATGTTATTGAATGGTCCATTTTAATGAGGGAAGATAGTATATCTGACGCTTGGTCCTTGGTTAAGTATTCAGTAACTTGGAATAGACAACTCAGCATTTGAAAGCGAGATGCAATCTACTGCTCCCTGTACCTTTAGCATATTTCCCATATTCACCATCTATTTTAATCCCCTTTCCCATGATTGCCAACTATTTTAATTCCCTTCTCCAGAATTGGCATCTATTCTAAGCATGTAAACTGGAGCTGCAGAGGAATGGGCCCCAAGCTTGAAGTAGCCAGTTCTATGCTCTAAGCCAGTGGTCTTCAAACTGCGGCCCTTTGCTTGCCTTCATCCAGCCCTTGGAGCACTATTCCTTCCTCAACAATGGGGCATTTTCCTTTCACTGTCACAAATGATGGGATACTATTCCTCCCACTGACACCAGCAATGGGGCATAATTCCTTCCATTGATATAAACAAATAGGCGCTTTTCCCCCTACTGATACAAATGAAGGGACACTATTCCCCCCACTGATACCAATGATGAAGCACTATTCCCCCCACTAATACTAATGATGGGGCACTATTCCTCCCACAAATACCAATTAGGGACACTATTCTTCCCACTAATACCATTATTGTGACACTATTCCTCCCAATTATATAATAATGGGGCTTTATTCCTCCTTCTACTGATTAAAGGTACTATGTAATTTTTTTTTTCAAAATGTTCTATTTTTGTCATAGAAAGAGGTACAAATACAGTATACAGGTAGATGCTCAAAAACCTAACAACCAGCTTTGCAAACAAAATATTGATCATATCAAAAATAATACAAACAGCAAGGTATTATTATTAACATATGGTCAATAGAGCAAATTAATGAGAGAAGGGGTGGCCACAGGGCCGATATGGCAGATTGACCTCGAAGTCTAACACAGCATCAATCCATCATTGAAGAATTGGCTTCTGGGCAAAGAGAGAGAAGGAAATAACAGGATAAAAGAAGGGGGAAAAAAGAGGGGAGGACAGAAGGGGGTGTGACGCAAGGGGTGTCCGGTTCACTAGTAGGAATCTTATGCAACTTCCAGCCTCACCAAAGAAATCAATGGGTTTCGGTTGCAAGCCATGGGCTCCATATTTTAAGGGATTTGGCATACGTGTTGGTAAGAAGGAACTATGTCATTTTTTTTACTCCCACTGAGCATCAAGCCTGAGACATTGTTTACTTCCACTAACACTGGGGCATTTTCTACTCCACTGGCCATTCTGGCCCCCCTAAAGTGTAAAAGGCAGTGGACTGGCCCTTTGTTTGGAAGGTTTTGGGACCCCTGCATTACATAGTTAGTCTGGCTGAAAAAAGACAAACGTCCATCCAGTTCAATCATTAAGAAAAAAAAAGTTAGAACCCTATACCCACAGTTGATCCAGAGGAAGGAAAAAAAACCCAGCAAAGCATGATCCAATTTGCTCCTTCAGGGAAAATAAATTCCTTCCTGATCCCCCGAGAGGCAATTGGACATTCCCTGGATCAACTTTACCTATAAATGTTAGTATCCAGTTATATTCTGTGTATCTAAGATAGAATCCAGGCATTTTTTAAAGCAATCCACTGATCTGGCCAGAACCAACTCTTGAGGGAGTCTATTCCACATTTTCACAGCTCTCACTGTGAAGAAACCTTTCTGTGTTTGGAGATTACATTTCTTTTCCTCCAGATGTAAAGAGTGCCCCCTTGTCCTCTGTGATGACCTCAGGGTGAATAACTCTACACCGAGTTCACTATATGAACCACTGATGTATTTATACATGTTGATCATATCCCCCCTTAATCTCCTCTTAAACCATACTCCTAGTGGGCAATGGTATGAATAAAGTGTATCTAAAGCCCAAACTTTTTTTTTCAATGGCGAAGGAAGGGGTTTAAACCCATGAGGATTTTATTTATGTCTGTGTTCCTGCTAGGAATGAACAGGAATGGAGGGGAAATCTATCAATGTGGAAGTCTGTTCCAGTGGAAGGGGATTTCCAGTCATGTGGTGTGTCTGTCGAGGTATAGGGAAAATTCCCCAATGGGACACAAATGGCATTAAAACCTGGCCAGGTTTTTAACCATTCCCTGTTCATTGCAAAACAAAAAAATGGATTTACTTTAAATAGCTGTGGTTAGAGCAGGACACTGTGTACTCAGTGACTGGAACATATCACCAAACACCAACAGCTATGGCTGTTATGGTGTACTGAGTTCCTTGAGTTCACCACAACCATTTGATTAAATTCAGTCCTACTATAATCTTTAGATTTAATGATATCAACAGGATGTGACACATGCAGATTGTTGTAAAATAGGCAAATCACAGAAATAATAACATCATTAACCTTCCTTTTTCACTGTACATGTTGCATTTCATTTTTGCAAAGTAGGCAATGGCTGTTTAAATGGATTCAATGATTGTGCAATTATGCAATGATAGTGAATTGGCTTAAGGCAGTTCCCAAATTTAGCTCGGGGAATGTCTGTTTTTCTCTAACTGGTCCTTAGCTATGTTTTCATTGGTCTCACTGTACATTCCCAGAAACCAAACCCGTAATTAGGAACAACATATTTTTCAGGCTAACATTAGAAATTGTATTTTTCTGTTATTTATATGTGGGTATAGATTCTTGAGCATGTTCTCTTTTTTTTTTTTTTTACTGGACGAAATGATCATACTGGATGTGACATGAAAAATATACAGTGTCTGTAGAGAATGAAACATTGGGTTCTGTCTGGACCACCTAATCTCTATACTATGTAATTCCTCTAGCTTCCTGTGCAGTCTGACAAGCGTCACAAAAATAAGTATGCAGGGAGCAGTAGATTGTAACTTACTTGGCAAATGCTGAGCTTTCTATTCCAAATTACTGAATAGTTAAAGTGGACCTAGCAGCAGATATACAGTACAGTATCTTCTCACAAAAAGTGGTTCTTCAGTAACTATGGGAAAGAATTCCTGTCATGTCACAATAAACACTAACAGCATCATTTTTATAAAAAAAAAGTTCCAACTATTATCATTAAAATACATAGTTTGACTTCCAGTCAGGGCCGGTGCTTCCAATAGCCAAACTAGGTGGCCGCCTAGGGTGCTCTGCCACCTACGGGCGCTTGGGAGCAGCGCAGGCCGGCAACTTTCTCTGTGTGGGATGCTGCCATGTAATAAATAATCCTTCAGCTGAGAGGAGGGGTGGCAGAGGGGAAAAAGAAAGGATAGAGGAAGATGCTGGGTATGTGGGGCCAGTGTAGCAGTTGAGCTGCTGGTCCTTCCAGTGTTCCTCTCAGACTCAGTCCCTTACTGCAAGCCAGCTGGTGTCTGCTGATCACTTTGGAGTTCCAGCCATTCTCTTCCCATTCATAAGCAAAGGTGGAGCTGCGCCTGTGGAGAAAAGTAATGTCTGACTCTGATGTCTTGGGTCTGTGTGAGTGTGACCCTGCCGGCCGGACATGTAATGCAAAGTGTCGGTGAGTGATGACATCATCACGATCCATCAGCCTGCCCTTATAGTGCCTTCTGGGCTTGCTGATCTATATCAATGTTGATGGTGAAGTGTTGTGTCGGATCTGTCACTATGTGGGATCCCTCAATTCAGCTGCCTGCTGTCTCAGTGTTTTATCTCCCCCCATTGCCTGGGGAATTCCAGCCTGGGATCTGTCGGAGTGTGAATCCATCATCCTCCACTCACTGCAACTGTCACCCTGCCACTGCCAGCCACAGATACAGTCCATCTGTGACACTGATATTGTCTTTAATATTGGTGTTGGTGGCACTTAATTTTGCAAATTAAAAGAAATTTAGCAGTTTCATATTTTGTTGATTTAATATTTTCTGCTGTTTTTAAAATGTTTTATTTATTGATTTATTTTTTGGGGGTACAAGTAGCTGGTCTTGCCTAGGGCGCAAAATAGTCTAGCACCGACCCTGCTTCCAGTCAAGTGACTATGCCTAGGCTCTACTGTATGCACGAGGAAGCATTTCTCTAATCTCCACTTCTCCAGAGATAAGACTGTACTTTGGAACTTTTTGGTGCAGAGCCAGAATAGTGTTTTCATCTCCAATTCTGACACAGAAAGATGATAAGTAGCAATTTGATGGAATTAACTTTGGGGTGCATGTATTAAGATTTGCATAGCAATTGGCCCGGTGAAAATGCATGTACATTCTTTCTGCATGAACACAGCAAGAAAATGAATGTTATTAGGCTATAAACTATGCTGAACAAATGCTTTCCATTGATTTAAAATGGAAAATACTGCCATTGGTCACTAGAGGGTGTTAAGTATCTTAGGAATTTGCTGTGATACTTAGTGCCATCTAGAGGACACATGCTATATTTTCCATTTTAAACATGCTTATGGTTACAAAGAGGTGTTGAGGGTTAAATGTTAAGTTATGTTTTAAGGTTAATTGTTTATTTTCAAGCTTGGGTTAAAGTTACTCATTCAGTGAGGGCCCCTCTTCACCCTAATTCAGTGCAAAAAAATGTAAAAAAATAATGTGGGAGAAAAAGTTAAGAAAGATGTTCATGCCTCCACCCAAGGCATCTAGGCAGGGGTGGCCCCACCATCCTTCTGACGAGATCCTGGGGGCTACCAAGAAACTCAAATCTCACAAAAAGACAATCACTGCACTGTGCTGTAGTGCCGTCTGGTGAGATTTGTGGTACTTAACATTCCTTGGGATCTTTTCACCCCCTGAAGTATTGAATTAAAGAAATAGGTAAGTATATCAACTAACTTTCTTCTGTGCAGCAGATTAAAGTGGTATCAAATTTAAAAGCAAACATGCATTATATTGCAGCTCACTATTTCTTAGATGTGATGACTGCATTCATTTTTTAGGCTTTCTTTCTTCTATTTTCACTCGGTAATCTAGCTATTAAGTTTGTTATTTTTCAAAAGAACAAGCTCTCCTTCAGGTGTATCAGTTATAGGGATGAGACAAACCATTCAACACTGGCAGAGGTGCTTACCATGATTAGCTTTTATGTAAAATCTTTATACCAAACGGAAAAAAGAAACTGTTGCTGTAACTGCTTATAAAGTATTAGCTGGTGTTCAGCTACAATTTGTTAGTATATAAAAATCTGTTAGTCCATTTAACACTCCCCTTCTCCCAGACTGATAATGCTGCTGTCCAAAGGGGCCCCTTGTGCTCCTTCATCCAGAGTTGGGGTATGCTAATACAGGAGGTATGTTACTGGCCAGATCACTGAAACAGAGGGAAAACAACTAAAAAAAGAAAATTAATGCAGCCACCACATCTAAGGATTGGTAAACTGCAATATATTATATTCTTGGTTTTGGGTTTAATACCAGATTGGGGAGAGGGCCCTCAGTGAATAGATGGACTATACAAGGAGTGCTTTAGGACAGGGTTGGGCAACTGTGGCCCTCCAGCTGTTGTAGAACAACAAGTCCCATGAGGCATTGCAAAACTGACAGTTACAAGCATAACTCCCAAAGGCAGAGGCATGATGGGACTTGTAGTTCACCAACAGCTGGAGGGCCACAGTTGCCCACCCCTGCTTTAGGGTTATTATAAGGTTGAAGGTTACGTTTTAGGGTTAGTTAAGGGTTAAGTCTTGGGAGGTTGGTTAAGAGCTCATTTAGAAGGGATCTAGGTTTAGATGATGGGAGTTTAGTGGATGGGCTAACTTAACCTTAGGTTATAGTTAGGACTAAGGGCGTGTTTAGTTTTCTGTGTCAAATAATAACATATGGCAATAATCATTATTTCAATTCCAGATGTTTATGGTTTCAATGCTCATTTTACAATACCCTTTGCAGTATTTTTACAGATTTGTGTGCAATTTGGACAGCATGTAATTGTGGACCCATTTTATTTCTTCTTAAAGGATACTTTTTAAAAGCAAGCTTGTAGTTATGAAATATGGGGGATGCCTCTGTTGACCTGTCGTTATGAAAATGCCAGTTCTCTGCCATGCTTATCCAATGCCTCTATTAGTTTCAAAGTCACCAACCCAGAAAACTAATGTCGACTGGGAATTGTGACTTCACCAATTAAGAAAGATGTTGGGGCCACCCCTGCCTGGAACTCTATGGAGGCCACAGCACCCATGTGGGGGGAATGACACAGATGTCCAATTTTTCAGTATGTTCTTTCCTAGTTGATATAGTAAATTTTGACTACTTCTTGGATTGTAATATCCTCCAAAATATATCCCTCCCTCTCTTTTCTTGGCACACAGCCAGTAAAAAAGTTTTCCCTGTTATAAATACAAACCATACAGGGGATCTAAGCCTTCCATGCTCTAGTTAAAGCCAAAAAAATGTTGGCTTTAGATACACTTCAACGTGAGTGCAAACCCTAATAAATCATTTCTGTTACTTACTTCATTTTTGGTCTTTTAATATAACATATGTAGCTCCCTCCTTGATAGCTAGGGGGAGCTATAGCCTAATTGTTAGTGAGGTGTGCTGAGTAGCAGCCTGATTGTGATACCTAGCAGAGTCAAATTTAGGTCAGAGCTGAAAGGCTCTGCAGACTGGCTCTCTGAGACTTCCTCCTGCACTAGAACTTTGGAGAAAGCTCTAGAAGCAGTGGGCAGAGGTAAGCAGTGGCTAGTCAGCACTCTCAAGGGATCCTGGCCAATCCCAAAAAAGAGGCTTGGCAAAGGGCCAGAACAGCCCTTAAGAGTGAAAGAGCCTGCCCAGCAGCAGGAGAGTTCGGGTGGAAGATGGAGAAGTGAGGCTGGAGAGCAGGAGCCTGGGATGGGGCCCAGATGGGAAGGGACTCACCTCCAGGCAGGGATGCTGGAAAGGAGAAAAATTCAGCATCTCATTGTCCCCCAGAGAGAGGAGCACCTGTGGAGCAGGGAAGGACTGGCCCATCTAGAAGGCCTGGTAGCAGCCACAAACCCATCTGCGAACAGACGGAGGACTGAGTGAGTAGACCTACACCCCTTAGGCCAGTAAGAGAAAGGAGCACTTTAGTGGGGAACAGGATTAGCTGCCTACCTAGGACTGTCTTACACTTAAAGTGACGGGCACTGGATCCCCTGTCCAGGGATTCCTCCAGGCAGCCAGATAAAGGAGTACATCCAGAGAGGCTGGCTAGCTCTCCAAGAAGAGGATTTTTTACTATAGACTTGTACAGAGTTCTAGGAAGTTGTCCTCAGTTACTATACCTTTGGGCATCCCATACACCCCTTACCCCATCCAAGTTCAATCCCCTAATAAAACGTCAAAACAAAGCTCAAGGACTGGTCACTGTCTCCTGGATGTAAGTCTGTGTGAAGGAATTGAGTGTTGCCTGGCTGTGCAGGACTATAGGGGGACCCAAATCTCTAGCGACTCCTAAGGGAGTAGTGCTACAAATAGATAGATTATATTTCTCCTAAACAGATACTGTACAGTAAGTAAGCATTGCCACTCTAGGATAGGAAATTTGCTATTGAAAAGATCACGAGGTAAAAATAAAAGGTGAAAAAGACTAAAAGAAAAAATTCAGCCAGCACATTCAGGGACTGGTAAACTGCAACATTATTATTATTATACAGTGTTTATATAGCGCCAAAAGGTTTGCTCAGCGCTGTACATTATAGTGGGGGACAGAACATGAGACAATACAGTAACAATACAATACACGAGGGATTTGAGGGCCCTGCTCCTTGGAGCTTACAATCTAGGAGGGAGGGGGTAGAGGTACATGAGGGAGCGGCTGTGGGGGATGGAGTGGTAGAAGGCAGGGGCGGACTGACAACTCATGGGGCCCCCGGGCAATAGGAGTTCATGGGGCCCCTGTGTCCTTGCTCAAACTCAAAAAAGCCTATGAAAAAAGGTACCAGGGGCATCTCATGGGGCCCCCTACTGACCCCGGGCCCTCGGGCAGTGCCTGAGTTTCCAAATGGTCAGTCCGCCCCTGGTAGGAGGAGTGGAGGAGAACGGCTGTAAGTTGAGGGTGGGTTAGGCTTCCCTGAAGAGATGGGTTTTCAGGGTGCGCCTGAAGGTGAGGAGGGTAGGTGACAGTCTGATGGATTGGGGTAGGGAGTTCCAGAAGATGGGGGAAGTCCTGGAGAAGTCCTGCAGTCAGGCGTGGGAGGAGGAGACCAGGGAGCTAGAGAGTAGGAGCTAGAGAGTAGGAGGTCTTGTGAGGAGCGAAGGGCACGGGTAAGGTGGTATTTGGGTATCAGGTCAGTGAGGTAGTTTGGGGCAGCGTTATGAATGGCTTTGTATGTCATAGTTAGTAATTTGAATTTAATGCGTTGGGCAATCGGGAGCCAGTGAAGGGATTGGCAGAGGGGGATGGCAGAAGTGGATGAGTCTAGCCGCTGAGTTCAGGATAGACTGGAGCAGGGATAGCGTGTGTTGGGGTAGGCCGGTGAGAAGGGAGTTGCAGTAGTCCAGGCGTGAGATAATAAGGGAGTGAATGAGTTGTTTAGTGGTGTCTGGGGTGAGGAACATACATATCTTGATGTTGATGTTGCGGAGGTGGAGCCTGCATGATTTTGATAGTGATTGGACATGAGGTTGGAAGGAAAGGTTTGAGTCCAGGGTGACACCTAGGATTTTGGCGTGTGGGGTGAGATTGATGGTGGCGTTGTTAGTCGTGATGGAGAGGATGGGGGGGCGCGGGCTGGGGGGAAAACTAGGAGCTCAGTTTTGGAAAGATTTAACTTGAGGAAATGGAGCGACATCCAGTCTGATATGTCGTTTAGGAGGTGGGCGATGCGGGCGGAGAGTGAGGGGGTGAGGTGAGGGGTGGAGAGGTAAATTGCAGTTTTTCTTTGGTTTAGATACACTTTACATAGTATTAAAGTGGTTGTACACCCTTAAATATACCTAGTGAAGTTACTAGGCTCAGGTGATACACAGAGATTAAACAAATCCTCCTACATATGTTGTATTTGCAGTCTTCTTTTCTCTACATCTGTTCAAAGTCCAGAATTTATAAAGCTTGTCTGAGCTGTCGGAAAACAGAGGTCGGAGAAAGCTGAAATTAAACACTGCAGAGCAAAATGAGAAGAGTTCTGAGAGCTGATTGGAGGAAAGGGGCACAAACCCCTTCACACAGCACACAGGAACAGAGCTGAGGCTGTCAATCACAGGCTGTGTGCTGTAGGTCCCTCCGCTGTCACCATTTTTCTCTTGGTATCAGAAAAACTTGTCAAAAGTGACTCATGCATATATCAGAGGAACAGGGCAGCAGACAGAAATGACATTTATGGGTAGACTTACTAAATCTAGTGTATTCAGAATTTCGTGCAGTTGTATATGGTAGCCAATCAGCTTCTAAAGTCAGCTTTTATTCATTTATGTAAAACCTTTATCCCGAAAGGATCTTGCCAGCAAATCTGTTGTTTTTCAACATAACAAGCTGTTGTGCAAATGTAGCAGTTAGAGGGCTGTATGGGGCCTGGTGGTTTCTAACAGCAGCCCAGGATGTAGCAGTTGGAGGGTTGAGACAAACTATTTACCACTGACAGGGGTACTTACAATGATCAGCTTTTATTAATTTATGTAAAACCTTTATCCCAAAAAGATCTCGCCAGCAACTCTTGTTTTCCAACATAACAAGCTAACCTACAAATGTAGCAGTTAGAGGGCTGTATGGAACCCCTTGGTTTCTAACAGCAGCCCTAGATGTAGCATTTGGAGGGCTGAGACAAACCATTTACCACTGACAGGGGTGCTTACAATGACCAACGTTTATTAATTTATGTAAAACCTTTATCCCGAAAGGATCTCACCAGCAAATCTGTTGTTTTTCAACATAACAAGTTGTCCTGCAATGTAGCAGTTAAGGGGCTGTATGGGGCCCCATGGATTCTAACAGCAGCCCTGGATGTAGCAGTTGGAGGGCTGAGGCAAACCATTTACCACTGACAGGGGTGCTTACAATGGTCAGCTTTTATTCATTTATGTAAAACCTTTTTTTCCAAAAGATAAAAAACAGTTGCTGTAATTGCAAGTGTTAGCTGGAGTTTGGCTTTAATACATTCTTCTTAGGTTGAAAATGCTGCTGTTCAAATATGTCTGCGTTGCTCATATATCTATAGTGAAGACCGTAAGATCCAGCTCACACCAATGCAGTGCGGAGAAACGCTGCAAATCCTGTGTGTTTCCCACACCGCATTGCAATCGCATCGCGTTCATGCGATCTGGTGTGGGTGTCAATGATAAATAATGACTCCTCGAAGCTGGTCGCAAAACACGATGTGATTGCCAGAAATTGCATTGCATAGGTGAGAACACCCATGCGATGTGATTCAGGTGTGGATTTAAAAAAGGGTCCTGCACCTTTTTGGTGCAGATACGATTTGAGCCATACAAAGTGTATGGCTCAAATCGCACCGCACAGACATTTGCGTGTAATTGGCACAGGAATGCGGTGCAATTCCTATGCGAATTACATGCGGTGTCCCGCACTGCATAGTGTGAACCAGAGCTAAGACAGGAGGTGTGTTACTGGCCACATCACCAGGTAAAAACAGAGAGACGAAAGCCTAAAAAAAGAGAAAACTAATGCAGCCACCCAGGGTGGATTTGATTTAAATCAAGTTGAGTTAAATCACTAGTGAAAAGGCTCAATTTAAATCATAATTTTTAAGGAGTACCTGTCATCTCTGTCCCTCAGCAGCTCCTCTTCTGACCCGCTGTTGACTCACCAACAGTCCCATTCACTTTAATGGGACGGCTGGTGATGCGGCAGTGACACAACAAGGTGAGGGACGTGGCGGCAACAGGTGAGTGGATGCCCGCTAACAGGTGCTGCCATGATGGACCTAAAAGGACAGGTGCTCTTTAAATGTAAGGAATTCTTGCTGGTAGTTAGAATCTTTAATATTTGCAGACCAAATGAAGGTTTCCTTTTTAGAATAATAAGTTGTCAGGTTAGTAAAACAGAAATATCAGAACCGATTTTAGGTTAATGGGTTAATCAAACATAGTTGGAGAACTACTCAGATTCTTTAATTTCAGGTTTTATTTCTCATGGTTACTGTGAAATCGTGTGAATGCATCAATGCAGTGCATGTTATCTCAGCTTGCAGAGCTTGGATTCATTGACTGAATTTACCAAAAATGTAAATATTGCAGAATATACAGCCTCATGCTACATAACTAAGCTCAATGTCATGCTGAATAAACTAAATTATTAATGTATCTTAAATAGAAAACTATCTTTAGATAGATTTATACTCCATAAGCATTTTATTAAAATAAATTTGGTAAAAATCAACAAAATACGATGTAAATAAAAAAATCTGATTTTTTTTTTTTTTTTTTTTTAAATCTTTGATTTTTTATCCACCCTGCAGCCACCACATCTAATGATTGGTATTCTGCAATATATGACATTTTTGTTTTTTGAGTTTATTCCACTTTAAGTCCCTCCGTGCATGCATAAATACTGGTATCACTGTTGAAATCGTTCCTTTTTTTAGTTTGCATTGCTCGTTCATCTCTTCCAATCTGTCCTAGAGGTTTGGCTGTTCCCCTTTAGTAACAAGCTGCAGAACAATGACTGAATACCGCATGAAATAGTTCCAGTAATCTTTAGAATGCTCCAAATAAGAGGGATTATCCTGACTATTCTGTGGACAAGCAAATATCAGAGTCTTCTGACTACTAGTCACAGAAAGAATATGTGTCCTATTGTCAGTGAAAACAGTAGAAGCACTATCTGATTGAGTAGAACAGTGACTGCAATTATGTTAAATGGCACAAGTTTGCTGAAAGATGAATTCCTCAGTGAAAGCTTACCTTCCCAGTGTTCAGGGTTCCTGTGATATAGGGAGGGGTAGGGGGGCAACAGCAAAAGTAGCTCAGCTCTGTACACAAAGACGCCCTGACTCCCGAACAAACAGCTTGTAAAATGGACCTACTTCTTCGAGGGAAGTGGAATCAAGAGGCAAATCCCTATAATGGATAATGTAAGGCAAGGTTTGTTTAGTTTTTTGGGATTAGTATTCACACGTTTCCTGAAACGGGACTTCCTACGAGTGATTAGCTCTGACCACAAATCCACCATTGAGAAACATAACTAGAACTAATTTCTGTTTCCTGGTACAAGAGAAAGGCCAAAAGGTTTATGGTACCATATGGGGATATGATATAGAATACCATGGACTAATAAAGCCGTAGTGATGACTAATAATGACAAACTCATAAAGGCAGCAACAATTCTGACAGTTATAGGCTACAAGAATGGCTGAACATTTGTGGGGTAGCGGGGTCAGGGGAATGTATCCTCAATCCTGGCAAAGACTGGGATCTTTAATGGTATATTCGAGTCCAAGGAGACTATTTTGTACTTAAAGTGGTTGTAAACCTCAGACATGAAATATGAACAAAGTATATCCATCTATAGTGTGTACTTGTCTCAATCCAGAGCACTCTCTTTCAATTCTTTTTTATTAAAGTTTTTCCAAGACAATAATAGAACAGTGGACAACTGTAGCAGTAGTCGAAAAAGTATCACGTTTGTCAAAATTGTGTAGAATAAATTCAACAATCAACAATTACATATGACTATCTGAGATTTGTATCAAGAACATATCCATTCGTAAAGAGTTAGCAGGAATACTGCAGACTTAACACTCAGAACATGGCAATGCACATTTTGTTTCCCAAAATGACACATATGATACACAAGGAAAGGAATTTTATCCATTACAAGAACAGTCGATCAGAGACTTGACTAAAAAAAGAAAAAATGAAATAATAAAATAACAACAGAGCTTTAACGCCACAGAAATAAGAAATGTAACAAATCCAACAGAATTCAGCAAAATTCCAGCATCCATGCTATATAGTACCTTACTTTCATAGGTCAGAAAGCTTTAATAAAATATTCCAGCGTAGCCATCTAACATCGAATACCCTTATAAAGTGATTTGAAAATGCATAGGACCTCTCATATAGATAATGAAAGTGTACTCTATTAATCACTATATATTAGTCAAATGGAAAGAGATGTAGTAGATTTCCACGCTTTAGTAATAGTAATCCAGAGGACTCTCAAATGTAAGAACTCCAGGTATGGATATCTTATACATAGTCACATTGGCCCAGCTTGGACCAATGTAACTATGGGAGAGATTTCCTAAAACTGGATCACTCAGAATCTGGTGCAGCTGTGCATGGTAGCCAATCAGCTTCTTATTTCAGCTTGGTCAAAGAAGCTTTGACAATAAAACCTGGAAGCCGATTGGTTTCTATGCAAAGCAAAGATTTTGAACCATGCAGTTTTAGTAAATAATCCCCTAAGCGTCATTTTTGTCTGCTGCTTCATTCCTCTTCTATCTCCATAAGTCATTCTTGGTAAGTTTTCCTGACACCAAGAGAAAAACGGTGACAATTGAGCGCACAGTCTGAGATTGACAGCCTCAGCTCTGTCCCTGTGTGGAGGGAGGTGTGTCCCTTCCCACCAATCAGCTCTCAGAGCTCTCCTCACTGATGTAACTTCAGCTCCCTGCCCCCTGCTTTTCAGAGCTGAGAGATCCTAAATTCTGCTCTTTGAATGGATGTAGGGATAGACAGCTTCAGATAAACAGGTACAACTTATGTAGGAGGGTTTGTTTAATTTCTGTGTATCACCTGAGGCCAGTCACTTCACTGGGTATATGTGAGGGTTTCCAACCACTTTAATATGTTACCCCAACATTTCATATACTGACATGTGTTTGCTGTACCGTGTACTTGTATGAAAAACTATCCTGTTCTCTTTGTATCATTTCAGTTCTGTGAAATATCTGATGATCCTGCCAGTACATCTGCTTTCCTATAAAAATGATCACACTAGGCATGAGAGCACAGCATGGTCAGTTTTCTAGCTGTGCTGGGGACTCAGCCTGCTCTCCTCCAATGACCACACTTGTCCTAACATGCCCCCCCCCCCAAACACACACACATAGACATTCACTGGGAAGATCACTGGCACAGGATTGGGTAACCTTTGAAAAGTTAATTTTTCCCACATTCACTATGCTAAGGGAAAATCTGCTTGCAGAGTGAACAGCCTATTTGCCGTCGGTAAATCAACCTCTTTATCATTAGTTATCAATATTTGTTACTACCACTGGCCAAGTCTGTTCCTCTTAAAGAGCAATTCAAGATTCAGAAATGTATGCTGACCTGATCATGCCATCAATATGTGATAATATATTGTAGCAAGGTTTATTGAACTTACTGAAATGTGCATATGCCCTCTTTATGTGTTTCATTTACTATTATTATATAGTATTTTTAGAGTGCCAACAGTATGCACAGCCTTTTACATTTTAAAAGGAGAAAGCACAGTTACAATGCAGTCCAATGCAAGAGGGACAGGAGGGCCCTGCTCATGAGAGCTTACAATTTAAAGGGGTTGGGGCAAGTGGTACAAAAGGTAATAACTCTGAAGCATGAGGATGGGAGAGTTAAAGGTTCAGTTGTTAGTTAGAGGCAGGATAGGCTTCCCTGAAGAAATTAGTTTGCAGGGTCTGCCTAAAAGTGGACAGAGTAATAAATAGTTGGACAGATTGGGGTAAAAAGTTCCAGAGGAAGGGGGAGACTCTAGAGAAGATCTAGACATGAGCATGGAAGGGGAGACTTGGGACACTGAGAGCAGGAAGCCGTGGGAGGAGTGAAGAGGATGGTTTAGGTGATATACTAAGACGAGTTTGGTGATGTAGCGGAGGCAGAGTTGTAAATGAACTAATAAAATAGTTCAGCGCTAAAAGTTATTAAATCAATAATATAATCCAAAAACCATGCAGTTATAACTTACCACAGATAATGAGTGAAAAAATCCAACATCTATATACTGTGCATAAAGTGCTCAAAGGGTGTATACTGAGATCATAAGCCCAGCCTCTACTGAGTGCAATCAATCACACTAATGAATAAAATAAAGTGAAATAACCCCCTTTGTTGTTAATAAATATCCCCTAATCACATAAAATAAATCATAGGTCCCCTGTGCTTGGGGAAATAACACACTAAGTGATTAGTGCTAAAGTGACCAAACAAAAATGCAATAAAAAACTGATTATAAAATACAATTATAACACATAAAGTCTCTGATAGTCCATAAGTTTTCAAATCAATAGTGCTTCAAAAAAAAATTTTCCATGCAAAGTGAAAAACTTTGTGATAACTGTGATAATGTCAGCACACATATCCTCAGTGGCTCACCTCCTTTCAATGACCCAATGGGCCACTTCACTTTCAGGATCACTCCTGGATCCTTCTCAGGCAGTGGCTGGTATCAGTAGTACTCCACCTGTAGTCCCGCTCTCAGGTAGTAAATATGATACTCCAGGCCTCTCGTGATAAGTACATCTGCTAAGCAATATACTCCTCACCACAGACCATGGTGAGAGAAAAAGAGATCCTCCGTAGTGTAGTATTTAAAAGTAACAACTTTATTTAATAAAAAATGCCCACTCACTTTTATAAATTGATAAAATCGCATTCAAACCTCATGCCTGGGTGTACTGCATGGGTTAGGGATAATTGGGTGTCCTAAGATGGCGTCCATGCAGGGTGTGCGTCACCGCGTACCAGAAGCTGCGTCACTGCGTACCTACGCGTTGTGTCACTAGACCACGTGACGTCCTCAGGGTTGTGTAGTGTAGAAATAAACCCGTAAGGAGAGAGTTGCACTAGTCAAGGCATAAAGGTATAAGTGTTGCTTGATTGTTTGGAGATGATATGGAGGTGAAGTCTACAAGATTTGGATAGTTATTGGATTTGCACCTGAAAGAATTAGTCTAGGTTCACCTTGTAAAAAGACATAAACCACTGTGAACGGAGAAAAATCAGCGCAAAAAGCAGATACCCAACTCCTATACATAAGGGGCACACAATAAAAACATAAAGTCCAATGTCAGGATAAAGTCCATATAGCACTAGGGCTAGCTTCACATAGCTGTTGCAGACTCTGTGTGGAAGTATGAAGGAGAGAAGTGCCTCTAAGTGCAGTATTGACAATATTTATTTGGCAAGCAATGTAAAACCACTGACATTGTATAAAATAAAGAAGGCTCAAATGGGTAAGGTGGATAGCTGTGTCCTTGCTGTACTGGCCGCGTCCGCACTGAGAAGACTGTGGATGTAACAGGATTGCCGACCGGCACGTGAAGCCTCTAAGGATGGCGTCTGGAACGCACCTTGGAGCGTGACGTCGGCATCAGCATGATGATGTATGTGGACCAGCATGCAAAGCTACGCGTTTTGGAGCATGCGCTAAACCCTTGTAAAACCTTGTACCCTGGCATGAGTAGAGACTGATAGCTGTATTATTGATCTTGATGGAAAAGTCATGGTTGAGAGCGGGAGAATATTATTTTAGAGAGATTGAAAGGCAAAATGACTGTAAACTTTGCAGGGGAAGTTGTACTTTACAAGGGAATTTTCTGAATCTCTGCTGAATGTCATCATACAATCACATGCAAGCAAAATGCTGTTTTTATATTTCAAAAATTCACTTGCAAAGTGCAACTCGAAAAAATTTAACAGCCTATTTGCCTTTAGTAAATCAACCGTATGCAAAGTGATTGCCCAAAAAAACTCAACATGTGAAATAATTAGTTGTCAGCATATAAGTCTTATCTATTATGAGGAGAAATAAAAGAAAGAGATTGCCCAGATCCCAGAATTTTTTAAATATGTTTTTCTCTTTTAAAATGATAGATCACCTGCATTGCAAATGCACAGCATTCTCTAATTGCAAAGGAGAGAAGAGTCACATTTGTAGGGAACAAAGGGATGCTAGATTTCATTTATGACTGCACTAACAAAAAGAAGACACATATACTCTGTTGGAGCCATGTGGACTCCAAAAACAGAAAGGCATTTAGGCCGTTCACTTGCAAAGTACAATTGTACCTAGCAAAAGGAATTTCACTTTGCAAAGAATAGCGGATCACATGCAAGGAAAACACAAAAAAAGCATTTTTGCTTGCACATGATTGAATGAAGGAAGTCAGCAGAGCTTCACTTCATTCACTAAGCTCTGGGGAAATTTCTTTGCAAAGTGCAACTACCCTTACAAAATAGTAAAATAATAAATACTAATTGTGCGCTGCCTCTAGTCTCAATAGTAAGCTTGTGTTAAGTGCCTTGAGGAATTCACGTGACCTATGACGATACACATGGGAATGAGCCAGGTGATGTGAGAGCCGGAGACCCAGAAGTGCGGCGAGACACTTAGTGCTTGCGGTCCAAACTGTTTTTAAACATTTACCATGCAATTTATTTTTATGACTGAGTGCAATACTTTTACCCCCCGGTCACATCAAGCCCGACTTTAAAATTGTGCAACCTACAGTGAATTCGCACAATTTCAAAGTCGGGGGACATGCCGAATTCAGGTACGATTTTTAGGACATCTGACACAGATGTCTAAGCAAATCGCACCAAAAGTAGTGCATTTACTACTTTAGAACTCAGTGTGGCTCCAACCAAGTCAGAACCCCACCGATTTGACTGCTGTAATTGTATACAATAGGGTGCGACTTGACATACGATTTGCAAATCGCATGGCATGCACATCACATGCCAACAGGGGCATATTTACCACAAGGCAAACAAGGCATTTGCCTAGGGCGACATTTTTCAGGGGGCAGCACCCCCCCAGGTAGAAGGAACATATGCGGCATGGGGACCAGGTGGGATCCGAAAGAGGCTGCAGGCTGCTTGATGGTGTATGCAGATCCCGACTCTCTTTCCCAGGGATGTCTCTGGAGCTGTGAAGGTGAGTGTCTTTCTCTCTGTTGGTGGGGGGGAGGGTTAGTGGAAGGCTCTCTCGGGTGGGGGGGGGGCAGGGGTGTTGTTGGTCACTGTCAGGTTCTCTCCGGGGGGGGTGGTAGGGGGTCTGGTGTCGGTCAGTGTCAGGCTCTGATTTGTGGGGCAGCAAAAAACCTAAATACACCACTGCATGCCAAGTCGCACCCAATGTGACTGGGGTGTTAATAAACCTATTTGTGATTTTAATAATACTGCACTATGCTGGACTTTATGTGGTTGTACGTTCAATCTATAGAATCCACTATGGTTAGCATAGTGAAGGCATTAAAGATACAGACACCCCAAATCGGTGGACAAAAGAGGAAAGTCAGGACCAGTGAGAGGATTATGGTGACCTCAACGGAAGGGGAACACGTTTTATTTGACCTATTATAAGGTTTAGGTCAATTCATGAAGGTGAGGGTCCACCTTGGATTCACGTTAGTGGTGCAGCACAATTTGGTATAAAGATTTACAGCACTGGGAGAGTGGGACCACTTACCAATAGGATTGCCTGTGACGGTGTACTTTGGAAAAGAAGAGACTGTATGGATCACAATTAGCACAATTTTGGAGAGACTTTTAGATATATTTTTCACATGGATTATGATTTTGTTTTCACTTGTATACTTTTTATGGTGAATTAGGATGGTTTAATTGGTTTATTTTGAGTAGCGCAACACATATCTAATTTATTTTATTGTAATACCTTTACAAAATGAACATTCTATTTGCCTTAAATAAAATAAAAATAATCCCTAAGTGTTTTCTCACTAATAGTGCTGCTCTTTTTCAAAAACTTTGGTGCCCGCTGAAGTTCTCTTTTAAAGGTTTAAAAGTACACCATGAATATTAGAGATCCTCCTGGGCAGCACTTTCCATTGTGTTTTTGTTTGCTTACACATTTTTAAAGCAAGCGACCATTTCCTCACATCCGTGTGCCCTTGGGTTGTTCCTAAAGAAATGGGGTACCAACTTCATGTAGTTGATGGTAGGAGATGAGTCTGAGCCCATTGGCTTGAGTACACTCTATATATGCATTTATGTAGATTTATACATTTATGGACATTTATACATTTATGGACATTTACAAAGCTTCATGGACCACTTCACAAAGATATATTCTGCGAATGGACCATTAGGAAATATGACACACCTGACAAAATAATGTATTCATTCAAATGGTTCAACGTTTGTTTATTTCCACTCAAAGGAAAGAAAGGACAGAGGAATGGAAAAACAGATCAATTCATTCTCAGTGCAAGTGCCCTAGCTACCATTCAACAAATATGGTGCCATATGTTGTATTGTGTATTGCTACTATTACAGGCTACAACTTGTGTTTACAGATTCAATAGAAACCGGTGGAGAGGCTGCTTAAAGCCTCCATTATAACACTGGATTACCAGATGAGAAAAAGTTGAGTAGTATACTAAAATAAAGCTAGCTGCAAGAATACATGGCTACTAAGGGCCTATTGTACACCCCTTGAGGGCTAGGGACTGATGTGAACATACAATATATATGTAATGCTCTGCTTACATTGATGGCACTATATAAGTACCTGAAATAAATAAAATAATTAAATAAATATTGAGAAGCAGAAAGTGGCCTATAAAAAAAAAATAAAAATTAAGGCATGTATTATTCTGAAAATCATTTTCTGGGATAGACCAAGCTCTAAAAACATAACAGTACCTACAGTCAGAAAACTATTATAATCAATCTGATCTGTTTTTTTTTTTGTTTTATACATAAATGGTGGAAGATGACTCTTAACAATGATTTAGAAGCAATGGGTGACTGTTAGGGTAACTTTTGTTTGGCTGTCACACACCCAGCCACACATCTGTCTATCTCTGCCATTATATGCATGCATACATAAGTGATTATGTACAGTATATTTTTTTTGTAACAAATACAAAGTATATGGTGAGCACTGATAGTTAAAAGCCGCTAGCACAAAAGGCAAAGGCAACAAAACCCACAAAACATATACAATAAAGTGCAGCGCTAAACATTAAATGTCATCATTAAGTATAAAGTCAACAATTGCGACCACCTAGTTGCAAAACATGTGAAACAGCATACGTGTGATACATAAATGTCCATCCAGTATTCAAGTGGAGCATACAGAGTGTCCGTGGCACTACAAGGCACAGCAATACCAGTGTTGAATGCTCAATACAGTGCTCTTAATCCAGCGAATGGAGTCCACCACCTCTAATGGATGTGCACTTACCAGAAAGCTACTGGTAAGTAGCATTAATGTAGATCATATCGATGGAGAGCTCAATGACTACAATGAATATTGTGCAGACTGGACTTCTCCACCAAACACTAACAGAACTGCAAACCGAAAGAGGGATTCCTCCTAAGGAGAATTGCAAACCACAGGAGCCCAAAATTTGGTATATAGTATAGTATTTAATAAAACGAATATAAAAAACAATCCATGTGGATAAATGTATAAACATATATAAAACATATACCAAGATGGCGCCGCTCCAAGCTCCAGCCGTGGCAGTGTGATGTCAGCACATAAAGCTCCACCCAACGTATTTCGTGCATATGCACGTCCTCAGGGAGGAATCCCTCTTTCGGTTTGCAGTTCTATTAGTGTTTGGTGGAGAAGTCTGGTCTGCACAATGGTGTCCGTTTATGAACCAGCGGTAATAGATCGCTGCTCAGTTCTCCGGCATTCTCGGAGAACACAGTTCTCCTGTGAATGCAGTTTATGAAGCAGTTCTCCGAACGAAGGGAGAACGGTCTCCAAACGCTGGAGAACGGTCTACAAACTCTGGAAAACGGCTGATTTTACTATAATCTCGCGAGATTACAGTAAAAGATCAGTTTACTAAACAGAGGTAAATTATCTCTGCTTAGTTTGAGGTCCCTCTGATTCTCCAGCTCTGGGCTGGAGAATCTGGAGGGAGAACACAGATCTCCAGTGAAGGGCTGACATGATCTCCTGAGTGTTATAAACTGTGAATGACCAGAGAATAGCTGAGATCCGTTGAATCGCAGCTATTCTCTGTGTTATAAACGGACACCTTAAAGAGTCATTGAGATCTCCATCAATGTGATCAACATTAATGCTACTTGCCAGTAGCTTTCTGGTGAGTGCACATCCATTAGAGGTGGTGGATTCCTTCGCTGGATTAAGAGCACTGTTTTGAGCATTCAACACTGGTATTGCTGTGCCTTGTAGTGCCACGGACACTCTGTATGCTTCACTTGAATACTGGATGGACATTTATGTATCACACTTAAGCTGTTTCACGTTTTGCAATTAGGTGTTCACAGTTGTTCACTTTATATTATTTTTTGTCTTTTAGTGTTTTCAGTACAATAATACAATGTTCCTGAATCCTAGGCAGAACCATTGCAGGAGAAAAGAAAGTTGAGAGTTGAGGTTGTAGAGGAGAGTATTGAGTGATAATTTTTTCATGTATGTGTGTCTTTTTGTTCTGGGAAGGTTGGGAAGCATATGTTGAGGTTGAAGGTTAGCAGATGGTAACCAGAAAGAGGAACAGGACCACTGGAAATTGGAGACGTAGATAGAAAAATACAAGGTGGGCTAAATAGAAGACATTGTCCGCTGGAAGACTGGATTCAAAGACGAACCCCAACTATAATGGGTGTTATCTTCCAAGTGTTGAGAATAAATATTCATTTGATACCACTGACAGTCTGTCAGTTTCCTGACGGTGTCATACATTTATGATTTAATAGTAATATTATTGCTTCTCTTTCCTAGAAGTTGAAGAATGAAACCTGAAGGGTTGCTATGAGAAACATCCTTAATTTTTGCTCCAGGTTTCCTCCAGTTTTAATAATTCAGTGTCACCATGACTTACAGTAGCTAAAGTGATATGTTTTTTGTGATATGCATGTCAAACTTACCTGCTCTGTGCAAAGGTTTTGCACAGAGCAGCCCCGATCCTCCTCTCCTGGGGTCCCCTACCAGAGCTCTAAGCTGCACTCCCCCACCAAGTGCCCCGAGATCTGCATGGGGGCAGACATGCATGCTTGCTCCCGAGCCCTGCTCTGTGCATCCATAAGATACACAGAATGGGACTCAGCTCCACCTCCTGATCCTCCACACTGGCTCTGATTGACAGCAGCCGAAGCCAATGGATCCTGCTGCTGCATCTGAACCATTGAGGAGTGAGAGCGTCAACACAGCCTCGGCTCTCATGCACATTGCTGCATCGGGATCAGGCTCAGGCCTGTATTTGGGGGGGGCTGCAGGGGAAGCTGCATGTAGGTTTTTTTACCTTACTGCATAGATTACAGTAAAGTTAAAATCCTTCTGCTTTTACAGCAACTTTAAGTTTGAATATGCAGATACATTTTGCTGTGCTGTTATGTAGTGTCTATATTAAAATCCAGATTACTAAGGCCATTTAGAATTTAATACTTTTTTGGTAGCATGGTAGCAATTATTTATGATAAAATGTTATCATACATTGTAAATTTGTTACATTTAACAAGTTTGAAAACTGGTTTTGTATGCAAGTTTTATAAAAATGCATTAAACCTTTCACTGCCAGAGTTTTTGCATTTTTTTTGCACACGTTTTTAAAAAATCATTTTAGGCCTGAAGACTACATACAACCCCCAAAACATATTTTCTGACAGCAGACACCCTAGAGAATAAAAGACTAAGGGATGTGTGGAAGCAATTGGGCAGCAGTCTGCTTGTCAAATTTACATACAATCCAGATTGTGTGCAAACATCCTCTCCCTCCCCCCCCCCCCGAGCTGTCAGGTCCGTACAACGCATTCTAGGCATGAAGGTAAAAAAAACCTTCAGTGTCTCTCTAATACTTACCTGAGCCCAATCCAGTGATGTGCACAAGAGCCGAGCCTCTCCTGGGTCTCTCTCTCTCCTCATTGGCTGAGACACAGCAGCACTGGCCATTGGCTCCCACTGCTGTCAATCACAGCCAGAGAGGAGGGAGCAGGAGACAGGGCTGTGCCATGCTCTGTGTGTCCCATAGACACACAAAGGAGGCTCAGGAGTGAGCAAGCAAGAGTTCTCTTGGGGCACTCGGTGAAGGAGAGGGGCCAGAAGCCTCAGCGGGTGTTCCTAGAAGAGAAAGACCATTGCACAGAGCAGGTAAGTATAATGTGTTTTTGTTTTAGTTTTTTTTTTTAAATGAACCTTTATAACCACTTTAAGTATTTATTTGTATAATGAACAATTAATAGTGTGGTATCAACGGCATAAAATTGTAGAACACGCTTTGCTGATAAGAATGCCCTGAACTATTGGCAGCCTGTGTACAACTAGCATATCTATCTATTCTAAGATAGAGGGATGTCTGTGTCCCTCCTCTGAGGCATTCATCTACTGTCTATGTCTTCCTGTATTGGTGGTCCCCACACCTCCCATGTACAGTATGTGTGTAACAGATACTCCAGTGGAATTAAAGACAAATAAAAACCTGTAGATTATACAAAACAAAATACATTTTTGATGGTGGTAAGCTTTAACATTGCAAAAAAAATATTTAAAAAAATGGTATTGTTTTTATAATGCTAACAGTTAATCATGACAGTCGATTGACAAGTACACCATAATTGAGAGTAATGCCATTTTGCAGCATACCTTCCAAAGCCCTAAAAAAGTTATTGACAGAGAAGATTTTCTAGGCTTTCTTTGCAAATAATTTGCCAGCATATACTGTATAACGTAGACCCTTCAACTTTTTAGATTTCTGCTTGGATGTAAAATGTTACATGTAGAAGGTGGTATGTGAACCATATTATGTATGTTTATCAGTCCATTTTTTCTATTGTCATGTTCTCCATTGCCTTTGCAAGTGTATTTGACTATCATCATGGCCAGCCAAATGCATAGAATATCCAACCAACCACCAGAGGTGTTGAATGGTCTAATCTGTACCTTTGCTATCCTTAGATAAAAGTTGTTGTGAGTCTGGGCCACTGGAAGTCACTCCAGACAACTTTTGGAGACCAAAAGGAAAGTTTTGGCTAAAAAATTTTATCTGCTCTTAATAATCATTTCATTACTTTATAGAAATGTGTTAAATGAGTTCTGTGGTCATAGCATACACTTCTATTTTATAACATCAGCATTGTAATAGCAATGAAAACAATAGTTATATTGGAAAACCCAATACATTCTTACCTGAAAAATGTAATGTGAGTTTTGCCTGTCTGCGACCATCTCTTTCCATAGCCTCCTAGATTCCCTGTATACTCCATAGCTTCTCCTCTGCTGTTTATCTTCAATTTTGAAGAACTACATATCCCATGGTACCTTGTTATCTACAAGCAGTGATTCCTGTACTGACCCCACTTCCTGAAACCCCCTCTCAGCACCTGCAGTACAGGAGGCAGGCTCTGTGACATGTGTGACACAGCAGTGCCTACGCACAGCGCATAGTGACTACGTGTCACAGAATTCATTGTAGTACATGTGAGGGGATCTTCAGAGCATTTACAAACTTTAAGATCATTAAGATTAATAGGAGTAGGATAGAAATAACTGAAATACAATCTAGAAATTAATAAATTATTAACCCCTTGGTGCAGAGCGTATGCAAATATGCAGCCCCACTGGACTGAACTTTTTTCTGTGGGGCCTCATATTTGCGTTAGAGCATGCCGCATGGCACGCTCCCAGCACAGAGACCGGGATCTCACTGAGAGCTAACAATCAGGACCCAATACTGGGTCAACAGACCAGTCACTGTGAAGCCTTCGCCCCGTGTTTTCTCTATCTGAGTGGAGGAGAGAGATACTTTGTATCTCTTTCTCTCTCCTTGCAGAGAGAAAAAAAAGATAACAGTGTGTACAAAAATAAATAATAATATTTAAAAAAAAATACAAAATGAAATACCTAGATCAAGTTTTGATCTAGGTCAGTGCCAGGATTACTGTTTGGGTCAAGGTTAGGGTCATTGGTCAAAGTCAGGGTCAGCATTTTTTGAGCACGCATAATCTAAGGTGTATATAAAAAAAAATTCCAAAATATATACAATCCAAAATAAAAAAATGTAAGTTGCTTGTATCCAAAAATTGTGTAAATAAAGTCACTCCAAAAAACTTACACTGTTGTGGTCACTTGGATTATTGTATTGAGTGATGCACTATCACGTATTTTGCAGTGTTCAGATTTTTAACTATATGAATTTTGCACAAATTTTGAAGTTGCACAAACTTATATGGGAAAGGGTATGATATTTATTTATTAAGGTAATGCACTATCTGAGTTTTCTTTTTTTGAGGTATTTTCTGTCCTTTTGAGAGCCATTGGAGGAGCTCGGCACCAAAGGATCCAATAAGTTGTATTATTTTGTACACTAAATTTTTTGGAGTGACTTTATTTACACGTTTGTTGGATACAAGTGACTTACATTTTTTTATTTTGGATTGTATATATTTTGGAATTTTTTTTTATATACACCTTAGATTATTTGGGTTCATTATATGTGTATCTATATATATGTTTAGGGCTATTTATTTACATATTGGATTTTTGTGTTGATTTGCACTTTCAAGGGTGAAAGTTTGATCTTTTATGTGAAAGGGTATTAGGGTTAGCTCATTGTTAGTTGGTACCATAATTATAGTTTTATTTTTTGAGCACGACTTTAATTTTTTTTTTAATCAGTGGCAGTGTGGTGTCAGTGTGTTTTAGCTAGGATAAAAAATAAAAATAAAAATGTGCACTATTGTTTTTGGCCTGTACTACGGGTACAAACAACAACTAACATAAGTGGTATTAGTGCGATCGTCAGGAGCATTTTTGGGGGGTTCCTCTTTGGTGGTAGGTTATGGCAGTGGCAAGAAATATAAAACTCGATTTAAAAAAATGTTTTTTTTTTTATTATTTTGGGACAGTTTTCCTTTGATAATTTAAAAAATTTAAAAAAATTCATGAGATATCCATTACCATTTACCACCAAATGAAAGCCCAATGTGTCCTGAGATCCTGGTCTCTGTGCTGGGAGCGTGTCATGCGGCATTCTCTTAGCACAAAGATAAGTACGCAAATATGAGGCCCCACAGAAAAAAGCCCAGTCCAGTGGGGCCGCATATTTGCATACGCTCTGTGCCAAGGGGTTAATCATATATTAATTCACCTGGATATGCAAAGTAGTTGTGATAATATGTATGGATTTACTAACACATGTCAAAGTTGCAAAATTATGCTTAGGCATTAACATTTGTTTTACCCTTAGGCGCGAAGGGGTTAATTTTGACCATATATATTCTTTAAAATTAATGAAGCCCTATATTGTATGCTGCAGTTAGCAATGTGTATTTGAATATATTTGAATACATTTGCCAAAAAAAAGAATATTGAAAAACAGTCTTGATAATACATAATATATATATTTAGTCTAGATCAAAAACCACTAACAATTTTAAAGACATATCATTTCCATATTATTATGCTAAATTTAAATCCAAGTATGTGGTTCTGTGCACAAGGCCATGTGTTTTGCAGTAAATTCATGAAAATAGATTATAGCTTGTCTATATTTTACATTAAATATGTCTGAATCTTTCAGTTTTTTTGTTATTACCCTATGCTAATTGCAAACCAGTTTTATTTGGCCTGGAAATTGTTCCATCTGTGTGAAGTTTTTCACTTCCATGGCTGTTCTCCTGCTGACCAGAACTACTAGCCAAATGCTGATGTGGCCAAAACGGTGGAGGGGTCATTCTTTTACAGGAGTGCTTAATTATTTATCAGTGTTCTGGCTACATTTAGTACATTCCTCAGCCATAAAGACTTTGAGATTGGTTTATTAAGTAGAAAAATAAGAAATAAGTCAAGCTTTATTCACTTACTTGTTTACAAGCCTTCAATTGGTTTTAATAGACGGCATAAAAATATAAAAGGAAGGTTGGAATAATTACACTGAGATATGGGTGTATAACCCTGCCCTCCCAAAAATTTAATATATTGGACTCGACTAGTCCTTAGATGTGGTGGCTACATTAGTTTTTTTTTAAGGCTTTCTTTCCTTTATTTTTGCATGATGATCCTGTAAATAACATACCTCCCTTTGTGTCTATACTAATTTCTTTTATGCATCTATGGAGACAATCATGGTTGTCACATGGAATAGACTTCAAACATGTCTGCCTTTATTCATCTCCATTACATGGTGGGTGTGACAATAGTGAGGTCTGATAAACCCCAAACTGTGTGGAGAACAGGAGTCGAAATGAACAGCAAAAGTCACACGTTGGTAACAATAATGGTCAGATTTAAATCTCATGCCTGTGTTTAAGCAGCCATGCTTAAGCCAGCTTAAGACATATTTGACAAGAAAGCAAAGAGAAGTGTGATGGTATGTAGAGACATCATAAACAGTAGCCCAGGGTTTTTAAAAGACTCCTAATAAGGCCCTGTTGTAAATGGCCAAGTTGTAAATAGTCTAGATGCAGTCTAGGTGCAGCACAGGAATACATGCCTGTGATGCTGGGTTTTTTCTTTACTGGCCAACACCTGAATTGCTCTGAGTTAAGTTTCATACAATCTACATATTTCTTACTATAATAGAGTTATTGATCTACAAACTCTGGTTACACAAAAGTATAAGACGATACCATCCAATTAGACACCAAACATGCCTATATTGCCTTTACACCCACATGAACTTTAATGGCATCCCATAGGGGTCAATATTGAGTTGACCCACCCTTTGCAGCTATAACAGCTTCACCTCTTCTGGGAAGGCTGTCCACAAGGTTTAGGAGTGTCTATGGGAATGTTTGACCATTCTTCCAGAAGTGCATTTGTGAGGTCAGGCACTGATATCAGATAAGAAGGCCTGGCTCACAGTCTCAACTCTAAATTATCCCAGAGATGTTCTATTGGGTTGAGATCAGGACAATGTGCAGGCCAGTCAAGTTCCTCCACCCCAGACTTGCTCATCCATGTCTTTATGGACCTTGCTTTGTGCACTGGTGCGCAGTCATGTTGGAACAGGAAGGGGCCATCCCCAAACTGTTCCCACAAAGTTGGGAGTATGAAATTGTCCAAAATGTCTTGGTATGCTGATGCCTTAAAGAATAAGTTCACCTTTTGGGAACATGTTCCACCCTTTTTTAGGGTGGAACATGTAACATGTTCCCATAGCCGCAGCCCCCCCCCCCCTCCCTCTGTTAGATAGTACGAGGAGAAGTCTCCTCATACTATCTGTCAAATTTGAAAACAGCGTGTCCGTGTGGGGCTCCACCCACATGGCCACATCATTCATTCACGGACCTCCATGAATGAATGAGCTGCAAGTCCTGACAGCCTTAGTGGTTGTCGGTTTGTAGTTTTCAATTAACTACCACGGCACTGTGGAGTGACATGGTAGTTCATTGAAGCTTCCTGCCAGAATATCTACTTGCTTGTACATCCCGTTCGGAAAGCAGATATTCTGACAGGTCTGCAGTGGACTTGCATGGCATCAGGAATCTACTGATAGTTGGTGCAATGCTTTCCAGGCCCTTGCAGACAAAAATAATAAATGCATTTTTTTTTACCTGCAAAAAAATGTGCATTTATTATTTTTGTCTAAAAGGTAAACTTATCTTTTAAAAGTTCCATTCACTGTTACTAAGGGGTCAAACCCAACCCCTGAAAAACAACCCCACACCATAATCCCCCTTCCACCAAACTTTTCACTTGGCACAATGCAGTCAGACAAGTACCGTTCTCCTGGCAACCGCCAAACCCAGACATGTCCAGCGGATTGCCAGACAGGGAAGTGTGATTTGTCACTTTAAAGAACATGTCTCCACTGCTCTAGAGTCCAGTGCCGGCGTGCTTTACATCACTGCATCCGAAGCTTTGCATTGCACTTGGTGATGTAAGGCTTGGATACAGCTGCTCAGCCATAGAAACCCATTCCATGAAGCTCTCTTCGTATTGTTGTTGAGCTAATCTGAAGGCCACATGAAGTTTGGAGATCTTTAGCTATTGACTCTGCAGACAGTTGGCGACTTCTGCGCACTATGTGCTGTTCAGCATGTGCTGACCCTGCTTTTTCATTTTACGTGGCCTAACACTTAGTGGCTGAGTAGCTGTTGTTCCCAGTTGCTTCCACTTTGTTACAATACCACTAACAGTTGAGCGTAGAATATTTAGTAGCAAGGAAATTTCATGGATGGACTTATTGCACAGGTGGCAACCTATCACGGGACCACGCTTACATTCACTGAGCTCCTGAGAGCGACCCATTCTTTCACAAATGTTTGTAGAAGCAGTCTGCATGCCTAGGTGCTTGATTTTATACACCTGTGGCCATGGAGGTGATTGGAACACCTGAATCCAGTAATTTGGAAGGGGGGGTCCCAATACTTTTGGCAAAATAGTGTATAACTTATTTGGTATCTAACAAATTGTAATTTAATTCTACTAAATAATATGTTGCTTGCCAAATTGTAAAACCTTGTTGTATGGAAATGTTGCTTTACCCAGGATGACAGCAAGAGTATATAAGCTGAGCATAATAAAATGTTCTCCAGCACACTTTCCATCAAGCCCCAGATCCTTTGATTGGGTGGAAATGGATCTGCAGTATGCTATCCAGGCACAACAAAAAGCTGCTATAATTGGCAGCTGGATTTGTTGTTCACTATTGGAACTACCAACACTGACAGTTACATTTCTGAGGGCATTTGACTCTGCTGTATCAGGCTGGACTTGGATGCTTTCTAGATACGTTTTTGAATGCACTGTGGATGCTTTCTAGATACGTTTTTGCTTACAGTTCACACCACATGCAGTTCCTGTGCAGTTCTGATGCAGTTTTCTATGTTCCAGTATGGTTCTGTGCAGAAAAAATGCAGCATGTTCTACTTTTTTTTCTGCACCAGAAACTGACTAGAACTGACTGAACTAGTGTGAACTAGGGCCATTGGAATACATGGAAAAGACTGTGCATGCGTTTTTGCTGCAGAAAAAAGTGCACTGAACTGCATCTAGTGTGAACTAGCTCTTAGTCTGCAAGTGATCTAAACTCTGCACTGAACCAAAGACTAGGCAGCCTTCACTTAAGTATTTTTTTACTTTTAAAATATTTTTATTTTACTGTTTCTTAAGTCTGTTTTGTAATATACAGTAATTTCTGTAAATACTTTTTTTAATGTTAAAATTATATATTAAAATCATTAAAGCAGTAGTAAACCACGCAAAAAAATAAAAAAAAAACCTTCTCCCTGCATAATGTGCTGAATGACTTACCTGAAAACGAAGCCCTCCAGCGGAGTGTCACGGCACCCCAAGGCTTTCATCTTCACCTGGTCTTCCTTCCGGGCCCGCAAGTTGTGGCCATCTGATTGGCCGGGCCATGACAGTGTCTCTCTCGCGAAGGGAGTTTCAGCCATGGCACGGCTATCTCAATGGATGGCACGCCATCCCTTAACAGCACAGTGCACATGCGCCGGTGACATCACTGCCACTTCTAGATGGTGCACATTTGGGAGATATTAACAGTACCTACAGGTAAGCTTTTCAGTAAAATATGAAAAAAGGAGTTTACTTACACTTTAAGACGAATCTCTGAATGATCTAACTGAAATGAAAGAAATCTGCCTCTTTGAAAAAACTACCATAGTGTGGGCTTGGTACTGAGTGATAGAGACATTTTAAAGATCAGAATTTCAAAAGCAGATGCTGTGAACAGTGCATGTCTCCTTTAAAACACATAGTTGCGGCTTTCATCCACATGTGAGTGTAAAGGAATAAAAGGAATAACTGCTCACCTAACCTGCCCCAGTGCTGATTACTTTCAGTCTGCAGGGGTGGACTGACAACTCATGGGGCCCCCGGGGAATATGGGATCATGGGGCCCGTGTCCTTGCCCAAACTCAAAAAAGCCTATGAAAAAGGTACCATGGGCATCTCATGCGGCCCCCTACTGCCCCCGGGCCCTCGGGCGGTGCCCGAGTTTCCAAATGGTCAGTCCGCCCCTGCCTGCAAGCTGGAAAACACCTGTGCAGGGAAATACTGGGTACAGCAGGCTGAACAAAACAAAACTTACAGATCAACATACTAATACATCCAATGTTAGTGTGATGATCTCCACGCTGAGCTATTGTGTCCCGACAGGTGGGCCGCCAATTCCCCCCCCCCCCAGGACACACTGATCGGTGTGCTGATCGGATGCCAATTGGATGCTAGTTTTCCAGCATGCCCGTTTGACAAAAGATGGTTAGTGAGACAGGCTTCTGTCGGAGAAGGAGCAGTACACAATTCCAAAAGTTGTCCGGTTCCTGCCGAACAGAGCATTTTCAGCTGATCTTTGGCTGATTTCGGCACGTGTGTACCTAGCCTAAAGTGTTACTAAACCCACAACAGTAAAATCAGTCTGTATATGCAGTAAATCATGCTTGTTATACTCACTGTGGAGCCTAAGGGGTTAATCTTCTGCATTGTTTAAAAAGGCTGTTTGATCCTGTCTTCTCTGATCCCCCCCTTCTTTCAGTGTCCCGCTCCTATCTCCTGAAAAAGATATCATGTGGAGTCACTCTGCATATGCTCTGTTTGGTGTGTATTGCTAGAGTTTTTTTTTTTTTTGCTCGGGAGAGTGCATGTGATCAGCACAGGGCCAATCAGCACTGTCCAGACAGAGGTCAGGGGTTCTGCATCCTCCTAGAGCAAAAGAAAAACTCCTCCTACAAGCTTTAACCAGTGCTCACCTGAACACTTATAGAAGTCACAAGACTTCTCTAACTGCTGATGGGAAAAGGTATTTACAGTGAAGGAAATAAGTATTTGATCCCCTGCTGATTTTGAATGTTTGCCCACTCACAAAGAAATGATCAGTCTACAAATCGAATAGTAGGTGTATTGTAACACTGAGAGACAGAATAGCAACACAAAATTCTAAAGAAATGCATGTCTAACAAATTATGCACTGATTTGCATGTTCATGAGGGAAATAAGTATTTGATCCCCTATCATTCAGCAGGATTTCTGGCTACCAGGTGTCTTTCATACAGGTAACAAGCTGAGATTAGAAGCAGTCTCTTAAAGGGAGTGCTGCTAATCTCATTTTGTTACCTGTATAAAAGACACCTGTCCAAGGAGCAATCAAACAATCAGATTCCAAACTCTCCTCCATGGCAAAGACCAAAGAGCTGTCCAAGGATGTCAGGGACAAGATTGTAGACCTACACAAGGCTGGACTGGGCTACCAAACTATCACCAAGCAGCTTGGTGAGAAGGTGACAACAGTTGGTGCAATCATTTGCCACAATCCGGTCGCCACACCCTGGCGTGTTTCATCACTTCCAAATTCGTCATAGGGGTTGGTTACATGGTACAGCAACCAAAACCCTATTCATCTGGTGAGATGCAGCAATACAAAGCGGTGAGGGACTGCATGAGCATAATTGGTGTGTGGTGGTTGTTCCAGAAAGAAAATTAGCGCTTATCCAGAGTTGTATATGGACACTTATGAACTTTGTTTACATATTTTTTTGCACAATTGGTTTGCACGTTAAAAGAAGAGGATTCTGTGCACATTTAATTTTATTTATGCTAAGTTATAATATTTGGTGTTTTCACAGTGCTACCAATGAGGTAGAGATATATTTGTAGTGGATCATCTTTAGTTTTTAGTTCATGTGTTGGTGATATTTTGATTTGATAGTAAGGTAGCCGTAGTGAATGTTTTATATATATTCACATATTTAGGTGTAGTTGTGCACATTTAACGCTTTAATTTTTCTGTAGCTCAGTGTTGTGTTGGGTTATCAATAAATAGGTTATGCTCACTTTTGCACCATTGAGGCCTATTTGTAGGTTTGCAATAAAGCTAGGGACGTATTTACCACAAGGCAAAGCAGACATTTGCCTAGGGTGGCATTTTTCAGGGGGGCAGCACCTCCCCCCATCAGAAGGGATGAAAGAAGAGACAAGCGCACCATCATGGGAACCAGGTGGGATCCGAGAGAGGCTGCGGGCTGCTTGATGGTGTATGCAGAGCCTGGCCTAGGGGTACTGTTTGCTAATGGAAGGCTCTCTCTGCAGGAAGGGGAAGGGGGGGTTATGTTGGTTGGTGTCCATGGGGTAGACGATTTTTGTGTTGCCTAGGGCAATACACCACTAAGTAAAGCTGTTACCTAATATAACTGTATCTGCAAAATCTGGCTATGCCATCAACTTATATCAGTGTTTCTCGACCTTTTTTCAGTCAAGGCACCCTTTAGAATTATGGACAGTCCCGAGGCACCCTTTAAAATTATGGACAGCCTTGAGGCACCCCATTCTAAAATGGGGTGCCTCAAGACTATCCGTAATTTAAAATGGCACTTCATTCTAAAATATGAAGAAACTATTCTAATAGTTTTACATAAAGCAGCAACATCCACACATGGAGGACTCCCAACATTATAGGTGATTTATTTTTCCAAAGCAAATATACTTTTGCACCCTGGTACTGAGTAGTATTCCAATGTTTCTCTTCTCCCTCAGTTTTTCTTCATCATAAAGCTTATATGACCCTAGCACTGATGGAGAGAGGCAGGGGAGGGCCAAACTAGGATGCTGTGCAGGCAGCTGACATCCTCCTTATCAACTGATGATGTCATTGGTTGTCAGGATGCTGGCGGCTAGAAGGTCGTAATGGTGCACAATGAAAACCTGTGGCTTTGTGTAACTAAAAGACAGGCTTGTTCCACCTTTTGGCTTGTATACAAGTTTGGGGCAATTTTTAGATATTTTGCCAAGGCACCCCTGAAGAAACCTCAAGGCACCCAAGGGTGCCTGGGCACCCTGGTTGAGAAAGGCTGATCTATATAATACATTGTGATCATCATTGTAATACATATTGTTATTATCATTATTTTTCCTATTCCTATCTAATATATCATTCTTTGATCTTTCTTCCATTTATTCCTTATAGAAAAAAAATTGTATGCCACATGGACAAAATTCTTTTCATATTGATCTGCTTATTCCTGAAAGGAAAAAAAAAGTTACAAATCTTGGGTGTGGTATTGTGTACTCATTCCAGGCAAATTACTTGGCTTTTGTCTGTTTCATGCTGAAATCTTTTTTTTTTTCTGTCTGTCATGTTTCAGTTACTACCTTCCGAGTTCATCATGAAAGTTTGCTTGCTTTTTCTTTCAGATCTGAAGAGTGACGTAAAGTGAAACATCTCTTTATGCTCATGGTCTGGGACGTCTGAATGGTGTGAAACAAAACATGATTATTGACTGGCAGCGCTCGGTAAATGGAATTTATCTGATTTCCCAGGCTGCACACACAGAAAAGATTCTTTTGGCACTAATGGATAAGATAATATTTACCAAGATGACTTTTGTTTCATTTGCAGCATTTGTTTTCTTTTTTGTAAATTTCATTTGATGTTGGATTTAAGGATTTTGAAGGTGGAAGAAGGGCTCCAGACAGCCTGCAAATAAAAAGTATATTCCTAAAGCAGAAAAAAGCCCTAACTATAACTATTCTCAAAAATGTTTTTCTCTCCCCCCCACATATCCTGCATAATGTGTACAATAATTGTTCTTAGCTATTTTGAATCTGCTCTGGTCATATGATCCTACAGGTCTGTATAAAGGAGTGCTCAATATCGGCTGTGAATTCTCGGAGCGGAGACGTCACCCATAGGCTCCCATGAACCAGCTGTTGTCTGAGCTCCCTCCTCTCCCCTGCAGCAACTGCTCACTGAGACAGGGGTGCTGGAGCTGCAGGATCACATGACCAGTGTGCATTAAAAAAGTTAAGTACGCACATCTTTTTTTATAACGTTTGGGCAGAATAAGTAGGAGTAGCAGGGAGGGATCAATTTTAAGAATAGTTATAGGCAGAGTTTTCTTCCACTTCAGCACACAACAAAGGGCCACATTAAAGTGTATGTAAAACATAACAGTGAACTTTTCTTATTTGTTCCCTTTTGGTTTGTTAAATATACCAATAACAGTTTAGGTGTAAAAAACACCTGTTGTTCCTGCAAGAAATCCAGTGTCTCTACTGCTCTAAAATCTCAAGCAGTGTTATTAGCCCTACCCAGTTCCCATCTGTGAGCTACAAAACACCTTCCTATATGTTATGAAGAGTCAGCACAAAAAAAGCCCGTCGGTAGTTTGATTGGCAGCAGTGCAACGACTTGTGCCTATTTTTTTTAATAAACTAGATCCTTTGTGGCCCTGTCGTGTGGTCCCCCGTTTACCCCTCAGTTCCTGGGCTAGACCCCTTATCAGGGCCCCCATGCATCCAGTGACTGGCAGATAGTTCTTGCTCCTTTTACATTATATGGTGCGGAAGTATGTAATAAATGCAGACTGATAGATGTAAGACATGAAAAATGGACCGATTTGGCTTCAATGTGATCTATTTTTGATTTTTACTTAAGAACATGCTTTCTTTATAGACATTTGACCAGCTTTATTATCTCTTGATAAAATTAACTAAGATTTACGAAACGCATTGAGACAACTATGGCATGATCCATTTCTTTTTTACATTTTGTTGTCTGTAAACACAGTTACTGTTGATGCATTTCTGATGGAATTACTCCTATAATGTTTTATGAACATACAGTATATTCTATGTATTACATTGAATGTTTTTTAAGATCTTTTTTATTTTTGAATGAAATCTGTAATGATTTTAACCATTGGATTTTTGTATGGCATACCTTTCAAAAGACTCAAGTGTATTGTCTGCTTCTGGTATGTTGAGAATTTGGGGATAGAGCTACATCATCCTATGCACATAACCATATCCTCTGTTCTTTGCAATAACCACTCCAAACACCTCTGTGAATCAAATTATCAACAGGCTTTTTTTTGCGCTGACTCCTCTTATCAATTTGTTCACCCACCTGAGAAGTCCACAGAGCACCCAGGATGTGAATGCCTGTGGCATAGAGAGTGACCATGCTGACCCTGCGGGGAGACAGATTTTCTCTACCAGCTCACTAGGAAGGCAACGTATCCCCCCCCCCCCCACTGGGTGGGGTGACCGTAACCACAACAGTTGTAAATTGTAAGTTCATTTTAATCTTTTTTTCTATTTTTATTCCTTTTATTGTGGAAGCATTTTATATGAATGAATTTGCTATACTATAAGGGCTCTCCAGCCTCTTTTCTTTTTCGGTGGACACTTTCCTGGAGACCCCTGGTCAGCTCCTCAGGATTCTTTGGTCCGCAAGGACATAGGGACACCTTAGTCCCTATATGTTTTGGACCTGATGAGAGCAGGAGGTATTCTGCAGACCTAACACACTTCCTGTCCTACAGTGACAACTTTCTGACTGTGTGCATCCAGGGCCAATCATCCACAGGTAATTGCTGCATGTTTGAGGGAAAAAACCCTACTCACCAATGGATATAGTACACAGAGTAAGCGTTGCCACCTTAGGACAGGAGATATGATTTTTTGTTCTTGGGTTTCGATTTATTTTAAAGGAATGTTTTGGTTGCACTATGAATGGTCAGTGAATTGGACCAGTCAGTAAGTATAGTGTTGCAAAAGATTCAAAGAAAATTATTCAAATGGTGTTACTATGCCACTTTTGCTCAAAACTTTGTGTCTTGCAGTGCAACTACACTGGAAATATTGTTAACCATGATCATCTGTGACACGACTGGTTGGTCTTCCAATGTGATCATATGTGGCACTATATGCAATGCTGTTGTCTCATGACTGATGGCAGTGCATGAAAATCTCTTACTGTGTATGACCACTTTAGTCTACTCAATAGAGAACCAACAGAAGTTGGTTTATCCCCATGTTAGGCAGTTATATAAAAGTCTAGAAATGTAATTTAATATTCTATATCAAATTATAAATATAATCATAATAATAATAATAATAATAATAACGATAATAATGTCTATAAAGACCAAACTGGCTTTCATAATCCCCCTATATATTGGATCTCCTTGTCTGAGGATTTACCTGTATAGCCTTCTACTTCTGCAAAGATGTACCTGCAGTTTCTCAGAAATAATGTATCCTTATGATCTCTTTTCCTCTTCTCACTATTCTAGTGAGCCTTTTCCGTATCTTTAAATTGTAATCTAGCTGCAAAGATAATGGTTGCTGTATTGTATTCTCTGATCCCCTATTTAAGATAAAGAAACAGCTTATGCTATCATAAGAACAAAGCCAAAATTACTGTTACATCTTGATCTTAGACTAAACAATATACTGCAAACTCGATCTTTTTTTTTTCTTTGCCTTTGAATCCCCCTTTTTTTCTCCGGGACTTCAAAGACCAACATCTGGTTCATTTACAGCATTAATGTGCAATACTAGCTATCTTCAGTCTATGACAAAAACTAAAATCACTTTTTCTACAACCAAGGCACATCCCTGAGAGGTCTTACCTCTGGTGACAAATCTGTGTTATGTGATGATTATTTATATGCAAATCAGTATCACAAGGGTAAAGTGAGGTGTCCTAAAAAGCGTCCTAAAACCTTAAACTCTTTTAAAGCTGCCCTTGCTTGTACAGGCTCCTCTCTCTTAGTGAAAATACATAAAATGTATGTGAATCTGAAAGTTTTTTTGTAGTTTTGCATAGAGTAGCATAGCACCCTCCTTGATAGGTGCTAGCTAGTGTCACGATCGCGGTGTCAGACCCCAGACCTTCTCATCAAACTCGTGACCGAAGGACTAGCCAATCTAAAACCATGATGTGACGTGCATAACAATGCCACACCCAGCTGCACCCTGCACAACGATTTTCCAGCTAACGGACCACAATCGATGCACCGGCAGCCTGGGTGATTGTTATTGGGTCAGGTTAATTACACAATTAACCCTTTACACTGCCACCACCTCCTTTTTGTACAGAGAAAGAGGAAACTCGGCGTTATCAGCTATAACACTATAATGATCGAGATAATCGTCTGTATAAAACGGTCATAACACAGGCCGAATATGCAGAGGGTTAAACAAACAGTAGCGTTCTCTTTAGAGGCAGGGATTCCTACAATGCAATACAGAGCTATAGAAACAGTTCAACACTTTCAGAAAGAAAGATTTATTACTAAAAGTTCAAACTGGTGCAATAAAAATGTTTACAGAAACAAGATGTAGCGAAGATATATATATATATATAAATATACAAAGAACCATAGCACAGCAAAGATATATCAGAGAAAGGTGAAAGGGTTAAGGTACTTGCCAAAGTCCCGGGTTAGCAGATCCAAGTTTCAGAGCAGAAGAGTGCTTTGATCTCCCTATGTTACGATGGTCAATGGGAGAATTCTTCAACTTTTTAATCTTAGGCCTGACAGCCTGGTTTGTAGTCCCCAGAAGGGGGTGGCTCTGCAGTAAAGGACCAATCTCTGCTTAGGGCGTGGAGAGAGGGGTGGATGCCTCAACTAGAGCAAAAATCTCCCATAACTCATATTTGGCCTATAACTTTTCAACTGCGCAAGTGACATTCGACCCACGGGTAGATTATTATGCAGACAAGTCTGAGGATTGATTAGATATGAATTATGGAAGTGCACACTAAACGGTTCACGAGATCTATTTTTCTGCTTCCCTGTGTGTCCGAGACGAGTGACCCATCAAACTGTTCGCCTGCTCATCATCCATCTGACGATATGTTCGGTTTTTATGTAAGTCTCTCATATTCCAAGATATGAGACATAGGGGAAAAATGGTTTTAACCGAGGTTATCTGATTCTGTCACCTACGCTGAGTTAAGTTTTATGAGGTTGGAATCTCAACTCTGGAGAAAGCTTGCCTTATATCTTCCGAGGTGGGAAATGGTGCATCTTCCTGGGACAGTGAGGCACCTCGTGGCTCCCTGCTGGGATCTGGCCTGTGACTGGCCTGTGACACTTCTAACACACACATATACTGCCATATGTCACTGGGCCTCTCAGGACAGTTAACCCCTTTGCCAAGATGGAGGTTGAAACCAAAATGGTTGAACCGCGTCCATCTCTGGGTATATGCTGTTACAGCTAGGTTACGCAAATTTAGTTCTTCAGCTCTTCTGTAATCAGTAGAGAAGGCTATGATTGCTTTGGACTGCTTTTTGCTTCACTGGTTGTGGATTTGACTGCTTCCCCCTGCCTTCTGGAGGGTTCTGGAAAGTAATGGGCTGGGAAAGTTAAATCTACAGCCTGGGCACCCTCCCCCAATCCTTGGGGGAAGGTGCCCGATATGTGCTGGGAGAGTGCATAAATAATTTGAAACCTAGTAAAGAGAGGTTCTTGTCCAGGATGAAAAGTTCCCAGCTTGAAGGGCTGCTACCTTTCTGAAAAGTACAGTTGTGCTCTTCTTCAGTTGCTTCTACTGAATAGACTCAGGGAGTTACTTGAGGATCTGGTCTGGGGACCTCATGGGAGACATGTCTGGCTGATATTGGAAGGAGGCATTCAAATATCCAAGAACATTTGTGAGTACCGACCAGTGTGTGAGATCCTAGTGACTGTGAGATGCTCTTATCATTCTTGCATCAGTGTTAGCCTGTGCTTAAAGGTGGACATTTCTTATGGTGTCCCTGTGTAGTTCAGTCCATTATTTGCTGCTGCAAGGACGCTAGGAAGCTTTGATTTGCGAAAGAGACAAATGTCCTTAAGTTAGTACTTTAAGTTACTGGAGTAACTGGAGTAATATCACAATTACCCTGCACCCCAAGTAAGTTCAAGTTATTATAAAGTATAAAAAAAATTTTACTTAGCCAGAAGTGTGACTGAGACTGTGTGCCTGGCTGCAAATACACTAGTTTGGGGGAAAAAAAACATGGGACCACTAAGCGGGCTTTTAAGGTGGTGAGCACTAAAGTAGGAACAGTTTAAGGCCCCTTGTGTAGCATTGAGTAGTTTTTCTTTCACTTTCTGAATCAGAGACACAACAAGTGAGAGAGGTCTCCAAAACAATGACGCCCACTAGCTTTCAGGTCCTGTGCCAAGCAGCTGCCCTCCCAATCTCCTCCAATCAGAGAAAACTTTGCATTAATTGAGAAAACATAAGGCAGCCTCTAAATTATGCCTGTGCCAAGCAGGCAAACTCCTGTGTTCACAGTGCAACAGGCAGCCACTCAGGACAGAACCTGGTAGCTAGTGGAGATCAATGTGGTAGCCGTGCCTATTACAGTGATTTCCAGCTTCCAGCTGGAACAGCCAGGTATGGTATATGTATAGTTGCATTGATCTGAGCTGGATAACTGTAACTATGTATAAATGCCCATATATGGAATTCTTTAAAATTAAAAAAAATACTACTTTTGTAATCTTTTAATGTTTACTTTATGTACATATTATCTGTTCCCATCTCTTTATTTTCTCATGATGAAATACAGTTTGTTACAGGTCCTGCTGTGAATTCACACTCTTTTTAAAATAGAATTTTATTATATTTCTCTCTTTGGAACTAAAATATTGACCTTTCACTACATTTTAATTTCCTCCATCCACATATATAATTAATCGAGAATATGAATCTGATAATGAATTAAACACATACCTACAAAAACAGAACTTTATTATGTATAATAAATTGTTCCACATCAGCATTTTAGAAGTTTAGAATTGTAATATATTATTAGAGAAATTTTGCTTTTTACATTGAAACACTGAAATTGGTCCAGAGCCTATCTCCAGTATATTCATATAAATCAAATGAAAACACAGAAATAGGCAAGCCATAATATAGAAACCAAAAAATCTGTAAGTGAATTAAAGAGCTGAAGTAGTGTAAGGGTTAAATGGTTTATTAGACCATTAGCCTTTAATGCGCATTGTCTGCTAAGGTTCAGGGACTGTGTCCATGAAGACCTGTCTCAGAAACATCAGATGGAAGCTGAAAAATCTCTGACTTTACAGGTAGTGACTTCCCTACCAGTGAAGCGGAATGGGCAGCACAGTGGCACTTCCGTCTGACAGCACTAGGGTCATTGGTTCGAATCCACATGATCTGCATGGAGCTGGCATGTTCTCCCTGTGCTTGCATGGGCTTCCTCTGGGTACTCCGGCTTCCTCCCACACTCCAAAGACATGCTGGTAGGTTAATTGGATCCTGTCTAAATTGGCCCTAATATGTGTATGTATGAATGTGAGTTTAGACTGAGCGACTTTAGACTGTACACCCCTTGAGGGTTAGGGACTGATGTGAATGTACAATATATATGTAAAGCGCTGTGTAAATTGATGGCGCTATATAAGTACCTGTAATTAATAAAATACAAATAGATGCAGCTTTACTGCTGCAGAAATGATAAGCAACCAGTGCTCTGGTTTCTCCTAACACTGAGTCCCTGGTACCATATTATTTTGACACGTCACCTTCTTGTTCTTGGCAGAGGGTCTGCCAATGCAGGACAAGATGAGCATGCAGTTATTTAGGGTTAAGGTAGAATTTAAGTCAAATCCTAACTATACCTAAACCTGCTCCCATCCCCATACTAAACCTATTTTAACTACCCTGTAAAGGAAAAACGTCTATAATGAGGGCGCTCCTGTCCAGTCACATGATTTTCTCACAAAGCCAGCTTCAGTGTAGAGGAAGAACACCCGACAACAGATGCCCCATAGTCAGCCTATGGGTGACCTTAGCGCCCAGGCTGTGCAGCCATTGTCGGCGATCCCTCCTCTTCACTAATGCCACTTGAGAAATTATGCGACTGGACCAGAGCGCCCTCAGAATAGGTAAGTATACACATCATTCCTTTACAGGATAGTTAAAATAGGCTTAAGCATTAATTAAGGGCTCCTTGTAGAGGTTAACGTATATGTCAACCCGTACCTTGTAAAACAACCCATTCAGTTCCAAACAGATAAAAAAGGCAAAACATTTGTGTATAGATACAAAAAAAATTATAAATACCCTTTTTATAAATGATCACATTCCCTCTGTGCTCAGCTGCAACAGGAGTTCAGAGAGGTGGGAGAGGAGAAACAGCAGAACACTGATCTTCACAGTGAATGGCTGTGCAGGTGTGGATATCAGGACAAGTCTGATCATAGGAGGAGAACTGGCAGAGTTCTCAGCACAGCTAGAGAATTGACCATCCTCTGCTCTCATGCCTAGTGTGGTTAGTTTTTCATAGGAAAGCAGAGGGACTGGCAGGAACACCAGGGATTTCACACAAAGGAAACAATACAAAGAGAACAGGATACGTTTTCATACAAGTACATGGTACAGCAGGCACATATCAGGAATATGAAATGTTGGATTTATATATTCTTTAAGGTAAAAAGTTAGACTTAGGGAAAGTGTTCAGGTGGTTAAAGTGTTATATGGTCAGGTAGTGGAAGGGTTAGGGATGGGAGTAGTGATTTTACCAAAATTGACTTTGATTGAAAATGATAGACTTCACTTTTGCCAAAGTTTCACCATGATTAGGTATAATTGCTTGAAAAAAATTGCATGGCTTTATTTTGAAATAAAACAAACCTTGTGATCACCATGTAATTATGTCCCATTTAGAAAGAAAGAAATACATTAATATGGTTAGCCACGAGTGTATATACACTGAATGTTCTAAAGGTTTGGGATAATTTACATAAACGTATGAAGTGGGATTTTAATTCACAATTAATGTCACTAAGAAATATGGAATATTTTCCACCAGGTATAGAGGGGATTATGGGAAAATGGATTAAAAAGGAAGACATTCAATTAAGGGATATTATGGATGGACAAAAATTAAAAACAATAAAAGATTTAAAGAAAGGTGGAGGGGAACTTTTTATTAAGATCGATGAGTGGAAATACCACCAATTAAAACACTTTGTTGAGAGCCTTCCGAAACCTATGAGAGGGAGAAAGGATTGGAATTTATTTGAGAAGCTGTTGGAATCACGGGGAGAGGGGAAACGGGGCACGGCAAAAATATATAAAATTCTCACTGAATTAGTCACAGAGGTAAAACCAATGTATATAGAAAAATGGGAAAAGGACTTGGGGACAGAGATAGATGAGGATAAACAGAGGAAAATATATAGACTCACACATGAAAATATCAGTATGAGAGAAGTGGAGGTAAATTATAAAAGTTTGGTAAGATGGCACATCACACCAAAGGTAGAACATAAAATGGGTATAGAGAGAACACAAGAGTGTTGGCGTGGGTGTGGAGGGATTGGTACGTGGTTTCATATTTGGTGGGAATGCCCAAGGATTCAAAGTTTTTGGGAGAAAATGGTCAACTTAATAGAGAAAATCTCAGGGATAAAGATAGGATTAGATCCAGAAGTGTGTCTGTTACATAAGACAGATATACCAGTGAATAAATACAAGGATTCCGGTATATGGTACTATGTAAATGCAGCAAAGGGGTTGATACCTAGATTCTGGCATAGTTTAGAGGTTCCGAGAGAAAAGGACTGGTTTGAGAGAGTAAATCAGATTAGTAAGATGGAGAAACTATACTATATCCAAGAGGGTAAGATGGAGATATATAAAAGGAGATGGGAGAAATGGGAAGATTTTGTACTTCAAACGAATATATATGAAGCAGTAGAAATGAGAAGAGAAGAGGGGTAGGATACGCTTGTTTTAGACAGAAAGTAGGGAAGAACGCAGAGTGGGGGGGTTGTTTGGGGGGGAGGAGGAAGGGGGTAATGTTTTAAGAAGGGAAAAATAAAGGATAAGAAGGAATTGTGTATTTATTATGAAAAAGATGAAAGTGTAATGTTATCTTTATGAAAAATTAATAAATATTTAAATAAAAAAAAAAAAATTAATATGGTTAGCTACTGCTTTTGTGACCAATTTTTTTTTTAATTTCAATATAGCTAATCTATAAGATTTTTAAAAATACTGGCCAATTTTATGAAAAATTAAGCTTTGGGGGGAATATTACCAGATTTCCCCATGATTATATGTACAAAACGTTCCCCTTTCTGCACAATATTTTAACACTGTATGTTGTGGACAAACCCCAAAAAGTTACTTTTTTTTCCCAGGAAAGGATATTATCCATGTAAAAGATTAAAAATATTGAAATGGAATGCATATAAAGGACAAAGAGTTCATTTGTGTTGTGTCATGCCATACATGGGTTGTACGTTCTGTCCATGTGGCATACACCACACTAGTAGAACCACACAGATGCTGCAGGTTTGGATTAATAAACATATACTGTATTATTATCCATTATCTATTAAGAAAGGTTTAAAAACTCTTAACCTCTAATTACGGTACATTTTTCCAAATTGCATAAAAAAGATCTTATTGATCTAAGGTGTGTAGACACTGATGGACCAGGATGGAACTGGTGAGGTTAGAATAAGATGGGGCCATTGCAGACCCTTCCATGGCAACTCTCCACTTTTCCCACTGAGATCAAGTCACACCCCTTGATACGAACCATGGTTTCAGTTATTCACAAGGCAGACTGCTTTTCGCACTCTTCCACTTCCTCATACACCTCCATGATGCCTGTTATAGGGGTTTGGAGTTGACCCCAATCTGATAGACAACAGATTCACAGCCTTTCTCCAAACCAACCAATTTAGGTTACCGGCACTTCACCCAGAGGAATTGTTGGTACTCCATTGAGGACATCAGAGGCATGTCATCATCCCCCTTAGACTACTGGCAGGCACTGCAGATCCAACATTTGCAAGACAGAGGGACCACATTGTTTGTTTCACACACCGTGCATCTATAGCTAGTAGAATTCAAGAGTCGGGATATGAGGTCATTACTCATTAGTATTGGGTACCCAACCTTTTACATAAGATTTATCTCACAGTCTTGCCACTCTGTTGGCATTGCCAGCAGGGCGACGGTACCTTCCTACATATATGTTGGATGTGTCCTAGCATCTGCCCCTTTTGGAGCTCGATATGGAACCTAATCTTCAAACTGACATCTCTGCTTTCCAGGAGCAGATATAAGAGGTCCCTACTGATCCACCTGCTTAATGCAGCTAAAATTTGTATTCCACTGAAATGCTAAAGCCAGGACCCCCGATGGTGGGCCAGTGGAAAACTAGGTCAACGACGTTAATGAAATGGAGCAACTAACAGCAGCATTAAAGCGTAAGGAAGAACAGTTTAACAAAACCTGGTTCTATTTCTATGATTTCTGCTATTCTGGGGACTAAAACTCTTATTTGTCTGACACACCTGCCTAACCACATTCACCCAACCTGGTTATATGTTCAAATCCAGGGGATTTCAGCTGTATTTTTCCCTTCCTCCCCCCACACCCTCCCCAGTTCCTTCTTCCCCTTTTCCCTTTTTTTTTTCAACCCCCCCATTCCTCTTATCTTTTGCCCCTCTTTGCACTTGCCTTCCTCCTCTATTACTGATTCTTCTCACCCAACGAATTAGTCTAGACACCCAGCTGTCTTGGGGATACTTGCTGCTCCTGACCCACAGAAAGCTACAATTCAGTTTTATCGCTGGGCTTGGTCTCTGTTGTTTTCTTCTTTTTTTCTTCAAGTTATACAGTATATCAAATGAGTATGACAGCAGACCATTGTTTAGGCTGTGATTTAATCTCTTTCTTACTGACCATGCCATATTTGCATTGTGTACTCTGAATTGCTTACTTGCATATCCCTTAGACAGGGTGGACTGCTATGCCTGAAGGGCGACTGTATGTACCTGTCTTAGAATAGCTATGTATGGCTCTGTTTGTTTAAACCTGTACAGTCTACTTCCCTTGTACTACATCAATGGAGAGCTGATTGTTTTGCTGTTATGCGCAATAAAGAATGGATGGAAATATCAACTGCTTTATTGCTCATATTTAATTTGAATGCAGTATTTCCAAATTGTATTGCTTTATATTGTGTTTTAGTGTATGATATTTTACTGCTAATGTGTTTGAATTTGTTTTTGACATGATTAATACGATTTAGGTAAAGTTTGTTTGTGAGTGGAGTATATGCTAATGGTTTATGGTTAAATAATGTTTAGAATGTCACGTCTCTGATAAAGGCCTATAGGTTGACATGCATAGAAAAGAGCAAGCATTGGCGATGTAGATGCTACTACGATATTGTGTTTGATCTGTACTTTTGGGTGTTCTTTGGCACTATTGGAGTTCTTTTGTTGTCTTCCACACACCCTTTTGATGTGAACAACCTGAAAGCAGGGGCATATTTGCTGTGAGGCAAACAAGGTGTTTGCCTAGGCCTTGGGTGACATTTTTCAGGGGGGGGGGGGCGCTGCTTCCCAAAAGAAGGGACACAGTGGCAGCTGGTGACTGGGGAGCAGTTGAGACAGAGGAACAACAGGTGCTGGGATCCACAGGACACAGCTTCATGGTGTCAGTGCCATGCCCAGCGGATGTGCTGGAACAGATGAGGACAGTGTAGAGCAGGTCAGTCACTCTGTTGCTCGGTTTGAATTTCAGCATGTCATCTTCACCACATCTACATGCCTAAATGCTTTGAGTTGTTGCCACATGATTGACTGATTATCAGTTTGTGTTACCAAGCAATTGAACAGGTGTACCTAACAAAGTGGGCGGTGAGTATATATATATATATATATATATATATATATATATATATATATATATATATATATATATATATATGAAGTTTTAATATCTGGAAAGCTGTATTTTCAATAATAGGTGCAGGCAATCTCACATTTGGTGAAGTAGATTGATTTTTTTTTTACTCTACAAAGAGGGTTACATTTCACAGTGGTGTTTTGTGTTTTTCTGATTGGAACAAATTGTTTAATTTTAAAAAGTGCAGTGTAAGTTCTAGTATTAATTCTAGCCCATTGGTTAACAGCATATTATCACCATATCAGCACTATTGTTGTTAGGGTCAGCATTAGGGTTAGGGTTCTTGTGTTCCTCATTATCTAATGCCATGTTCCCAGCTATCAGAGCCATTTTGTTGGAATCCACCTCACTCAGTGCCTCCTGTCATCGACAGCTCTCGGTCACTGTTTATGATAGGAGCCAGTAGGACAAGGTTCCAATAATGTGATCACAGTGATAGCCAATCACAGTGATCACATGATCGGAGCCCCCCCCCCCCCCCCCGCCCTACCAACTTCCAGTGTTAAGATTTATAAAGGGCTGACAAGATGCAAGACCTCATTACTAGTCCAGAGGAGTTAGTGTTGGCATGGTACTTTAAAGTAGGGCATTCTTTTTTAATTTTAGGGGAGCTGATTTTTTTTACATTTTTTTTCTGGACACTGAGAGCCTGGACTTCAGTTTGCCAAAAAAAGAAAAAAAAAACTGTGACTGCTGCTAACATTAGAGGTGATTGAGTGCGGTATTTCACTTTGTGACAGATTTCCTTTAATTAGTTAGTTGTATCCAACAAAAATGTTTTATGCCTTATTCACCACGTAATAATCTGATCATGCCAAATGTCAATAAAATCTTGTTACTTCTGAGATGCCTTAATGACCATAATTCAGTCACTCAGCCCCAGGCTAGATGACACATTATAAGAGGTGATGGAATGCTGCTAGGTTCTAATCAGGCACACGTCTAGGAGAATATACTGAACCTTATTCACGTCCAAGGCCAGGACTCCATATTGTATTTAACTTGGCTGTAATTTAATGCTTGCTGTAATTAATTTCCACTCCTAGGGGCCCTGTCAATCAGAGTAAATAGGCCACGTGGTACAGCAGCTGGAGGCATGAGTCATGACCACTGTATCATCACTAGGGCTATGGGAATAGAAAAAGAGTGGAGGGGGGGCGAGGCTGAAACTGTAAAGGTAAATCAGGCTTGACGAGTTGAATTAGGAGGATGTGGGAGATAGATCTGGAGAAGGATAATTTGGATTACCTAAGAAAAGATCATTTTGTTTTGTGAAAAAAATAAAAGCAAAGATAGATTGCAAGGATAAGGTCTGTGCGTGTGTGTGTATGTGGGGAGGGGGGAGATTTTCATTATAGACCTTTGTTCAGTCTCCATGCAGTTTTGTATGAGAGTGTATTAAAATTATCATCATTTTAAATGAACTGTGTAAGGAACACAGTGAGGGCATCATAGGCCATAGTTGAAGAGCTTCACTTCATATCCTCAGACTCTAAGGCTTATTCAGATGACCACAAAGAAGTAGCCAGGGGTGAGTGCCAGCAAGGATCAGTAGGTTGTTGCCAGAGGCTTAACTAGAACCTCTAGGGCCCCACTGCAAAAAACCATGAACAGCCCCCCTGACCCAAGCGCAGGGTACTTTACTCCTGTAATGGGGTCCTTTATTATGGTCTCACAGTAGGACCCTTTCACATGTTCTGCACAGGGCCCCCTTCTTACCCTTACGTTAAAATCCCTCCTTACATCAGAGCCCCCTTTACATCAGTAAAATTCCCCTTTAAAGTCGTCAGGGTTTGCCTTACAGTGCAAGGGGGAACTCTGTGGACCCTGATGTAAAGGGGAACTCTGTGGACCCTGATGTAAAGGGGAACTCTGTGGACCCTGATGTAAAGGGGAACTCTGTGGACCCTGATGTAAAGGGGAACTCTGCAGACCCTGATGTAAAGGGGAACTCTGCGGACCCTGATGTAAAAATGAACTCTATGGACTCTATTGAAAAAGCAGCAGAGTCCTTGCTGTGTAGAGTAGAAATGTAGTCCCACTCAAGCCAAGACTGAGCCTGAGCCTAACTGTGCACATGTACAGTTCTGGAGCCGGTCGGTTAGCAATCAACTGAGCTTGCCTCGGATGAAGAGGGAAGGGGTTGCAATCTGCTCGACAGCTGCTCAACTAGGGGGTGCAGGAGGAAGCTCAGGGACAAGTGTGGTTTTTAAGGGACAGCAGAAATGTTCCCTTTTTTAACTGGTAACACTGCTTGGGGCCCCCACAGTGGTGGAACAACAGGGCCCAGTTGCAAGTGTGACCTTTGCAACCTTTGTAGTTCCACCACTGCAGCAGTTGTAAAAGTTGTTTGCACTCACTGTGTGTTACCAGCAGCTGTCATCGGTGGCTGTCAGATTTGCACTCTGTACAAATCAATGGCTGGCACTGCTCATCAGAATAGTTACATGCAAATAGCACCTCAAACTGACTTTAAACATAGACAGTGCACATCCACAGAAAATGTTTCTATAGAGTTCTGGCCACACAGAAACTGCCCACAGTTAGACAGCTGGTTTGTATGCAGCCATAGCACAGAGTGTTTCTACGTCCAGAGGAGGTGTTTAGCTTCTGACCGCAGCAAACTGTTATTTGGCCATCCGAACGTAGCGGACTGGTTCACACCAGATGCAGTCCACTGCATTTTTGATCTGCATCAAAAACGCATGCACAGTGTTTTTCACATATTCCAGTGGCCTTACGTACCATAAATGTACACTGCTCCAGGTGATCATTTCAAAGCTGCTTAGTTGTGTAAATCTTCCCAGGTGTTAGCTCAGCTTTCTGGCCATACTTCAAAGATCAGGAGTACACGGATTAGCTGCACTCTTCTCAGACTTAATTGTACACTTCACATTGAAATCATCATATAGTGGGGCACAACAGGACAAGGCAAGATTGACGCGTTTCGCATTCTGACAGCGCTTAGTAGTAGCCTATTGAGGTACACTGACAAGCCGTGGTATAGACACACAGAAAACCCACAGAGCGCAGCTGTCAGTGATGAATCAATCAGTGTACCCTTTATTTCAATGGCCCTAGTTCACATCAGTAAAGTGTGTTCCAATGCAGTCAATAAAAGTAGAAAATGCTACATTTTTTTCTGTGTGGAATGCATCTGGAACATGGCAAATTCCTGTACAAATGCACCGGAGCACATAAAAGCGCACCGGAACACAGAATTTGTGATGTGAACCAGCCAAAGGAGTGAATGTTGTAAACATACCGAGCAGAAATTTTGTCATACTAAGAAAATATCTCCTTGTCTAAGTTCACACTGTTGCAAGTGGTTGCTGGTGCAGGACAGCATGTAGATTACACCCAGGGGCGGACTGACCATTTAGAAACTCGGGCACTGCCCCATGAGATGCCCCTGGTACCTTTTTCATAGGCTTTTTTGAGTTTGGGCAGGGACACAGGGGCCCCATGATCCCCTATTGCCCGGGGGCCCCATGAGTTGTCAGTCTGGTTACACCTATTCTTGCACCCGCAACAACCTGCAGCTAAAACACACTGCTCTTTTGCAGATGTGTGGGGCTGTCATTCATTCTTAATGGCACCCTGCCCATCTGAAAATGCAGAGCTTTTATAGGTGTGGGAAATCACATTGCCAAAAGCACTATGCAATTTCCCTATGTCAGCATTTTTAAAAAAAGATCCAGGAACCTTTTTCCTGCATTTCCTGCCGGTACAGCAGCCCATTCAAATGAATAGGCTGCTGTGTCCGGGCAAACACGAGCCGCAGCAAATGCATAGGTGTGAAATTAGTGTTCTACCACAAAAATCTGTTCCAATCACTGGGCATTACCATCATTATTACTGTAAAGTTGCTTTTGTTTATTAACATGTATCCATACGGTAGTTACATTTCATTTTTAGTTTTGGTTAGAGAAAGTAGGGGTTAGAATACCTGCCAGTTTATTTATTATTGGAAACACTTCCATTCGCTTCCTGTCTTAGAGGTGCAACAGAAAGTTAGAGGATATCTCCCAAGTGAGGGAAATTCCCCCCTTCCAGGGATGTTGAATTCCTATCGCCCGGGACATGTAGCTCCAGGTGTTGGGTAGGTAGTTTTTTTTACCTTCAGCCCTGCTGCGGGCAAGCAGCAGGGCTCACCTGTCAGGTGTAAGCATTCGGGTAACAGTGCCAGCCTCTCCGCCCCCCCCCCCGTGTGAAGCTCCCCCCACCCATTGTCTCCTGAGCTCCGCTTGTCCATCTGCGGGCCCGGGACGGCTCACTGCCAGTGGCTGGAGGGGTAGGAGGAGAGAGGACACGTTCGCTCCCCTCCCCTTCTTGTCCTAACTCAGAAGTGACGTTCTAATATCCCCGTTGAGAGATTCCCAGCAATTGAGGCAGGGACAGAATGTAATGCAGTGTATGTGCACTGCATTACATTCAGTGGAGCACAGGGGAGACATGAAGGGTCTTTTAGACCCTGGATGCATCAATAAAGGAACCTGTCACTAAAAAATCATCACATAGGGAACAATGTGATGAAAAAAAAATTTTCAATTAGAAAAAAAAAAAAGTTTTTTTTAACTGTAAAAAATGAAGGTTACACCCAAGCACATAACATCCCCCCCCCCCAAAAAAAAATTGAGCCTCCCCCCACACATATACACAATACAAATGTAAAAGCACACACTGGGGCGCCTACACATGAAAACGTCAATTGCGATACACATGTCACATATTGCCGCACACACCAGAATGAGAGCAATAATTGTAGCACCAGACCTCCTCCATAACATTATACTGATGACCTAGAAGGGGCTTTAAAAACTTCACCTATAGAAAATATAGGGTACTGAAGTTCGTTGCCATTTCTCGAGCGCATGCAAATTAAGGTTTGACAAGTTAGATATCTGTTTACTCGCTGCAACCTCATCTTTTGTATTTTACAAAAAAATAGGGTCATTTATTGCTTTTTTTGTGCCCTAAAATTAACTAACTTGTATTTTTTACTGAAATTTTGCAGTAATATCATGCGACATAAAAAATTGGAACTATTTTATTCTCCAGGGTTTCTGATGTCAGAATATATATAATGTTTGGGGGTTTTGTGTAATCTTCTGGCCTAAAATGATTTTCTTTAATCTTGTGCAAAAAACGCAAAAACGGCTCTGGCAGCGAAAGGGATAAAGGATAAGCCCGACACTCCCCATTCCTGACAAGCACCCAATCAGTGCTCATTACACTGCATGGCGTCTCCCTGCTACCTGCTAGTCCCCCGAGTGCAGTGCTGGAGACAGGCAGGGAGGGAAGGATGAGATAAACAGCGTAACGTTAAATATATTAAACGTTTAAGTCACCATAAAACCCCTTTTGCTTTTAAAACATTCTTAATATCACCTCCAATTTAAATATGGTTTTGGTTAAAAAAAAAATTTTTTATCTGGACAAGTAGATTGTCATGAGGGACAAGTAGATTTGGACACCGATTTAGTCCCTTGGACAAGTAGTTTTTTTAAAAATTTCCACACCCCTGCATTAGACAATTGTCTCCAGAACAGGTGTCCTCATTGGATGATTTCCTCTAACCTTCTGTTATGGGTACTTCTCTAAAAGGTTGGGTTTCCCCTCACTTTACCTCTAGTATTGTCAACAGTACGCATAGAGAGTTGAATCTCCCTTGTGGGAACACAGACAGCAATAAAACCTTGACAGAGGGTTTAACCTTTCACCACTCTATCCAAAAATCAGAAAAAGTTTTGGCTATATGTATACTTTAAAGGAGAAGTATGGCCAATGCTTTTTGGCTTTACATCTATGGATCACATGAGTGCAGTTCTTTCTGAACTCCTGTGACCTATTTTCAGCCAACACCTCACTAAAACCCGCTGTTGGCTTACACCACAGAACTGGTCCAGGCTCTGAAAATATCCCGACCATATGGTCGAAATCCATCTAGAAGCCTAAGTATGTTTCTCGGGAATAAGAAGGGACAACTTAGAGACATTGGAGGCTTTTGTATGCTGTGCTCTGCTCCCCACCCCATGCTTTGCTTCCATTACACATCACATCCTTAAATAGCTGATCTCACAAGCAGAGGAAATCATTGAGTTTCAGAC